>NC_088387.1:94871969-95175000 GCF_037993035.2 Macaca fascicularis
AGAAGGTTGGCCATGGTTATAGTTTATAATCTGTAGCTTCTTCATGTGAGACAGTTGGAAGCTTTTATTTTATATTTCTTATGGAATTTGTATTAGCACACTTTTCCACTGAGACTGATGAACTGTTTATCCTTTATCCTTAAGGCGTATATAGATCTGTGGTGGGAGGGGGTGTCCCATCCTGGGATTTGAACTGTGTCTCCCGCTGTATCACAGACAGGCAGGTTATTCTGGCCAAAAACTGGACCCTTGGAGAGTTCTGTGTTGCTTAGGTTTCGGGTTTGGTGGTCAGTGTTTTATCTCAGTTTACTTTGGCCCATGGTTATACAGCTAATTTTTTGGGGTTTGAAGAAAATGAAGACTCGTGACAATTTTAGTTAATTCTTCAATGTGGAAAGGTTTCTTGGCCAGGCTTGGTGGCTTATGCCTGTAATCACAGCACTTTGGGAAGCCAAGGTGGGAGGATCTCTTGAGGTTAGGAACTCAAGACAAGCCTGGGCAAAATAGCAAGACCCAATCTGCACAAAAAAAAATTAAAAACTTATCTGGGCGTATTGCTGCACATTTGAAGTCTCGGCTACTTGGGAAGCTGGGAAGGGAGGATTGTTTGAGCCCGGGAGTTAGTGGCTGCAGTGAGCTATGATCACACCACCACACCTGCCTGGGTGACAGAGCGAGATCCTGACTCAGAAAAAAAAAAAAAATTAATTTTAAAAAGTAAAAAAGGCAAGGCATAGTGGTTTATGCCAGTAATCCCAGCATTTTGGGAGATGAAGTGGAGAGAATTGCTTGAGTCCAGGATTTCGAGTATGTAGTCACGCCATTGCACTCCAGCCTGGGCAACATGGTGCAACTTAGTCTCTACAAAAAATACAAAAATTATTCAGACATGGTGGTACATGCCTGTAGTACCAACTACTCAGTTGACTGAGGTGGGAGGATCACCTGAGCCTGGGAGGTCCCGGCTGCAGTGAGCTGTGATTGCACCACTGCCCTCCAGCCTGGGTTACAGAACGAGACCCTGTCTCAAAAAAAAAAAAAAAAAAAGTTTCAGGATGGGCACGATGGCTAACATCTATAATCCCAACATTTTGGGAGACAGGTGGAAAGATTGCTTGAGCCCAGGAATTCAATACCATCCTGGGCAACGTAGTGAGACCTCATCTCTACGAAAATTTTAAAAATTAGCCAGGCATGGTGATACATGCCTGTAGTCCTAGCTACTTGGGAGGCTGAGGCAGAAAGATTGCTTGAGCCCTGGAGGACAGGGCTGCAGTGAGCTGTGATCACACCACTGTACCACTGCAGCCTGAATGATAGAACAAGAGCCTGTCTCAAAAAAAAAAAGAAAAGTGGTCATTCACGGTGGCTCAAGTCTGTAATCCTAGCACTTTGGGAGGCCAAGGTGGGCATATCACCTGAGGTCAGGAGTCAAGACCAGCCTGGCCAACATGGTGAAACCCCATCTCTACTAAAAATACAAAAAATTAGCTGGGTGTGGTGGCGGGCACCTGTTGTCCCAGCTACTCGGGAGGCCAAGGCAGGAGAATCACTTGAACCTGGGAGGCAGAGGTTGCAGTGAGCCGAGATCACACCACTGCACTCCAGCCTGGACAACAAGAGTGAAACTCCGTCTCAAAAAAATAAAAAAAAGAAAAGCTTTCTTAATGTAATAGGGTGTTCCTTGATTATTTCATAGCCTACCCACCACCCCCATCCAGGTGAAATATTGATGGCAGGGCACCAAATAACTCTTTGGCTCATTCTTTTTTTTAAAGACAGAGTCTCACTCCACGCAGGCTGGAGTACAGTGGCGTGATCTCAGCTCACTGCAACGTCCGCCCCACGGGTTCAGTTGATTCTCTTGCCTCAGCCTCCTGAGTAGCTGGGATTACAAGCGCCTTCCACCGTGCCTGGGTAATTTTTGTCTTTTTAGTGGAGACGGGGTTTCACCATATTGGCCAGGCTGGTCTCGAACTCCTGACCTCAGGTGATCTGCCCGCCTCAGCTGGGATTACAGGTGTGAGCCACTGTGCCCGGCCAACTCATTCTTTTTATTTTTATTTTATTTATTTATTTTTTTTGAGACGGAGTCTCACGCTGTTGCCCAGGCTGGAGTGCAGTGGCGCGATCTCGGCTCACTGCAAGCTCCGCCTCCCGGGTTCCCGCCATTCTCCTGTCTCAGCCTCCTGAGTAGCTGGGACTACAGGCGCCCGCCACCGTGCCCGGCTAATTTTTTGTATTTTTAGTAGAGACGGGGTTTCACTGTGGTCTCGATCTCCTGACCTTGTGATCCGCCCGCCTCGGCCTCCCAAAGTGCTGGGATTACAGGCTTGAGCCACCGCGCCTGGCCAACTCATTCTTTTTAAAAAATAAATTCATTTATTTATTTACTTGAGATAGGGATAGGGTGTTGCTTTGTTGCCCTGGCTGTAGTGCAGTGATGTGATTACAGCTCACTGCAGCCTTGAACTCCTGGGCTCAAGTGGTTCTCCCACTTCAACCTCCCAAGTAGCTGGGACTACAGGTGTGCACCACCATGTTTTTTTTGTAGCAAAGGGGTCTCACTCTGTTGCCCAGGATAGTCTTAAATTCCTGGACTCAAGCCATCCTTCTGCCCTGTCCTCCCAAAGTGCTGGAATTACAGGCATAAGCTATCGTGCCTGGCCAGAAAATTATTTTTAAATATTCTTAGAGATGGGGTCTTATGGTTGCCTAGGCTGGAGTATGATAACACCATCATAGCTCACTGTAACCTCGAACTCCTAGGCTCAAGCAATCCTCCTGTTTCAGCCTTACATGTAGCTGGGACTACAGGTGCGCACCACCATGCCCAGCTAACTTTTAAAATTTTTTGTAGAGATGAGTTCTCCCTATGTTGCCCAGACTGGTGTTGAACTCCTGGCCTCAAGCAGTCCTTCCTTGGCCTCTCAAAGTGTTGGAATTGCAGGCATAAGCCATCCTGCCTGGTCTTTTATTCTTAAATAAACTTATTCCTTGACTAATCCTTACAAAAATAGATGTTAACATTAAGTATGCCTCTTCACTTTGGTCTAAATTTTGTAGTATCTGGCAGCTCTTTTTTGTAGGATATTCTAAGGAAGTTGTATCCCTTTCCTAGATTCATGATAAACAAATTTTTCTCTCTCTCCTTTTTTGGGGTGTGTGTATGTTTGTGTGTATGTTTCATTTCGTTGGGTTTCAGAGACAGAGGTTAAATAATTGTGCATTCACTGCTTCATCCTTACAAGAAAATATATGAGCTTTAAATTAGATAATTATATATAGCATTTAGTATAGTGCTTGGCACATAGTTAGCATTTAATAAATGGAAGCTTTATGGCCAGGCACGGTGGCTCACACCTGTAATCCCAGCACTTTGGGAAGCTGAGGTGGGTGGATCACCTGAGGTCAGGAGTTTGAGACCAGCCTGGCCCACATGGTGAAACCTCATCTCTACTAAAATACAAAAATTAGCTGGGCATGGTGGCACGTGCCTGTAATTCCAGCTACTCGGGAGGCTGAGGCAGGAGAATTGCTTGAACCCAGGAGGTGGAGGTTGCAGTTAGCTAAGATCACGCCATTACACTCCAGCCTGGGTGACAAGAGCGAAACTCTGTCAAAAAAAAAAAAGAAAAAGAAAACTTTGTTTACTTGTTTGTCTGCTTCACCAAAATGTAAGTTCCATGAGGGCAGGGACCTTATCTGTCTTGCTTATTGTCATATCACCAGTTTCTTTTTTTGTTTTTAATTTTTAAATTAAAAAAAAATTTTTTTTTTTGCTAGAGAAGGGGTCTTGCTGTGTTGCCCAGGCTAGCCTCAAACTCCTAAGCTCAAGCTGCCTTCCTGCCTCAGCTTCCCAAAGTGTTGGGATTGCAGGTGTGAGCCACTGCACCTGGCTCCTTACCAGTTTCCAGAACAGTGCCTAACATATAGAAGGTGCTTAGTAAATATTGTTGAATGAGTGAATAATCAGAGAACTTGGGTATGGGTGTGAGAATGAGGGGAGAAAAGATGGGGAAACAAAAATCTGAGCTAGTACAAATAGTTTCTGTCTTCTACTCATTTGTATGTCTCTGTATGCAGGGGCAGCCATTTTGGGGGGTGCTGATGGATACCTGCGGGGTCGGCTATGTTGCCCTGGGGGAGGCCGGCCCCGTGGGGAACATGACTGTGGTAGACTCTCCTGGACAAGATGTGCTAAATCAGCTTGATGTCAAGACCTCTTCAGAAATGACCAGTGCAGAGGCTTCCGTAGAGATGTCATTACCTACCCCTTTGCCTGGATTTGAGGATTCTCCTGATCAGAGGAGGCTCCCTTCAGAGCAGGAAAGCCTCTCCAGACTGGAACAGCAAGGTATGTACCTTGTCCTCTTATCTTTTTATTCCCCATGCCGAGCTTAAGATGAAAGAGAGCAGGTTGAGCTCATAGGATCTTACAAACCTGGATACAGGGTAATCTTTTCCGAAGAGGTTTGAGTTCTGGTCCCATCTCACAGACCCATATTCTTCTCTACAGATCTTTCTTCAGAGATGTCAAAGGTTTCAAAGCCTAGGGCCTCAAAGCCTGGCCGGAAGAGAGGTGGTAGGACACGAAAAGGCCCCAAAAGGCCCCAACAGCCTAATCCTCCATCAGCCCCTCTGGTTCCTGGTCTCTTAGATCAGTCCAACCCTCTGTCCACCCCCATGCCTAAGAAACGAGGTCGAAAGTCCAAGGCAGAGCTGCTACTGCTGAAGTTGTCAAAAGACCTAGAACGGCCAGAATCTCCATCTCCAAAGAGGCCCCCTGAGGACTTTGAGACCCCTTCTGGGGAACGACCCCGCCGAAGGGCTGCCCAAGTGTAAGGATTGTGGGGCACAGCTTGGTAGAGGGGGGTTGGGTGAAGATCCGGATCAGGGTGGGGCAGATGTTGGAGGGATGAGAAGACTGTGATGAGGTATTAGGTAAGCAGGGGTGGTGTCTGGATTCTAGGGACTTCAGCAGTCCATTAGGCTCTTACCACAGCACTATTAATGGTACATATTGCTAACTTGGTTTATCTGAGAATTACTTTCTGTACTTTATGTCCAATGCCATTTTTCACAAACTACCCAGTTCTTTATTGCTGTTTTACTGTCCAGTATATGTCAATATATATGTGCTGTTCCATTCTTTCTCTTGCCCTCTGTGTTCTTTGACTGTGGTGGAATGAAAAATGCATTGAACTCGGAGTGAGAAGACCTGGGTTCAGATTCCACATTTGTTATCTGAATCATCTCGGCCAAGTCACATAACTTAGATTTCTGGTTTTTCATCTTCCAAGGGGGAAGGGGAAATTAATAGAGTTAATTGGTTAATCATGGGGTTATTGGGAGGATCCATTGAGATAAAAATAACCATGTCTGGAAACGTGGGTTCTCAGTTATATGTGAGAATGGCTCTGACTCTGCCCTATCCCACAGGGCACTTCTGTATCTTCAGGAACTGGCTGAAGAGCTCTCAACAGCCTTGCCTGCTCCTGTGTCCTGTCCTGAGGGCCCCAAGGTGAGCAGCCCCAGCAAACCGAAGAAGATCCGGCAGCCAGCAGCCTGTCCAGGTGGAGAAGAGGTGGATGGTGCTCCACGGGATGAAGACTTTTTTCTCCAGGTTGAGGCTGAAGATGTGGAAGAAAGTGAGGGCCCAAGTGAGAGCTCGTCTGAACCTGAGCCTGCAGTGCCCCGAAGCACCCCACGAGGATCTACTTCAGGGGTAACCTCAATGGACAAGAAAGTGAATGGGGACATAGTAGGATTTTAGGGGACCAGCAAGGTACTAAGAAAGGAAAGATAGCTTTGACCTGGTAACTCTAATAGACAAAATGGGTTAAAGAAAAAAGGGTCAATTTCAAAAACAGTTGGCATATTAGGGAGAGCGCAGAAGAAGGGGTACGGTAAACAAGATTATTCATTCATATATTGAGTGTCTATTCTCTGTTAGGAAACACAAATATAAATAAGACAGTGTCCTGCCTTACAAGTTCACAGTGCAATCAGCACTACCCCAGGAGTGAACAAAATGATTTAGGCATATAGAGGAAGGGCAATTAACTGCTTAGGCCTCACAGAGGAATGATGGTTGAATTGCTTCTTGAAGGATAAGTAGAAGTTTGCCAGAGGGGATGGTTTTCCCAGAAATTGGTTATGGCTGGAGCACAGGGCCTGGAGTAAAGTTGTAGGCGAGATTAAACTGGAGAAGATGAAAGGACATAGACCAATAGGAACCAACAAAGATTGTTTTTGTTTATAGGTTTTTTGTGTGTGTGTGTGTGTGTGTGTGGTAAAATGTATGTAACATAAAATTTGCCATTTTAACCATTCCGGGCGCGGTGGCTAATGCCTGTAATCCCAGCACTTTGGGAGGCCGAGGTGGGTGGATCACCCGGGGTCAGGAGTTTGAAACCAGCCTGACCAATATAGTGAAACCCTGTCTCTACTAAAAATACAAAAATTAGCCAGGCATGGTGGTGCGCACCTGTAGTCCCCGCTACTCGGGAGACTGAGAAAGGAGAATCACTTGAACCCAGGAGGCAGAGGGTTGCAGTGAGCTGAGATCGACTACTGCACTCCAACCTGGGTAAGACAGCGAGACTCCATCTCAGAAAAAAAAAATATGCACAGTTCAGTTGTACAGAAACTCTGTACAATGAATGTTTTTAAGTAGAAAAATAACATCAGTTAGGAAAATAGGTCAAATTATAGTTGACAAGAGGACAGTTTTGCCAGGCACGGTGGCTCATGCCTTGTAATCCCAGCACTTTGGGAGGCCAAGACAGGCAGATCACAAGGTCAAGAGTTCAAGACCAGCTTGGCCGACGTAGTGAAACCCCGTTTCTACTAAAAATAAAAATAAATTAGCTGGGTGTGGTGATGCATGCCTGTAATCCCAGCTACTCAAGAGGCTAAGGCAGGAGAATTGCTTGAACCCAGGAGGTGGAGGTTGCAGTGAGCCGAGATTGCACCATTGCACTCCAGCCCGGGCAACAGTGTGAAACTCCTTCTCAAAAAAAAAAAAAGAAAAGAAAAAAAAACAGTTTCCATTATTCAGGTAAGAGATACTGAGGTCCTAAATCAAGCAGTGAAGGAAGAGAAGAGCAGAGAGGGGGCAGATTCAAGAGATATGTAAAAGGCCAGGCGTGGTGGCTCACACCTGTAATCCAAGCACTTTGGGAGGCCAAGGCAGGTGGATCACTTGAGGCCAGGGGTTTGAGACCAGCTTGACCAACACAGTGAAACTCTGTCTCTACTAGAAATACAAAAATAATTAGCTGGGTGTGGTGGCGTGCACCTGTAGTCCCAGCTACTTGGGAGGCTGAGGCAGGAGAATCACTTGAACCCAGGAGGCAAAGGATGCGATGAGCTGAGATCACGTCATTGCACTCCAGCCAGACTCTGTCTTTAAAAAAAAAAAAAAGATATGTAAGATAATTAAAAAAAATTTTTTTTAAATTCTTTTGTTTCTGTGTTCTCTCACAGAATGGAATATGTAAGAGAACAGTATTTAGGAATTGAAGGGAGGGAGGAAGTTGAATAGCAGCTTCCAGCTTAAATGGTGGCATCATGCACTGATCCTGGGAACATGGAAAGGGCGAAGGATGTGGGAGGGGCAAAGGTGGGGAGGGAAGAAGATGAATTCACTTTTTTTTTCCTTTTTTTTTTTTTTTTGAAACAGAGTCTTGCTCTGTTACCCAGGCTGGAGTGCAGTGGAGCGATCTCAGCTCACTGCAACCTCCGCCTCCTGGGTTCAAGCGATTCTCCTGCCTCAGCTTCCCAAGTAGCTGGGATTACAGGCACGCGCCACCACACTCAGCTAACTTGTATTTTTAGTAGAGATGGGGTTTTGCCATGTTGGCCAGGCTGGTCTTGAATTTTTGACCTCAGGTGATCTGCCCGCCTTGGCCTTCCAAAGTGCTGGGATTACAGGTGCGAGCCACCACACCTGGCAGAATTCACTTTCTGACATGTTGAGTTTGAGGTGCCCATGGGCCATGGGCCATTCTGCTGGAGATGTCTGATCACCAGTTGCATTTGTGAGACCAGTGCCTTACTTGCCTCATGTGCAACATTTAAGGGACAACAGAAACCCTCAGTAATAGAGATAAATGCTATTTTGATGCAACATTTAAAAAAATCAAATCAATGCAACAAATCATGGGTATTTTGTTCCATGATGAACAAAATATCAAAATTTTAAATAAAGACAGGAACTTTACTGATTTTTTTTTTTAACTGATTATTTTTTTTCCATTTGCCTCATGCTCTAATATGACTTGCCACAACACTGTCTAGAACTTGTAGAGAAGTTGAGACCGAGTCAGGTTTACATTACGGAGATGTAAACTTGATAATCAGGCATAAAGATGGTAGTCAAACTGGGTTCAGTGGTATGCATTTGTACTTTGAGCTACTCAGGAGGCTGAGGCAGAAGGAGTTTTTGAGCCCAGGAGTTGATGTCTGGCATGGGCAACATAGCAAGACCCTGTCTCTAAATTTTTAAAAAGGCCAGGTGTGGTGGCTCACACCTGTAATTCCAGCACTTTGGGAGGCTGAGGGGGAAGGATCACTTGAGCCCAGGAGTTCAAAATCAGTCTGGGCCATGGAGAAACCTTGTCTCTACAAAATAATACAAAAATGTTAGCCAGGTGTGGTGCGCTGTGCTTGTAGTCCCAGCTACTCAGGAGGCAGAGGTGAGAGGATTTCTTGAGCCCAGGAGGCAGAGGCTGGGGCTGCAGTGAGCCAAGATTGCGCCACTGCACTCCAGCCTGGGCGACAGAGTGAGACCCTGTCTCAAAAACAAAAACAAAAAAAACAACCAAATAAACAAAAAGATAGTAGGCAAAGCTTTGGGACATGAGATGAGATTACTAGGAGTGTGTCAGTGTCTGTCTGTCTGTGTAGAGGGGCGAGAAGATGACAGGAACTCTGGGGAATACCATCATTGAGGAGACCTGTCAAGAAGGGAGAGCATGTGAAGGAATATTAGAGAGGGGAGAGGAGTAAGGGAGACTGTTCCATAGGGTGGGAGTTTCAAGAGGCATAAGGGAAGTCCTCTGAATCAAATGCCATGGAGATGTTGAGGAAGCTGAACAGAAAATAGGTAACGGATTTTGCATTTTCGATGGAGGAGTAGTGCAGAAGGTAAAGAAGTCATTATAATGGTTGAAACACAAATCTTTTAAGATGCTGATAGGGCAGTGATTGGAAGGGGAGGTATTGCCAAAGAAGATAAAAACTGGAAAAGAACTGCCTCTGGGACTTTGTCCAACCTGTAGAATTCGCTTCCTTATATTTTCTTCAATTTGATCCTCAGAAGCAGAAGCCACACTGCCGGGGAATGGCTCCCAATGGCTTACCAAATCACATCATGGCTCCTGTTTGGAAGTGCCTCCATCTCACCAAGGACTTGTGAGACTTGGGAACTGGGGGCTGGGGATAATGAAGGGGTGGTAGAGGAGTGCAAGGATGTTATTGAAGTGGGGCTGTGGGAAAGACAAGCAGTCATGGGGGATACTGTGATGACACTCATTACTAAAAAGCACTGCTCTAGAGGCAAGAGCTCTAGAACGCTTTAACTGAAGTGAAATAAAATGAAAGGCTCTCTTTCTCAGCTGCACTAGCCACATTTTAGGTGCCCAGTAGCTAATTGGAGCTAGCAGCTGGCATATTGGGCAGCACAGATAATAGATCATTTCCATCCCCACAGAAAGTTTTATTGGACTGTGCTGCTCTAGAATCCCTCTCCTCCTCCATTAATGCTGCTGCTTTTTCTCCAGCCGAGAGCAGAAACATTCATACTGGGAGTTTGCTGAATGGATTCCTTTAGCCTGGAAGTGGCACTTGTTATCTGAGCTGTAAGTTGAAGCAGCATCTCTGAAGCTTAGGAAGGGTGACACCACTGGAGACGAAAGGGTGACAGAGGCTCTATAATGGGAACCCTGGGATGGGTGAAACCCTTCCAAATTTAAACTGTTCCCTTTGCCTTCCCCCAGTGAGGCCGCTCCCTACCTGCCCCAGGAGGAGAAGTCTCCATTGTTTTCTGTACAACGTGAAGGGCTACCTGAAGATGGCACCCTCTACCGAATAAACAGGTGAAGATTGCACATCCGCCCTTTTTTCTGATTCTGGAGCCAGAAACAAGAAAAATGAATGTTGAAAGAGATGACAGATAAGTCCTGTCCTTCCCTTGATGCTGGTTGAGTTGGTCTCAAGAATAAGAGTGCTGGCTAGAGCTGGTCAGTCCTCTCTGATTTGCAGTGTTCATTACTGCTGGCAGGCTGAGGGAAGCTAGAGAGATTTAGGGGCCAAAGCAGTTCACAGGGTTACATGTACTCAGATAGACCTGGACAGACTAGCCTTAGGGAAAATACTATAGTATTCCAGAATGAACAGCCCTGAAGATGAGCTGGAGCTAGACAGACTTTGGAGGCTGGGCATGGTGGCTCACACCTGTAATCCCAGCACTTTGGGAGGCCAAAAAGGGAGGATTACTTGAGCCCACGAGTTCGAGACCAGCCTAGGCAACATAGCAAGACCCCTATCTGTACAAAAAATTTTAAAGTTAGTGGGGTATGGTGGCATGTGCTACTCCAGAGGCTGAGGTGGGATAACCACTTGAGCCTGGGAGGTCAAGGCTGCAGATCATGCCACTGCACTCCATCCTAGGTGACAGACCCCATCTCAAATAATATAAGACAGACTTTGGGAAGGAAAGCAGGAAGATAGAAATGGTAGCCAAGGACTCTTCTCACTTGTAAACTGTTTTTGATATTCAGGCTCTTGCTTGAGCCAGTTCATACTGGCTCTGGGTGGAGCTCCCATACAGTCCTCATTACCTTTCATTAATTCCTTTCTTCATCCCATCTTTGATTTTTCTCTAGATTTAGCTCGATCACAGCACATCCAGAGCGCTGGGATGTGTCCTTCTTCACGGGGGGACCGCTCTGGGCTCTGGACTGGTGCCCAGTGCCAGAGGGGGCAGGAGCCTCGCAATATGTGGCTCTTTTCTCCAGCCCTGACATGAATGAGACACACCCACTGAGCCAGCTTCATTCGGGTCCTGGGCTGCTCCAGCTCTGGGGCCTTGGGACCTTGCAGCAAGAAAGCTGGTGAGGTGGGGTTGGACACTGCCATGGGAGGGTGGTTGAGGACAGCAGGATGGGGTCTGGACAGGATAGGGGGAAGGGATTGGATTGGGCTGAGACAAGGGGAGCTTACCTCTGGCAGCCCTATGTCCCTTCTTCCTACCCACCATCCCCACATGCTCTCTCTCTCCAGTCCTGGCAACAGGGCCCACTTTGTCTATGGGATTGCTTGTGACAACGGCTGCATCTGGGACCTCAAGTTCTGCCCTAGTGGAGCATGGGAACTTCCAGGCACCCCTCGGAAGGTACTTCGCAGTCGACTGTGGGATGGCCCTAGGACTCAAAGCCAGGACAAAGAGGCCCTGGGAATTCTTAGAGTTTAAGGAAGGAAAGTTGGAGTGTGGTGGATGGAGTTTTTCCAGCAACTCCATACAGTATTTTCAGGGACTAGAACCTCAAAGGTTTTCTGTGAGTCAGTTGAAGGCAGCAAGCCTCAGCACATCTTTTACCCTTTAGGCTCCTCTCCTGCCCCGGTTGGGTCTCTTGGCTCTGGCCTGCTCAGACGGGAAAGTACTGCTGTTCAGTCTACCCCATCCAGAGGCCCTGCTGGCTCAGCAACCCCCAGGTGAGTAGCACAGCAAGGAGAATGGGGCTGCTGTCGTGGTGGCCAGAGCATAGCAGGACCTATCTCCCTGGAAGCTCCCCTGGGCCAGTCTCTCTAGCACAAAGCCTTACTCAGCCACACACATACCCTGCGTTGTGACTCTGGTTTGTTCTCGAGCCCTCTCTCTTTTGCAGTCTTGCAGCTGTACTCTCTCTTTATCTCTCCTTCCCTCTTCTGTGCTCTCAGGACTTTCCCCCTGTTGCTGCCACAGGTAACTGGCTGTGTAAAGAGCTGCTGAGGGCTTGGGCTGATGGATAGGGCCCATCTCCCCTGCCATACTCTTGTTCCCCTAATCCTGTTCTTAGCCCCTCCTGCCCTCACCATCACACAAACACAATCCCTTGTTCTGAAGAGAGGGATAGAATAGAGAGCTGAAGATGAGCAAGAGGAAGAAGGAGTCAGGAAAAGGCAGCTCCTATATGTTGAATTTATTTTTCATTAGTACTGAGTATTTAAAGAAGAGGGCACAAAGGTTGGAGCCCTGAGAAGTCCCATATGTGGTGGTCTTGCGGAGTGGGTTGAGGAGGTAATAGGAGGTCAGAAAATAAAGATAGTAAATACAGACAGTTCTTTCAAGAAGTTTCGCTGTGGGACTGGGCATGGTGGCCCATGCCTTAATTCCAGTACTTTGCAAGGCCTAGGTGGTAGGATTGCTTGAGCCTAGGAGTTTGAGACCAGCTGGGGCAATATAATGAGATGTCGTCTCTACAAAAAAAATTTTAAAAAGTAGCCGAGCATAGTGATGCGTGCCTGTAGTCCCAGCTACTTGGGAGGCCTAGGTGGGAGGATCACTTATGCCCAGGAGGTTGAGGCTGCAGTGAACTGAGATTGTGCCACTGCACTGTAGCCTGGGTGGCTTAGTGAGACCCTGTCTCAAAAAAAAAAAAAATTGGCTGTGAAGGGGAGCCAGTAATTGAGGGTGGTGGATTGCCTGAGTGTGGTCAGTAAAGAAAGGTTTTGTCCCTTTATTTGGATAGGAGACAGTAGGGCATGTTCACATGGCAACATGGGAGTGACAGACTAGGGAGGGAACAAGTGGATGATACAGGAGGAAGGAGGATAACAGAATGAGCAGTGTTCTGGAAAAGGTGCTAGAGGATGAGGAGAGAGTGGAGTGAAGGGATTGCTCTTCTGATAGGAGGAAGGATACTATCAGGTGTAACAGAAGGAAAGAAGATGGGAGCAGATAGAGGTAGGTTCATAAATTTGGTGATGGAAAGATAAGGACTTTCTCAACAAAGGATAAGGGAACGTCACTATTTAAAGGATTGGTTGCTGATTTAAGAGCAAGGCCTGTGTCCGCAGAGGAGGTCTACAGGAAAAAAAAAAAGCGAGGCCTGGCTAGGCATGGTGGCTCACACTTATAATCCCAGCACTTTGGGAGGCTGAGGCAGGAGGATTGCTTGAGCCTAGGAGTTGGAGGCTGCAGTGAGCCATGATCATGCCACTGCACTCGGGCCTGGGTGACAGAGTAAGACCCGCTGAGTCCTCGGGATCCATAGAGTTAGTTACTGCTCTTTTTCCCTCACAGATGCAGTGAAGCCTGCCATATATAAGGTGAGTGAGGAACCTGCTACCTTAGCTGAGGCTCCATCTTCTTAGAGCCTCACCTTGCTGATTCCACAGTGAGTCTCCTTATACTTCTGAAAAATACCCTCATCCTGCTGGATTAAACATTGATGTGAGCTTTCATTCCAGTGTAGGTGTCCCTAACCCTGGTCCCATCTCTTTCCCTGCAGGTACAATGTGTGGCAACTCTGCAGGTAGGGTCTATGCAAGCTACAGACCCCTCTGAGTGTGGTCAGTGCCTTAGCCTGGCCTGGATGCCTACCAGGCCCCACCAACACCTAGCTGCTGGATATTATAATGGTAAAAATACCAAAATAAAACATAAGGAACTATTGCTCTTTACATTTTTTATATATGCTGGTTTTTTGGTGGTTTCTTTGGTGGTTCAGTACTGGATATATAGTTAGAAATATTCAGGCAATGTGAAAAAACTAGAAAGAAATAAGTCACTAGACTGTTTCTACTCAGAAAAAAATTTAAGAGTAGATAGATGCTGGGCCAGGCATGGTGGCTCATGCTTATAATCCCAGCACATTGAGGAGCTGAAGCAGGCAGATCACTTCAGGTCAGGAGTTCGAGACCAGCCTGGTCAACATAGTAAAACCCTGTCTCTACCAAAAAATACAAAAAATTAGCTCAGCGTGGGGGCACATGCCTGTAATCCCAGCTACTTGGGAGGCTGAGGCATGAGAACCCGGGAGGCAGAGGTTTCAGTGAGCCAAGATCACACCCCTGCACTCCAGCCTAGGCAACAGAGTGAGATCCTGTCTGGGGGAAAAAAAAAAGTAGATTCCTGCCAGATGTGGTGGCTCATGCCTATAATCCCAGTACTTTGGGTGGCTGAAGTGGGAGGGAATCACTTGAGGCTGGGACTTCAAGACCAGCTGGACAACATAGTGAGACCTCATCATTAAAAATAACATTTTTAGGCTGGGCGTGGTGGCTCACGCCTGTAATCCCAGCACTTTGGGAGGCCAAGGCGGGCGGATTATGAGGTCAGGAGATCGAGACTATCCTGGCTAACACAGTGAAACCCTGCCTCTACTAAAAATACAAAAAATTAGCTGGGCACGGTGGCAGGCGCCTGTAGTCCCAGCTACCCGGGAGGCTAGGGCAGGAGAATGGCATGAACCCAGGAAGTGGAGTCTGCAGTGAGCTGAGATCGCACCACTGCACTCCAGCCTGGAGAACGGAGCGAGACTCTGTCTTAAAAAACATATATATATACTAAAAATAATAACATTTTTTAAAAATTAAAAAGTGAGGAGGAACATCCTTTCACGCAGCTCTTTTTTTTTTTTTTTTTTTGAGACGGAGTCTCGCTCTGTCACCCAGGCTGGAATACAGTGGCCGGATCTCAGCTCACTGCAAGCTCCGTCTCCCAGGTTTATGCCGTTCTCCTGCCTCAGCCTCCCGAGTAGCTGGGACTACAGGCACCCGCCACCTCGCCCGGCTAGTTTTTTGTATTTTTAGTAGAGACGGGGTTTCACCGTGTTAGCCAGGATGGTCTTGATCTCCTGACCTCGTGATCCGCCCGTCTCGGCCTCCCAAAGTGCTGGGATTACAGGCTTGAGCCACCGCGCCCGGCCTTCACGCAGTTCTTTATGTATATATACAAATAAAAAGATCAGAGGAAAGAAAGAGTTTTATAAAAATGGGATCAGCCAGGCATGGTGGCTCACACCTGTAATTGGGAGGCTGAGGCAGGAGAATCGCAGCCCAGGAGTTGGAGACTGGGCAACATGGTGAAACCCTGTCTCTAACTAACTAGCTAACTAACTAAATGAATAAAAATGGGATCATACTGTGTAAGGTATTCTAAAATAAAATGTATTAAATTTAATTATATCTTAATTTTATAGAAGAAAAAGACAGTAAAGTCAGACTGAAATATTGGCTAAGCTCCTGCTGAATGTTTCTTCACTATAAGCGACACATATATATTTATAATAAATATTACTTTATAATAACTCCAACATTAAGTAGTTGGAGTTACTAGGTTTTGTTTTGTTTTGTTTTGTTTTATTTTGAGATAGGGTCTCATTGTGTCACCTAGGCTGGAGTGCAGTGGCAAGATCTTGGCTCACTGCATCCTGGACTTCCTGGGCTCAAGCAATCCTCTAACCTCAGCCTCTGGAGTAGTTGGAACTACAGGAACAAGTTACAATGCCCGGCTAATTTTTTGTGTTTTTTGTAGAGATGGGGTTTTGCCATGTTGCCCAGGCTGGTCTTGACCTCCTGAGCTCAAAGTGATCACCTCCCTCAGCCAGCTGCTGGGATTACAAATGTGAGCTACTGTGCCTGGCCTAGATTGTTATTTTTAAATGACAGTGTTATTGGCCAGGTGCGGTGGCTCATGTCTGTAATCCCAGCATTTTGGGAGGCCGAGGCGGGCAGATCACGAGGTCAAGACATCGAGACCATCCTAGCCAACATGGTGAAACCCTGTCTCTACTAAAAAATAGAAAAATAGCTGGGCAGGATGGCATGTGCCTGTAGTCCCAGCTACTCGGGAGGCTTGAACCTGGAAGGTGAATGTTGCAGTGAGCCAAGATCGTGCCACTGCACTCCAGCCTGGCGACAGAGTGAGACTCCATTTCAAAAACAAAATGACAGTGTTATTTTTAGGAAAGTAGACTTTCTGCTAGGAAGGAAAGGAAATTAACACTCTTACATGTCTTTTTATTGTCCCTTTCTCCATGTTCTTTTTCTTTTGGTGGTATTATTCTTACGTTGTCAGGGTACATGATTCTTCATGCTGTTCTGCTTTCTTAATTCCTAAACTTGATTGAGTGCCTCTACCAGTCCATTTATCTTAGTCTCCCCCCCAATTGCTGAATTATTTATATTGCATGGCTATAATTCATCATCAACAAATTTTTTTCAAGAAAGGTTCAGGCCGGGCGCGGTGGCTCAAGCCTGTAATCCCAGCACTTTGGGAGGCCGAGACGGGCGGATCACGAGGTCAGGAGATCGAGACCATCCTGGCTAACACAGTGAAACCCCGTCTCTACTAAAAATACAAAAACTTAGCTGGGCGAGGTGGCGGGCGCCTGTAGTCCCAGCTACTCGGGAGGCTGAGGCAGGAGAATGGCGTGAACCCGGGAGGCGGAGCTTGCAGTGAGCTGAGATCCGGCCACTGCACTCCAGCCTGGGTGACAGAGCGAGACTCCGTCTCAAAAAAAAAAAAAAAAAAGAAAGGTTCATAGGTACTGCATTCATTCAGCGGCTCAGCCTTCTGAGTAGCTGAGACTACAGGCATGCACCACCACACCCGGCTATTTTTTTTTTTTTTGAGACAGGGTCTCTGGGGTCCAGGCTGGAGTGCAGTGGCACGATCTCAGCTCACTGCAACGTCCACCTCCCGAGTTCAAGCGATTCTCCCACCTCAGCTTCTTGAGTAGCTGGGATTACAGGCGCATGCCACCAAAGGCCAGCTAATTATATTTTTAGTAGAGATGGGGTTTCACCATATTGTTCAGGCTGGTCTCAAACTCCTGACCTCAGGTGGTATGGCCACCCTGGCCTCCTAAAGTGCTGAGATTACAGGCGTGAGCCATCGTACCTGGCCTTATTTTATTTTTTAGAGACGGGGTCTCAGTATATTGCCCAGGCTGGTCTCAAACTCTTGGGTGCAAGTGTTCTTCCTGCCTTTACCTACCAAAGTGCTAGGATTATAGACATGAGCCACTGCACCTAGCAACATTGTGTTGCTTTTGACTTTTTGCCTGTTCTCTTTGTCTTGGGGCAGTTAGCGAACATTTTCTTTTTCTTTTTTTTTTTTTGAGATGGAGTCTTGCTCTGTCTCCCAGGCTGGAGTGCAGTGGCGTGATCTCGGCTCACTGCAACCTCTGCTTCCTGGGTTCAAGTGATTCTCATGTCTCACCCTGCCAAGCATCTGGGATTACAAGCACGCACCACTACACTGGCTAATGTTTTTTGTATTTTTATTAGTGATGGGGGTTTTACCATGTTGGCCAGGTTGGTCTTGAACTCCTGACGTCAAGTGATCCACCCACATTGGCCTCCCAAAGTGTTGAGATTACAGGCGTGAGCCACTGCGCCTGGCTTCCTAGAGTTTTTATGCTTTTTTTTTTTTTTTTTTTTTTTGAGACGGAGTCTTATTCTCGTCACCCAGGCTGGAGTGCAGTGGTACAATTTCATCTCACTGCAACTTCCGCCTCCCGGTTCAAGCAATTCTCCTGCCTCAGCCTCCCGAGTAGCTGGGATTACAGGCACCCACCACCACATCTGGCCAATTTTTTGTATTTTTGGTACAGACAGGGTTTCACCGTGTTGACCAGGCTGGTCTCGAACTCCTGACCTCAGGTGATCCACCACCTGCACTGGCCTCCCAAAGTGTTAAGATTATAGGCGTGAGCCACTGTGTGCCCAGCCTATGCTTTTTAAAAGTTTCTTGACTTTCATTTATAGGGAGAGTAGAGAGAGGTGCATTCTACCCTGTGTACTAGGTGTGTTCACCCTATCATTTTTCAACTGTAGATTCCAGACAAAGCTATTACTTTTTTGTTGAAGAGAATTGGGGTTAAAATATCATGTTGAGTCTTTAAGCCCTGGAGGGAATGCTGGATAGCTAATCAGGATCCCCATATCCTTTCATAGTGGTTTGGATCTGAGGGTAGAAGACAAAGGTCCTAGGTGCTCAGAGAAAGAAATTAGAGCAAGGAAGAGAGAACTTGCTTTTAATGCTTACACATTCTGTCCCTATTTCAGGCATGGTGGTTTTCTGGAACCTTCCCACTAACTCACCCCTGCAGCGGATACGGCTCTCTGATGGCTCCTTAAAGCTCTACCCCTTCCAGTGTTTCCTAGCCCATGATCAGGCTGTACGTACCCTTCAATGGTGCAAAGCTAACAGGTATGGAATAGGAGATGTGTGGAGGGGGAAGGTGAAGACGGACTGGCTGACTCTTCCACATTTGTTCGGATTTGACCTTCTCCCATCTTTTTACAGCCATTTCCTTGTCTCTGCGGGGAGTGACCGGAAAATCAAATTCTGGGACCTTCGACGACCTTACGAACCCATAAACTCTATCAAGCGCTTCTTGAGTACAGAACTGGCCTGGCTGCTCCCCTACAACGGTGTCACCGTGGCTCAGGACAACTGCTATGCCTCGTACGGCAAGATGGAGATAGGGACATCTAGGGACAGGCCCTAAGGGTTGGAGTGCAAAGCATGCCAGATTGTTGTGGGGAGAGGAGGGTAGAGAGTTGGTTCACTGAGGTGGTTTAAATTCTGGAAGAGGTTAAGGAGAAGAAATGAATCTAAAGAAAAGGAAGGTTTAAATTTATTTCTCTTTTAACAGTTATGGACTCTGTGGGATTCATTATATTGACGCTGGTTATCTTGGTTTCAAGGCCTACTTCACTGCTCCTAGAAAAGGCACTGTTTGGGTGAGCCCCCCCTTTCTTTTGCAGTCTTCATTACACAGGAAAATGGCTCATTTATGCACTATTAGTGTCAGAAAGAGGCAGTAGTTTTGGGTAGGAGAAGATAGCTATGTGGTAACTCTATCATCAGGGCTGTCAGTTATGATAAACTCATTTTTGTTTGTGTGTGTCTCAGACTGTGCAGTTGTTACCAGTTCATAGCTCTGAATGAATATATGAATGAATGAATGAATGAATGAAATCTGTCTCTTTCTATTAGAGTCTTTCAGGATCCGACTGGCTTGGGACGATAGCTGCAGGAGATATATCCGGGGAGCTCATTGCTGCTATATTGCCAGATATGGCACTGAATCCAATAAATGTCAAGCGACCTGTAGAGCGAAGATTTGTACGTATATGAACATCTAACAGCAGCTGTTGGGTCCTAACCCACATGCCCTCCCAAATTCTGA
This sequence comes from Macaca fascicularis, assembly GCF_037993035.2. Classification (NCBI taxonomy): domain Eukaryota; kingdom Metazoa; phylum Chordata; class Mammalia; order Primates; family Cercopithecidae; genus Macaca; species Macaca fascicularis. Next base: position 94,891,163 of record NC_088387.1, read on the forward strand.
TAGAGTACAAATTAGTGCTAGGTCTCCCAGCCCTGATATTATCCCAGAAAGTCTTAGCACAGACTTGTGTATAATCTTCCCTATCCTACTGCATCTGAGCACATAAAGATACTACTTTCTTCCATCTTTAAGCCTTTCCTGCCCAAACCACTTTCCTCTGCTTTTATTCTGTCTTTAATATTATAGAACCTAATTTCATGGTCTCCTTTCCAGCCTATATATAAAGCAGATCTGATACCGTATCAGGACAGTCCTGAAGGTCCCGACCATTCTTCTGCTTCATCTGGGGTCCCCAACCCTCCCAAGGCTCGAACTTATACTGAAACTGTCAACCATCACTACTTGCTCTTTCAAGACACAGATTTGGTAAGCTGAGGCCAGGAGAATGGGTGTGGTGTTAGAAAAGGTAGAAAACTTTAGTCTTTGTATAGTACGTAATCCTGAGTTCAGCACAAAGATATAAAACTAAGGAGCCTCGGCCAGGCATGGTGGCTCATGCCTGTAATCCCAGCACTTTGGGGGGCCAGGGTGGGCAGATCACGAGGTCAAGAGATTGAGACCATCCTGGCCAACATGGTGAAACCCCCGTCTCTACTAAAAATACAAAAATTAGCTGGGTGTGGTGGTGCATGCCTGTAGTCCCAGCTGTTCAGGAGGCTGAGGCAGGTGAATCGCTTGAACCCAGGAGGTGGAGGTTGCAGTGAGCTGAGATCGCACCACTGCACTCCAGCCTGGCAACACAGCAAGACTCCGTCTCAAAAAAAAAAAAAAAAAAAAAAGGGCCAGGTGTGGCGGCTCATGCCTGTAATCCTAGCACTTTGGGAGGCTGAGATGGGCAGTTCAAGACCAGCCTGACCAACATGGCAAAACCATGTCTCTACTAAAAATACAAAAAATTAGCCGGGCATGGTGGCGGGCTCCTGTAATCCCAGCTACTCAGGAGGCTGAGGCAGGAGAATCGCTTGAACCCGGGAAGCGGAGATTGTAGTGAGCTGCCGAGATCACGCCACTGTACTCCAGCCTGGGCGACAGAGCAAGACTCTGTCTCAAAAAAAATAAGAAAATAAAAAAAGGAGCCTCTCACTTTCTCCCTCCTCTTCCATTTCCCTTCCCCAGGGTTCATTCCATGATCTGCTCCGTAGAGAACCAATGCTGCGCATGCAGGAGGGAGAGGGGCATTCTCAACTCTGCCTGGACAGGCTGCAGCTGGAGGCTATTCATAAGGTAGTCTTTCATCCTCTCCACCCTCCACTCTTTTCCCCCAGTTCTGGGCCTGGGGCTGATGAAATGGGAGATGAAAAGGTTACACAGATGACAGCCTCCTCCTCCTCCAGAGCATGACAGATGTACCTCATTCACTGGCTTCTCATTCTTACCTGTCTCACCCCTCATGGTCCTGTCCTTTCAGATTGTGGCTCATTTTTTTTGTTCATATGGCTAGAGTCACCCTAAAGCACCACCCATAAGGATCTCTCTCTTTCTGTTCTCTTCACAGGTACGTTTCAGCCCAAACCTGGACTCCTATGGATGGCTGGTATCTGGGGGGCAGTCAGGGCTGGTTCGAATCCATTTTGTCCGTGGACTCGCCTCCCCACTGGGCCACCGTATGCAGCTTGAAAGCCGAGCCCACTTCAATGCTATGTTCCAACCATCCTCCCCCACTAGACGGCCTGGCTTCTCTCCAACCAGCCATCGCCTTCTGCCCACTCCCTAGCCTTGGCCCACACCTGATCCTTGGAGTGAAGTCGGTCAAGAACAAATGGCCCCTATGCACAGAGCCATAGGAACTGGGGGCCTTCCCTGGACAGTGATCATGCCAGGCCTGGACCTTTAGGCCTGCCTCCCCAGGACTCCTTAGATCCCACTCTTTCTACAGACTTCTGTGATCACAGCCCCCTGCGGGCAGGGGGGCTCTCCCTCCACCAACTCTCAAGGCTCCTCAGCCTAAGACTATGGCTCATGAGAAACACTCAGGCCTGACCTAGGCTTGGGAGTCAAACTGCTCATATTGAGCATATTGTTAAGTGGGTAAAGCCAAGTAAAGGTACTGGGTGTTTTTGCGACCACTTGTGAATGGGTGTATGGAGAATTGAAAAGGGTGTATGCATGAAGGCTCCTGTCTGACTATTCCAGGATCCAATATTACTGCCTTCTGAAACTTCCTCTTTAGGGTAACCATCATGTATGCCCACAAGGGTGATAGTAATTTGTGAGACTGAAGTTGCTTAGAGTACTTCTTTGACCAAGGAACACCACAGACACCCTACTGATAGAACAGTGGCTCAGATCTTACTTGCTCCTGCTTACGAAGTATTCCCAATCACTGGTCATCTGACCCTACTTGAACACTCCTGAACAGTCATGTTTTTTAAAATCTTCCTTTATATCAAGTCAGAGTATACTTCTATAAATTTCACTCATGGGTGTAAGGAAATCCAGTCATCTTCCCTGTGATTGCCCTGTTAAGTATTTAACCATACCTATCATGTGTTTCCCAAATCTTCTCTAGATTAAATATCTTCAGTTACTTCAACCATTCTTTTACACGTCATGATTTTTGATTCTTCATTATACTGTCACATTGTTGACTTACTAGAATGTTTACCTACTTCAGTTCTGTGTGTAGGAGGTGTTCAGAACCCAAGTACAGTAATGTTGTATCTCATCTTGTTAGAGGCTTCTTGTGGGATGCTGCAGACTCACAGTGACTATGATACTGCCTCCTAAGCAAGGACACACCCCAGTGATGAGAAATAGGCAAACCATGGTCTTGAAATGCCTAGGAGTGTAGGCTGGGGTTTGGAGGGAAATAGTTGGATGACCTCAGGAAATAGAAAAAAAACAGGCAGCTGCTTTTTGGAGAGAGTGGAGATGAGATCAGTGCCTACCTGGAACAAAACACTCTGGCATTCTAGACTGGCCAAATAAGTAGTGTAGGGACTTCATCTATCAGAAAACCTCCTTTAAGAAGGGATCAAGTTAAGTCCCAGTCAGGTGTGGTGGCTCATGCCTGTAATCCCAACACTTTGGGAGATAAGGCAGGCAGATCACTTAGGGTCAGGATTTAGAGACCAGCCTGGCCAACACATGGTGAAACCCTGTCTCTACCAAAAATATAAAAAATTAGCCAGGTGTAGTGGTGCACACCTGTAATCCCAGCTACTCGGGAGGCTGAGGCAGAAGAATCACTTGAACCTGGGAGGTGGAGGTTGCAGTGAGCAGAGATCCTGCCACTGCACTCCAGCCTGGGTGATGGAGCGAGACCCCATCCTGTACAGATGAGAAAACAGACCTGGAGGAAACCCAAGTCCATCAACAGCAGAGAAACCACAACCTATGTCAGTGCAAAGAAGCCAAGTGTTGCGCAACCCTATTGGGATCCAGCTCACATTGAGCCAGTTTTGTTTTTTGAGCTGTTAGGCAAGTGCCTTCTGTTGAAGAGAAGCTTTACTCAATTCTACAGGGCAGCCCCCTTCCTATTTTCAGTGGTAGAAAAGATGAGACCTGGGGATCCGCACTTGAGGCTGTAGGTTGGTGCTGGCAGCCCTGCTTCTGCAACTGAGTCTCAGCCCTGATCTTGACCTTGTTCTTTTTCTCTACCAGAAGCTTTTTCTCTTTCTAACCCTACCTGCCAATATATCCACTGCATACTATCCATTGTTCATACACTTCTCTACCTTTATTCCTCTTCTCATACTCCCTTCGCCAGAGTGTCTTTTTCCACCATCTTCATCTGAGTTCAATTCATCCTTCAGAAAGGTCCCAGCTCAAATTCCACCTTCACCAAAGAGCTTCCCAGTTTTCTCCAGTAAAAAATAGCCTCCCTTCCTTGTGTTCCCAAGGGGGAAGGAAGGAAAAAGGATAAACAAGCATTAAGCACTTGATCCATTTTAAGCACTTTGCATATGTCACTTTTGTGAGGTAGGTATTGCCATTTTAATGATAAAAGAGTTGGAGAGGGTAGGCTGTCTGTAAAAGGTCAAGGTCACATAACTAGTAAGTGGTGGTGCTGGGGATTTGAACTCAGTATAACTTCAGAATATAACTTTACAGCCTGCCACATTTGGTCTCCTATTACATTTACTTGTGCCAATTAACTCCTCTAGCATGCTGTTTTGCAAGTAGTGTTTTAGTTAAATGTTTGTGACACTGACTTCTCTTGCTTCCCTACTCTGTTTCTCCAGGATTTGTGGCAGGAGTCTCCTTGCCTTAATCATAAAGGAATTGAGTAAATTGGGGGTGGAGCTGGGCAGGTGGAGAGCCTGAAAGAGTGTGCCTCCTGACGTGTGGGCTCCCTGGAGATAAGTCAAGTCTGCAGCCTGACAAGTCCATTGCCAGGGATATTGTAGACATTTCCAACGCTCTAGAAAGGATATTGCTCTATATTCACAGACTCTGTTAGAGCTGGAAGGGGATTAAGAAATCACCTAGCTTTGGTTTTCAAATATGCAGTTGTGGGGCCCATTGTTAAAAATGGGTCTTTTGAGAAGTATATACTTAAAAAAAAAAAAAAGTTGGAGAAGCAGCTGTAATAATGCTGCCCCTCATTCCCACACACAAACATCTGAAAAATCTCTAGAACTGAGAAGCCGAGTTTTGAAAGTCAATAGTGTAACCTCCCTCATTAGATGCAGATCAAGTCTAGTCATGACTAAGGCTGCACATGCAGCCCGTTAGTTTGGGAGCCAATATCTAATGTCTTCTGAAGTTCTAATTCCAATGCTTTCTGTGGAAGAATCATACATATGCAGTATTTCTTAAGTGGCTGTTTGCGGCAAAGCACTGAAATAGTTGCTGAGGACGACAAATATAAACGACCCAAGTTGTACCCGCTCATGAGCTCACAGTTGAGGCCAATGAAGAACCTAGAGACAAAACACGCACTTAACCATAACTTACAGTTCCCTAACTACGATTGCTGAGATAAGGATCGTAGTTATGGCCAGTTATGGGCGGAGGGTGGGCTGAACAATGAGACTACCGGATTCAGAGAGGCCCGGGCCTCGAGGGGAGAGAAGGGGCAGGAGGAGGCAGAGGGTCCAACTCAGGTGAGAAATATGGCTGGCGGGCCCCACACCAGGGTCCGGCACAGTCCCGCTGGAAAAGGGGTCGCTCTCCACGGGTATTCACGGCTCGGTCCACTCATTTCTACCCTGGCTGCAAAACCCGAAGGACGCTGGGCGGAAGGGGCGGGGCTTGTGGCGGAAGTTCCTAGGCCAGCCTGTCAGGTTGGAGGGAGTCTCCGCGCCCAGCTCGCGCTCAGGTGAGTGGCGGGTGATCTGCGGTCTCTGGCTCGAAGCGTCGCAAGCCATGAGTGCCCACAAAGCGTGTGGTCATCCTATATCCGGGCAGTGACGGGCCCCGTTTTCGGTCTGGAGCTGGACTCAGGAAGGTTACAAACTGTTTCCAACCAAGTCTGAATCTGAGACGGACCAAGCTATCTTTTGAGGCACCCAAGCTCTGGGTAGAAGCTAGAGCAAAGCTGTCCTCATGCTTGTCTCGGTCGGGAACGGAGGCCTCCAGGTGGTCCGGCTTCAGGACTGAGGTGGCTTGTGGCTGCTACCAGGAGGCCATAGCTTCCCACAGCCTTTCTCTCTTCCCCAATTGTCTAAGCCGACTCCTGCCACAGGAAGCTGTCTGGGAAGCATCCCTCATGTGACCTCTGTCACTTTAAGTCACACTGGAAGTGGGAAGGGGAAGGGAGTGGGCACAAGGGAATGTCAGGCGACTTCTTAGTCGTGGAGAGGGACAGTAGGGGTGACCCCCTCTCCTCTTGGCTTGACAGGAAGCATGGCACTCTGGCGGGCATACCAGCGGGCCCTGGCTGCTCACCCGTGGAAAGTACAGGTCCTGACAGCTGGTGAGTGTCCCTCTAGGACTTGAGTGGGACCAGGGCAGACTGATTTGGAAGCCAGAGGCTTGCCCCACTGCACCACCCTCACTTCCTGTTTCTGTTCAGCTCTCTTGAAGGGTTGGCTGTCTTTCATCCCACACTGTCCCCAGTCTGTTTTGGAGGGTGGCGCCCAAGGCTGTTTTTAAGGGGTATACGTAGTTGGCCAAGCTGTGCAGCGGGGTTTTAGGATTTCAAAGTCCTCAAAAAGCTGAACAGTCAATCCTGAAGGATAAAGGCATTGCCCCAGGAGGCCTCAACTTGGAAAACTAACATTTTACTGTACGCAAAACACTTTCATATACATTATGGCATAGGGCCCCCACAAAGGTGTGTGAGAGGAGAGTTACTTGAGTCCATATTAGATCACACCTAATAAGTGCTGAATCAAGACTCTTACCCCAGTTTTTCGTGGTATTTTTTATTGTGAAACATGCAAAAGAATGATTAAGACGTGTATGTACAGTTTAAATGGCATTAATACTGAACACTTCTGTGTCAGTAATCAGCTTTGAGACCTCTTGAGCACCTCTCCCTAATTCACTCAAAATTTCCAGAGTTTTGTTTATATCATTCATTTGCTTTTCTTATCATTTACTGCCTAAATATGTATCTCCAAACAATATACTAACCAAGGTTAGTATATTGGTATCTGATCACTCCATCCTGATCCATTTGGAGTGATCAGATACCAGTCACTCCAAATGCAGTGATTGAGTACTAACCTCACAGAGGTAATGCAGTGACCTACCTGCATTTGTTACCATCTTCATTTTGCAAGTTAACTAATGTAAGAGGATGGCACGAAGATAAGTAAGTCTTATAGGGGGAATGACATAAGGCCTTAGAACATTTGGGGTACAAAGAGTGATCACATTAAGATGAGGTCTTGCCCATGTTTAGAGGAGGGGAACAGGATTCTAGTGATGACTGGGCTTCTAAGAAGAGGACTGTTGGAAGGGATTGGGGGCTACTGAAAGCCAGAGTGGAACAGGGATCCTGTAACCAGAATAGCCCTACATCAGCACAGAAAGTTAACTGCATGAATGGCCAGGATATGGATTCTTTGGCCCTTCCCTGGGCCCCTCTCCAGTCTCCGGTGCCCAACCACCTCTTGTCCTGTCCTCAGTGTCCGTCAGCCTGTATGACTCACCTGGCTGCGTGTGTGGTGACTCATGCTGGACAGTGTGGCTGTGATGGGAACTGACACGCTGGGCCCTTTGCCCAGGCTCAGATTCCCTCAGGGCCCATAACTGCCAGATGGAAGGTTCCCCCTTGTGGTCATCAAGAATAGGGAGAGAAAGAGTCCTTATATTTCCCTACCCAAGGCATCTGCAGCTGACAATGGCAGGAGCTAGAGCTCCAAGGAGGCCTAGGTGCCGACACGTGGCTGGAGTTCCAGGCTCTCGGTGCTGGAGCCCTTCACCTCCACAGCGACTGAGGCTATGCTGACGTCCCAGCTCAGACCTGAAGCAAAATGTAGCCTCTCAGCACTTTTCCCAGACTGTTTCAGACCATTCAGACTATTCCTTCCCTGCTGTTCAGTGTATTTGGATTAAACTACAAATAAAAGGTGAAAGTGGCTTTAGTTGAGCCATTTTTGGACGCCAGCACAGTAGCTCCTAAGGTCCCATGGGATAGCTCATCACACTGGAAAACAGTACAGAGATTTCAGACTTAGAAGACCAGGATGTGAATCTTAAAGCCATAGCACCTAGTAGGTGCATTAATCAGGACAAGTCAGTAAACTTCTTTGAGCCTCAGTTTCCTCTTTTAAAACTTGAGTTTAGGGGCTGGGCGTGGTGGCTCATGCCTGTAATCCAAGCACTTTGGGAGGCTGAGGTGGGAGGATCACGAGGTCAGGAGATCGAGACCAACCTGGCTAACACGGTGAAACCCCATCTACTAAAAATACAAAAAAAAAAATTAGCCAGGCATGGTGGCGGGCACCTGTAGTCCCAGCTACTTGGGAGGCTGAGCCAGGAGAATGGCGTGAACCCAGGAGGCAGAGCTTGCAGTGAGCCAAGATCGTGCCACTGCACTCCAGCCTGGGCAACAGAGCAAGACTCCAACTCAAAAAAATATACATATATATATATATATTAGCCTGGTGGTGTGGTACATGCCTGTAATCCCAGCTACTCGGGAGGCTGAGGCAGGAGAATTGCTTGAACCCAGGAGGTAGAGGGTGCAATGAGCCGAGATCATGCCATTGCACTCTAGCCTTGGCAACAGAGCGAGACTCCATCACAAAAAAAAAAAAAAAATCCAATTTTTAAAATGGGCAAAGGGCCAGGCACGGTGGCTCATGCCTGTAGTCCCAGCACTTTGGGAGGCCAAGGTGGGCAGATTACCCGAGGTCGGGAGTTCGAGACCAGCCTGACCAACATGGTGAAACCCCATCTCTACTAAAAATACAAAATTAGCGGGGCATGGTGGTGCATGCCCGTAATCCCAGCTACTTGGGAGGCTGAGGCAGGAGAATCACTTGAACTCACGAGGCAGAGGTTGCGGTGAGCCAAGATCGTGCCATTGCACTCTAGCATGGGCAACAAGAGCGAAACTCCATCTCAAAAAAAAAAAAATCAACAAAAAATTCTTGAGTTTAGTTATATGACCTCACAGGGTCAGTATAGGATTATCACTGTGAAAAGGTTTTGGAAATTTTTTTTTTTTTTTTTTTTTGAGACAGTGTCTTACACTGTTGCCCATGCTGGAGTGCGGTGGTGTGATCTTGACTCACTCTGCAACCTCCACCTTCCAGGTTCAAGAGATTCTCCTGCCTCATCCTCCCGAGTAACTGGGATTATAGGCACCTGTCACCACGCCCAGCTAAGTTTTTGTGTTTTTAGTAGAGATGGGGTTTCACCATGTTGGCCAGGCTGGTCTCAAACACTTTACCTCGTGATTCGCCCACCTCGGCCTCCCAAAGTCCTGGGATTACAGGCGTGAGCCACTGAGCCCGGCCTTTTTCTTTCTTTCTTTCTTTTTTTTTTTTGAGACAAAGTTTCACCCTGTTGCCCAGGTTGGAGAGCAGTGGTGCTCACTGCTCACTGCAACCTCCACCTCCTGGGTTTAAGCAGTTCTCATGCTTCAGCCTCCTGGGTAGCTGGGACTACAGGTGCACACCACCACACCAGGCTACTTCTTTGTATTTTTAGTAGAAACGGGCTTTCTCCATGTTGGCCAGGCTAGTCTTGAATTCCTGACCTCAAGTGATCCACCTACCTCGGCCTCCCAGAGTGCTAGGATTACAGGTGTGAGCCACTGTGCCCCACCTGGAAATGTTTTTAAATGCTCCATAAACTTAAAGACTCAACAGGTTGGTTCTTTCTGTAAGTGTTGGCAACCCAGGCACAATAAACTATATTATTATTATTATTATTATTATTATTTGAGACAGGGTCTTGTTCTTTTGCCCAGGCTGGAGTGCAGTGGCATGATCCCATCCTGAACTGTGACTGTGCCACTGCACTCCAGCCTGGGAAACAGAGGATCCTCTGCCTTAGCCTCCTGAGTGGTTGGGACTGCAGGCTTGCACCACCATGCCCAGCTAATTTCTTTTGTTTTTTGGTAGAGATGGGGTTTTGCCATATTGCCTAAGCTGTATTCTTTTTATAGTGGTGTTTGGGTTAGGTTTGTTCCACTTACTATAATCTGAACATGGATAACCATCTTAGCCTTGGGTTCCAGAAAGCAGAGCCTGAAGCTTATGTGCAGATACCTTGTTAGGGAGTAGGAAATGATCCCATTGAGGGAAAGATGGAGAGCCACTATAAGGATGTATTATTGAACAAGCCCCTGCTAAGGGCAGCTGTTGCTCAGTCCCTTGGAACTGAGAAGCTTTTTGAAATACTCCTTAAAGTGGCTGGGCGTGGTGGCTCACGCCTGTAATCCCAGCACTTTGGGAGGCTGAGGTGGGCGGATCACCTGAGGTCGGAAGTTTGAGACCAACCTGGCCAATATGGTGAAACCCCATCTCCACTAGAAATGCAAAAATTAGCTGGGCATGGTGGCGGGCCCCTGTAATCCCAGCTACTCGGGAGGCTGAGGCAGGAGAATTGCTTGAGCCTGGGAGGTGGAGGTTGCAGTGAGCTGAGATCGCACCACTGCACTCCAGCCTGGGTGACAGAGTGAGACTCCATCTCAAAAAAAAAAAAAAAAAGGAAAGAAAAGAAATACTCCTTAGGACTGTCTGGATGAATAGCTATTTCTAGAGAAAAGAAGAAACCTTTTTCTACCACTCCCATCCCACATTGGTCAAAGATTCCAAAGACTTACCCCAGGCTGGGTATGGTGGCTCGCCAGCACTTTGGGAGGCCAAGACAGGCAAATCACTTGAGGTCAGGAGTTCGAGACCAGCCTGGCCAACATGGTGAAGTCCCATCTCTACTAAAAATACAAAAATTAGCTGGGCATGGTGGGCATGGTGGTATAATCCCAGCTACTCAGGTGGCTGAGGCAGGAGAATTGCTTGAACCCAGGAGGTAGAGGTTGCAATGAACCAAGATCACGCCACTGCACTCCAGCCTGGGTGACAGAGTGAGACTGCATCTCAAAAAAAAAAAAAAAAAAAAAGGCCAGGCACAGTGGCTCATGCCTGTAATCCTATAATCCCTGCACTTTGGAAGGCTGAGATGGGTAGATCACCTGAGGTCAAGAGTTCAAGACCAGCCTGACCAACAAGGTGAAACCCCATCTCTACTAAAAATACAAAAATTAGCTGGGCGTGGTGGCAGGTGCCTGTAGTCCCAGCTACTCAGGAGGCCAAGACAGGATAATTGCTTGAACCCGCAAGGCAGAGGTTGCAGTGAGCTGAGATCATGCCACTGCACTCCAGCCTAGGCAACAGAGCGAGACTCTGTCTCAAAAAAAAAAAAAAAAAGAAAAAAAAATTCACCTCATGGGATAACTCCCCTCCGCTACTAGTTTGTCCATGCATAGTCACTGAAGCCATCAGTAGCAAAGGTCCAGGTGTGGCATAGGCCTGAAGCAAGAATCTGTCATTACTACAGTAATGTCTGGAGTAAGAAATAGGTGAATCAAGAACATTTGAAATGATTTAAAAGAAATGTCTGGTATACCAGTTTTGGCCAAGCCAGAGTCCGGAACAGGGTAGCCTGGGGAAAGGGTTGCTGCATGTTCTACAGAGTTTGAGTCAGCCTTATCCCTTCCTTTTTTGAGGGCCTTTCCACTCTCCAGTGGGCCCAGGGCCGAGCTGCATCCATCTTAGTCTACTCGGTCCTGCTGTGGGAGCAGCTGAGCTCCTACAGATACTGGTTTCCCTGGGGTCTGAATTAAGCTAGGGTGTGAGAGCTCAATAGAACTTACAGACCATCTAGTCCAGCCTGTGAGACTGCAGAGAAGGAAACTGAGGCAGGAGTGGGCGTGTCATGCACTGAGGTCTCAGTCAGTGGTTGAGCTGGCGTTATAACCTAGGGCACTGCCCGCCACACTGCCATGCCCTTGAGACTACTGGAGCCTCCAGATGCTGAGTGCAACCCCAGCTGATCTCAGCTTAGATACGTGACAAGCTGCAAAACTACCCATTTTGTCTCATTTTCTAGCAGTAGGATGGGTTCAGGCCAGAAATGAGAGAGCATTCAGAATAATCCCAGAGGATCCACTCTCCCTTCCCACTGCTGGGCTTCCACTCCCTCTGGGCTCTGTGCCAGACTGAGCCCCTACCCTAGGCAGCTGACTAATGTTTGGAGACTTCTGAGGAGGAAGGCAGCACTGCTGGCCTCATGCCAGTAGCTATACCTGCTGACCCAGCCCTCCTGGACTGAAGGACACGCTTCCTGCTCCTCATTCCAAGAAACCACTTCTTGCCCCTCTGCCTTCTGCGCATGAGACTCAAAAGCCACAAAAGTAAGCAGAGGAACAAAATAGGAGAAGTAGGGAATTTACGCCACCCATGCCTGGGAAGAGGGTGTGGAAGTTGGGGCTTTTCCTCTAGTGGACAGGAAGTGGTCCCAAATCAATCTGCTCAGTGGCAGGCTCCCTTCCCCCGGCCTCTGGATCTGGTGGGGAGTGACGGCATGAGAACTGGCACCTACCCAGGGGCATGATGTCACACCTGCGCCAGCATCTGCTCACTGGGCTCCATGCCCAGCCTGTCATTGGGCATCACTGCCCAATAGCCCCTCGCCCTGCCCATCAGGCCTCTGGCCATTATGTTTGCAGGCCTCCAGTCCCAGCTCCCTAGAAACAAGTCCAAGGGGAGTGGGCCCAGAGTACTGGAGAGTCCAGACCAACCAAACATATCCAGGAGACCTCCCAGAGGCTGGGGTGGTTTGGATCTCTTTGGGCTCTGGGTTGGGGAAGATGGGGTGAGGAATCTGAATGTCTGTCCTTCCTGCCCAAAGGGTCACTTGGGCTGGAAAAGCACGCTTGCTCTATGCTTGCTCTAAAGCCTTATACCACCTTGGAGTTGCTGCAGGCACTGGAGGCCTGATCATCTGTGGGCAAAGGAATTCCTGGGCGCCACTCTTCTGAAATAAACTGTCAGGGACTGCATATCTACACACCACCTACTCACCCCTACTGCTGCCCTGTCACTTGGTAGTCCCTCAGGCTTGATGGGCACAGTTTGGGGGACTTAAATCCATCTTTCTCCAAGGCTGCAGGCTTCTAAACTATGGGGCTAGAAGTCAGGGACCTGGCTTTTCATTCAAGCTCTGCCTCTAGCTTGTTGTGTGACTGTTGGCAAGTCATGAAGAGTGAAAACACACACACTTCTCTGTTTCTTTCCCAGGAATATTGCTGCCTGCCATCCCCACGAGGTGACAAGGAGCAGAGTGATGGAATTTGGGGGAGTAAAGACAGAGAGGAAGTGCATTAGTCTAGGGAATGTCTTTGATATGCAAGCCCTTTGGGGCCTCACGTGGGCAGGAACACCTAGCAGGGGAGCAGCCACAGGGGCCTCCTGGTGCTACTGACCTCTGAGCCCATCTCAGCCCATGCTGGGAATACCCTGGCCTCCTTGGTCCTCCTTGGGAGAAGGACTGGGTTCAGTTCCAACTGCACTCTTTACCAAGCCACCTCATCTCTCAAAGACTCATCATTAAATGGGGGTGTAGGCCGGGTGCAGTGGCTCACACCTGTAATCCCAACACTTTTGGGAGGCCGAGGCGGGCAGATCACTTGGGGTCAGGAGTTCGAGACCAACCTGGCCAACATGGTGAAATGGTGAAACCCCATCTCTACTAAAACTACAAAAATCAGCCAGGTGTGGTGGTGGGCACCTGTAATCCCAGCTACTCAGGAGGCTGAGGCAGGAGAATCGCTTGAACCAGGAAGGCGGAGGTTGCAGTGAGCTGAGATCGTACCACTGCACTCCAGCCTGGGCGACAGAACGAGACTCCATCTCAAAAATAAGTGAATGAATGAATGAATGGGGGTGTGACCACCTACCTCCCAGATCTTTTGTGAGGATTAAATGTGTAAGAGCCCTTTGTAAACACCTTACCAAAGTAGACCATTACACTGTTGGTCCCTTCATTTCAGAAAGAACTGCCTTTTGTGCCTCACCATCCCCTGGTCTTCTCGGCAGCACTCTTCCCTTTCTTCAGGGCTGCAGCAGCTCCCTCTTATCCCTGACTGGAGGGATAGGGAACCCAGTGCTGATTGCTTGGGGGTGGGAGCAAACCTGCAGTTCCCCTAGACGTCCTCGCACCTTCTACCCGACCTGGACCTTTGGGAGACTTAAGAGTTCTTTAAGCCCTTTCTCAGAGTCGTCCTGCTGTTTGGAGCAGTACATTTGACGTTTTCCCTTTATTTTCTGAGCGCTTACCAGGGGCTTGCTTAGCTGTATGGTGGGGGAATGGGATAACAAAAGTGTCTGGGATTCTATCCTTGACTCTGGGAGGTCATGTCTCACAGTGTTCTGGAAGACCCCCACCACTTTGGGAGTTTCAGGGAGAGACAAGACAGGATTGGGGGTACCCAGAGCTGCTCCATGTCCAGTAGCCCAGGTGAGGCATGGGTGCCCAGCCCCAGCCCCAGCCCCAGCTCTCAGCCATACCCAGCTGTCACTGACTAGGCTGCTCAGGGGCAGGGCCGGGCAGAGGGTGTGGAGGAGGAGCGCAGCAGTGAGTGTGCAGCCAGCATGGACGTCAGAGCCAGCTCCGGGCCAAGGAATGGGGCAGAAGGATGTGTTTGCCCAGTGCTAATTGAGGGCACAGGGACAGTGTGACTACGGGTTTGGATAGGGGGCTCTCATTACTCAGTGAGATAGACAGGCGAGCCGGAAATCATACGGTCACTCCCAAGTGGCCTGGTAAGTGTGTATTTGCTAGAAATCATCACGCCACCATAACGGAGTGGGGGCTCTGTAAACAGTGATGATTTCTGTCATAGTTTCTGGGTGTGGGTGTCTAAATAGGGCTGCTTGGAGCTGGGTATCTGTGCAGTTAGGGAAAGGGAAGCAGGTACAGAGTTCTGGGGGGGAAATGGCCACTATATTCATTGCCAACTTGATCTAAGGTTGTGAATGGAGGAAATCTCGGTTTAGCTGATTGATTGTGCTAAGAGGTGGCCAAGACTCTTTCTTGTGGGGACTCTTATCAGCTCAACCAGTCATCTTCCTGCTTATGACCATTTGAGCACTCTTCTTTTATTTTTTTTTTTCTTTTTGAGATAGGGTCTTGCTCTGTCGCTCAGGCAGCAGTGTGATGGCGTGATCACTGCAGCCTTGACCTCCTGGGGTCAAGCGATCCTCCCACCTCAGCCTCCTGAGTAGCTGGGACTACAGGCACGTGCCACCATGCCCAGCTAATTATTTAAAAAAAAAATTTGTAGAAGTTGGGTCTTGCTATATTGTCCAGGCTGAACTCAAACTCCTGGGCTCAAGCAATCCTCCTGCCTCAGCCTCCCAGAGTGCCGGAATTACAGGTGTGAGCCACAATTCCAGACCAGCACTCTTGTTTTAGAAAAAGAGTTATTCTGGCCAGGCACAGTGGCTCATGCCTGTAATCTCAGCCCTTTGAGAAGCCAAGGCGAGCAGATCACCTGAGGTCAGGGGTTCAAGATCAGCCTGGCCAACATGGCGAAACCCCATCTCTACTAAAAATACAAAAAATAGGCAGGCATGGTGGTGGGTGCCTGTAGTCCTAGCCACTTGAGAGGCTGAAGCAGGGGAATCGTTTGAATCCGGGGGGCAGAGGTTGCAGTGAGCCAAGATCATGCCACTGCACTCCAGCCTGGACAACAGAGCGAGACTCAGTCTAAAAAAAAAAAAAAGTTATTTTTGCTGTTCTCCACAAATAGAGATCTCTTAGACCAAGGTGAAAGCTGTTGGCAGGGTCTTGCATTGGGCTCGGGGGAGAAAACAGGGTTTCCTACCATTCTACACATGATTTATTCATTGTGCTGTGTCCTAGAAAGAAGTGTCTAGGAATCCAGCCACCTGGTTCTTGCATTGGCCCTGCACTTACTGGTTATGTGGGATCCTGGACTTCGTTTCCATACCTCTAAAATAAGCGGTTTGCATTAAATTATCTTAAAGCCCCTTTTGATTCTGACGGTCTGTGGTTCTCAGCCCTGTGGCCTTAAATTCTCCTTCCTCTCTCTTTACTTACTGACTCTGACTTCCCTTTACTGCTCAATGCAAAGTTCCTGGGCCTGCTCATCCCAGTTCTGACAGGATACACATGAGGTGTCACCATCCTTGGGGAGATGAGGGCTTTGAGGCAGCAGGAAGGGACTAGTCATTTGTTTCCAGAATGAAGCCCTGGGGATGAGAGTACCAGAGTCTCAGTGGAGGTCAGCAGATGTCCCTCCTTCCTTGGAATGGCAGCCCATCCCAGGAGATGTCCTGACAACACCTGTGTACCCTGCATAGGGTCCCTGATGGGCCTGGGTGACATTATCTCACAGCAGCTGGTGGAGAGGCGGGGTCTGCAGGAACACCAGAGAGGCCGGACTCTGACTATGATGTCCCTGGGCTGTGGCTTTGTGGTAAGTTCTCCCCTCAGCAGGGCTTCAGTGGACTCAACAGTAGCCTTAGTTCTTTGTCATCCTTTGGCTTCCCTTGGACTGTCACACCTAAGCCAACCTGCCGCCCTCTTTTCTTAGTGTCCACTTCCCCTAAGGGTTTCTGATACTTGGGGCGGGGAGCTTAGTGAGGTAGAGGCCTAGTGCTCCCTCACTGCAGCCTGCTGCTATGTGGGGTTTACTTCCAGGGCCCTGTGGTAGGAGGCTGGTACAAGGTTTTGGATCGGTTCATCCCTGGCACCACCAAGGTGGATGCACTGAAGAAGATGATGTTGGATCAGGTGAGCAGGAGAACGGAGTGGGGAGGGTGAGCTGTGTTGGGGGTAGGTGGGGATTTCAGCACTCATAGGACTTTAATTTCTCTTCCCTAGGGGGGCTTTGCCCCGTGTTTTCTAGGCTGCTTTCTCCCACTGGTAGGGGCACTCAATGGACTGTCAGCCAAGGACAACTGGGCCAAACTACAGCAGGTGAGCTGGGCAGGTGTGGAGAATGTCTCTGGCTAGCAGACTGACAGCCCAGGGGAAGGAGACAGGTTTTACAGGGATAAAAAAGGGGGTAAGTGCAGGTTGAGTCCCAGGCCATGAAGGAGAGGAGCTGAGGGTTATGGTGCAGGAATGTGCTCTTTGAACCCAAGTCTGTCATTCACACTGGGAAGTGGGAGCTGCTTGGAGGTGCAAGTGTTAATTTGTTCCTTCTCTGTCTCCCCAGGATTATCCTGATGCCCTTATCACCAACTACTATGTAAGAGCTGACACCTCAACTGCTTGTTCTTCTGCTTCCTTAAGTCTAGAACTGTCCTGGGATTGGGGGTCCTCCTGACATGGGAAGCCCTTCCGTTGGGATTACTCTTTCATTCCCAGGATGGGCACCATAAATAGGGAAGCCATCACCCAATTGTTCACCTTTCTCTTATGTGCAGAAGTTGGGGTAGGGCCAGGCAAGACAGTGAGTCTGGGGTCAGGTGGTGGGGCAGCCATCCAACCTTTACCTTCTCTCTTGCAGCTATGGCCTGCTGTGCAGTTAGCCAACTTCTACCTGGTCCCCCTTCATTACAGGTATGTCGCACCCCTACCCCACCCATCAAGGAATACCCACGTTACCAACAGTTGGAGACAAAATGATTCTCATTTCAACCTTGAGCTACCTTAGACCCCCAACTGGAACACTGAGCCCTGATCAGAGTTTCTCAGATTCCCAAGCATGTTATTCAGATGTCTAGCCATTTCCAGAAACCGTCCAGAGTGTCTGCCCACTGACCTTCTTCATCTCCCTAGGGAGGATCCTGCTTCTACCACCCTTGTCTCCATCCCACCTGGGGCTCCGCCTTTGATGGCGTATCTGGAGGGACAGTGGCTGGGGTGCTGCAGCCTAGGTTAGACAGAGAGGTAGACCAGAAAGCCAAGTAGAAGCCTGGCCAGACACTCATGATAAAGACAGTTGCTGAACTGCACCCAAAAAAATAGTGGAACTGAAGATGTGTGGTTCAAATGCTTGGAGGTGAGGGATTGTGGGAACAGGGGAAAATAAGGGGGAACATGACCAAAATGTACATGAATAACATAGCTAAAATGAATACAGACTGGCTGGGCATGGTGGCTCACACCTGCAATTCTAGCACTTTGGGAGGCTGAGGCGAGAGGTTTGCTAGGGTCTAGGAGTTTGACACCAGCCTAGGCAATATAGTGAGACCTCATCTCTACAGAAAATACAAAAAATTAGCCAGGCACATGGTAACATATGCCTGTAGTCCCAGCTACTTGGGAGGCTGAGGTGGGAGGATCACTTGAGCCCGAGAGATGGAGGTTGCTGTGAGCCAAGATTGTGCCACTGCATTTCAGACCCTGGTGACAGAGTGAGACCCTGTCTCAAAAAAAAAAAAAAAAAAAAAGGCTGGGCGCAGTGGCTCACGCCTGTAATCCCAACACTTTGGGAGGCTGGGGCGGGCAGATCACAAGGTCAGGAATTCGAGACCAGCCTGACCAATATGGTGAAACCCTGTCTCTACTAAAAATACAAAAATTAGCTGGGCGTGGTAGCAGGTGCCTGTAGTCCCAGCTACTCGGGAGGCTGAGGCAGGAGAATTGCTTGAACCTGGGAGGCAGAGGTTGCAGTGAGCCAAGATCGCACCACCACACTCCAGCCTGGGCAACAGAGTGAGACTCCATTTCCAAAAAAAAAAAACAGAAAACAAAAAAGGAATACAGGCCGGGCGCGGTGGCTCAAGCCTGTAATCCCAGCACTTTGGGAGGCCGAGGCGGGCAGATCACAAGGTCAGGAGATCGAGACCACAGTGAAACCCCATCTCTACTAAAAATACAAAAAATTAGCCGGGCGCGGTGGCGGGCGCCTGTAGTCCTAGCTACTCAGGAGGCTGAGGCAGGAGAATGGCGTGAACCCAGGAGGCGGAGCTTGCAGTGAGCCGAGATCGCGCCACTGCACTCCAGCCTGGGCAACAGCGTGAGACTCCGTCTCAAAAAAAAAAAAAAAAAAAAAAGGAATACAGACTTATGAACCAAATCTTAAACATTAGGGTCCTTTGCAACACTCTTTGAAACCAGAGCAAGGTTAATTTAAAACAAAAAGATGCTACTTTGTATGGTAGTCCGTACATTTTGGAAGATGAAATCTCAGCTGGTACAGGACAGATAGGGGCCCTTTCTGTGATTAACAGAGCTACATGTGGCAAGAGAGCCGCTAAATATTTAGCCTTTGAGGAAGGAAACAGAGCTCTGGGATGGCACTAGAATTTGAGCCAGTTGTCCTTTAGTCCAAGCCACACAGGCCCTTCACAGGGCACTGAAGGGGCTGGGTGCGGTGGCTCACACCTGTAATCCCAGCACTTTGGGAGGCCGAGGTGGGTAGATCACTTGAGGTCAGGAGTTTGAGACCAGCCTGGCCAGCATGGTGAAACCCTGTCTCTACTAAAAATACAAAAATTAGCCAGGTGTGGTGGAGCACACCTGTAGTCCCAGCTACTTGGGAGGCTGAGGTAGGAGAATTGATTGAACCCGGGAGGCAGTGAGCCAAGATCGCACTACTGCACTCCAGCCTGGGCGACAGAGGAGACTCCATCTCAAAAAAAAAAAAAGGCGCTGAAGGAAAGAGACCTAAACCTGCCAATCTTCTGACATGATCCCTCCTTTTCCATTTCACACTCTCATCTCCAGCCCTTGCTCACTGCTTAGCTTTCCTCCTCTTCACCGTGTTATTCTTGTTCCTTAGGTTGGCCGTTGTCCAATGTGTTGCTGTTATCTGGAACTCCTACCTGTCCTGGAAGGCACATCGGCTCTAAGCCGGCCTCACTTCATCGTTTCCACCTTGCAGTGATGCAGCTTGGCCCTGGAACGGTCAGACAACTTCCTAAAGTGGGCACACTAGTTTCCACAGGGTTGGGTTGCCAGTCAGAACTTAAGAGGACTAGCACCCTGCAATGCTCCCTTCACTCTAAAATGTGCACTGACTGCTTTAGAGCCCTTGATAATAGTCTTATTCCCACCACATACTAGGCACTCCATAAATATCTGTTGAACTTTCATGACCTTATCAACTTTACACACATATCCCAGCAAATGCCACTCATCCCCACTCTTCATAGACACATTTGTTACTCTAACCCTGCCTAGCCTTGTAGCTCCAGCTCTTCAGAGACCCCCGGAACCCTTTATATGATGCCTCAGTAAATATGTTATTAAATGTGTCATCCGGAATCTGCAGTGGTAATGGGGAGTCATTTCTAGAGCTGGAAAGAAGCCAAGAGACCACCAAGCCCAATCTTTTTTTTTTTTTTTTTTTTTGAGATGGAGTCTCGCTCTGTCTCCCAGGCTGGAGTGCAATGGCGCTATCTCGGCTTACTGCAGCTTCCGCCTCCTGGGTTCAGGTGATTCTTCTGAGGAGCTGGGACTATAGGTGCGCACCGCCATGCCCAGCTAATTTTTGTATTTTTAGTAGAGATGGGGTTTTGCCATATTGGCCAGGCTGATCTCGATCTACTGACCTCGTGATCTACCTGCCTCGGCCTCCCAAAGTGTTGGGATTACAGGCGTGAGCCACCACGCCTGGCCAAGCCCAGTCTTCTACAACTGAGAACCCTGAGGTTGGTAGAAGGGAGGTGACCTGCCCACACCAGGAGTTAGCAGAAACTTGAACCCATATTTCTTTACTACTCATGGGCAGAGTAATACTGCTGCTATGATTCCCAGGAGAGAAACGGAACTTTGCTAAACTACCACTTTGGACAAACTCAAAAGCAGATGGGCCATATTTGTGGTCTGAACGCACTTGGAGGCCAGAGACCCTCTGTTACATGGTGCCTGTGTGAGACAGCCCTAGAATTTGGATCCTGGGGCTGGAAAAAGATGAGAATGCTGGGAGACTTTGGTTGTGGAAGACTGCCTCTCAATGGGACCCACTGTGTTGGCTGAGTGCCAGCGGTGGACTCCTGATACCTGCATTTGCAGAACTGATAGCTGCCACGAGGCAGTGGTTTGCAGCAGTACAGCGTTCTCACATCATCTCTAGCCACTTCTAGAGGCGCAGGACGAGGTCAGCACCATGGACAGCCCCCACGGTCCCGCCTCCCTTTCGTGTGTCAGAACACGCGACCCGGACTAGTCTGGTCTGGTGACGGCCCTAGTCACTGCTGGCGGTTCTAAGCAGGGCGAGGGACTCCCGTGGGTCCCAGAGCAGTCCTTTCGCCCCAGCCAGCTTCTCGCTCTCCTGCGTCCAGTGCTGCTTCCAGCGCTAGCCCCAGGGAGACGAAGGCTCATGTCGGGAGGTGTGCCCTTCCGGGGCCCGCCAGCCGCCAGACTCGAAGCTGTGGCTGTCATTGCTTCTACAATCAGTGCATGTTCTTCGCTGACGTCAGTCGGAGCTGTCCTGTCGCTATATAAGGCTGGCGGCAGTCCCGGGACAGACCCTGTGTTCCCCAAGGCGCCTTCGGCCCGCCCCGAGGGACAGAGACTGGAGCTCAATCTTGGACCGTACAAACATTCGCCGACAACCTGTGAGTGGCTCAGAGCGTCCACCCAGCCTCCCCCAGCACCAGGACTCCACTCAGCTCAGCCACCGCGCTCCTTCGGGAGGGAAGCTGGGTGGAAGGGATGGAACAGCACTGGCGCAGTAGCCGGGGCTGGAGGGCAGGCTGCGGGCATTGGGCGGCTACCGGAAGGGTCGCCGGGCGAGCGCAGGGAGGGGAGCGGCCTCCTGCAGCTGCCCCAGGCGCACCTCACCCTGCGCTGCCCCTGTGTGTCCAGGGCCGGCGGCACCATGAGGCAGGCGGGGCGCGCGGCGCTGCTGGCCGCGCTGCTGCTCCTGCTACAGCTGTGCCCTGGGAACAGCCAGAGGAGCCCCGAGGCGGCCGGGGTCCAGGACCCGAGTCTGCGCTGGAGCCCCGGGGCACGGAACCAGGGCGGCGGGGCCCGCGCGCTCCTCTTGCTGCTGGCAGAGCGCTTCTCGCGCCGCGCAGGGTCCAGCCGATGGGAACCCGGGACGGCAGGCGAGCGGCCGCGGCGGGACAACCCTCCTCTGTCCATTGACCTCACCTTTCACCTGCTGCGGACCCTGCTGGAGCTGGCGCGGACGCAGAGCCAGCGGGAGCGCGCCGAGCAGAACCGCATCATATTCGACTCGGTGGGCAAGTGACGGCCCGGTTTGTGGCCGCGAAAACTTTGACCCCTTTCCCCCACCCCAGGGTTGGGATGCGGGGCAGAGCCACCAGGGCACTCTCTGCTTGACTATTTTTTAATAAAAGTACTGAAGACCCGTTGGCTTCTGTCGTGGGGGCAGGGCAGTCACAGCAGCGTGGGAGCCCGTGGGAAGGTGGGGCCCCCGGGCCAGCGGGAGGGGAACAAAATGCTGTGGGGGGCTCCAGGAGAGCGGCTTTCAGCCAGGTCAGCCAGGTGCCTTTGAACTCCAGGGGTCCCCAAATCCCTAGGACCTCAGAGGTCCCAGCACCACCGCCCCGCCCTCGACCCTTTTCCCAGGGCGCTGGGCTCACCATTTCGCTCCTGGCATCACAGAGGTGCCCAATAGGGGTTCATTTGGCTTCCGCCCCCCGGATAGTCTCAGGTTCTGGGAAGGGCAGGATGGTGGGCGGGTCGCCTCCGAAGCCGAGGCTGCGGCATTGGGCAGCGAAAGGAGATACGGGTCGGGGACGCTCGAGTTCTTTATTGAGATCCTCCTGGGGCGGGCGCCGATTTGGGCGATGCCGCGGTCTCTGCGCAGATCCTCCCCGACCCTAGCGCGGGCGCTCGAGCAGGGTCGGGTTGGCGCAGGCCTGTACCCGGGAAAGAAGGCTCGGTGGGCTGGTGCTGCGAAGGCGCCAGGCAGCTCGAGCCCCGCTCACTCCGTCCTCCGCCACGTGGGTTTCTCCTCTACTCAGCCTGCCTTGCCTGCCTCCCAGCACCCCGAGGAACGGCGGGTGAGGAGGAAAGTGTATTTTTCCGCCCTTTGTGGCTCCGGGGTTGGGTGGCACCGACGAATGGGGGCTTCATGCGACCCGCAGGGAGGACAATCACTGGGGGAGGGGACGCGAGCACACCAGCCAGGCCCCACCCCAAGCCCCTCGGGCCGCTCTCACCTTAAGGCCCATCCGGCCGCTCTTCCTCCGGCCCCGCGCTGCCCTCGTCTCCGTCCAGGGCCACCTCCTCATCTTCTTCCTCCCCGGAAGCGCCTGGGCCCAAGGAAGGCCTGGTGAGGTGGAGTCCCTGCCTTTCCGGCCATCGTGCCCTCCTCACCTCCCACACAGAGGGTCCGAACCCCAGTCCCAGCGGCCCTCGGCCACCTCCCTCACCCGGCTGGAAGTCGATGGTCCGCAGCATTTCGGCCACGTGTTCCACGCTCACGGTGAATTGCTCCATGCTCTCATAGCCTGGCTCCGGCCGCCCTGCCAGCTCCACCTTCGACATGGCCCCGACCCTGCGGTGGCCACACGGACTCAGCTGGCAATGCCCCAGCACCCTCAAGCCCCGCCCCCAGCCAGTGGAGCAGCCCAGCCCCCTCCTTTCCCTTCCCGCTGTGCCTACTCACTTATTGATCAGCTCCTTGGCCTGCTGCAGGGAAGAAAAGGAGGGTGAGAGTAAGCACCGGGCCAACCCGGGCAAAGTCCCATTTCTGAGTCTCACCACAGTCCTGTGGGGTAGGTGGGAAGGCACATCCCAATCGTTAAGTAGAAAATGAACTCAGAGGGGGTGACTTGCCCACGGTCGTAGTGGCAAACAGGTGCAAGAGACAAGACTTGAACCTGGGTCTCCAGGTACCAAGGCCCCGACTCTAGCCACTGTGCGGCACTGCTACCCTCCCCTAGGGCCCACCTGGAGGTAGAGCGCCATCTGTGGCTCTTCCATGGACTGAATGGCGGACTCCACCAGCTTAGAGGAGGCCTCCAGGTGGTCGCCATACTGACGGATGAGGCCGCGGACGCGCTGCAGCTTCTCCTCTTGCTCCCGGGCCAGCGCCTGCAGCAGCTCGCCCTTGCGCTCCTCCAGCACTGCGCACAGGCTCTCAAACCTCTGGTTTAACAACTGCTTCTGCCTCCGGCTATTGTCCTAAAAGATGGGGAGCAAGGATGAGGGAAGGCGTGGCTGAGACCCGGTGGCTGGGAAAGCACAGGATACTCACAGAGAACCAACACAGAAAGTGACCCACCCATAGTGACACTGTGCGTTAGTGGCTGAGCCAGAATCCAGCCCAGATCTTTTCCATAATAAAAACACAATACTTTAAAGTAGCTTCACTGAGTGTTGTCTATATCCCTAGCCCTGGTTTTTATTTGCATTATTCCATATAATTCTCAAAAAGAACCCATGAGGTAGCTGGTGTACCATTTATCATCATCACTGTTTTATGAGGTTAAACAAAACCAAAGCACAGAGAAGTTAAATAATTGGATTAAAGTTTTGCGGAAAAGCTGGAATGAGCACCCAGCAGCCTGGCAAAAGCACCTCCCACCACTCCCAGGACCCCAGAAACTTTTGGACCAGTTTGGCCAGAGGTCAGAGAGGAGCAGTTCTCTTGGGAGCCCGGGGTCCGCAGGCCAGCCAGTTGCTGTTCCCCCTGCCCTCCAGCCCAGGCTCACCTCAATGGTCTGGCACACCTCCTCCATCTGCGTGATGACTGCTTGCACACGGTCATTGCCTGCCACTAGCATCGCGATGCCATCGCTGAGCTCACTCTGATACACACACAGGTTAGCACTTAGAGCTGGGACCTCACCTAGAGCTATACCCCTCACCCCAGCCAGGGTTGCCTAGGAGAGGGCTGGCCCCTCCACCCCACCCCCCATGAGGGCATCTACAGCAATCTAGAAGGTTTGAACCATCAAAAGGTACAAAAGCACATTCTAGGGATTCTGGAAGGAGGTGGAGAGAAGCCCTCCACCACTAAGTGGGGAAGGAACAGACAGTCTCCAAACATCCACCAGATAGTAGGCACTGGGCTAGATGCTTTATCTGTAGATTCGTTTCCTGCATAAATTCTGAGAAATTCTTCACGATTATCCATCTGCATAATATTGCCTTTTCTCTATTCTCTTTATCCTCTCATTCTGGGAATCTGATTAGACCTGTTAGACCTTCTCACTCTCAGCCTTCTCATCTCCTAGAACTGCACATTCTGTTTTTCTTTTAGTCCTCTCATGCTATTCACTAGTTCTGTTTTCAGACAAATCTATCATTTAATTCACCTGTTGAGTTTTTTTTTTTTTTGAGACGAATTCTTGCTGTCACCCAGGCTGGAGTGCAGTTGCGTGATCTCAGCTCACTGCAAGCTCCGCCTCCTGGGTTCTCGCCATTCTCCTGCCTCAGCCTCCAGAGTAGCTAGGACTACAGGCACCCGCCACCACACCCGGCTGATTTTTTGTATTTTTAGTAGAGACAGGGTTTCACCGTGTTAGCCAGAATGGTCTTGATCTCCTGACCTTGTGATTCGCCTGCCTCAGCCACCCAAAGTGCTGGAATTACAGGTGTGAGCCACTTCGCCCGGCCGAATTTTTTTTTTTGTAAGAGACAGTCTCACTCTGTCACTCAGGCTGGAGTGCAGTAGTATGATCATTGTTCACTGGATCCTCGAACTCCTGCACTCAGGCGATCCTCCTGCTTCAGCCTCCCGAGTAGCTGGGATTACAGGCACATGACACCACTCCCAACTAATTACAACAAAAAAATTTTTTAGGCCGGGTGCAGTGGCTCACACCTATAATCTCAGCACTATGGGAGGCCAACACGAGGTCAGGAGATCAAGACCATCCTGGCTAACACAGTGAAAACCCGTCTCTACTAAAAATATAAAAAATTAGCCAGGTGTGGTGGTGGACACCTGTAGTCCCAGCTACTCCAGAGGCTGAGGCAGGAGAATGGTGTGAACCTAGGAGGCGGAGCTTGCAGTGAGCCGAGATCCTGCCACTGCACTCCAGCCTGGATGACAGAGTGAGACTTCCGTCTCAAAAAAAAAAAAAAATTTTTTTAGAGATGGAGGTCTCACTGTCACCCAGGCTAGTCTCAAACTCCAGGCCTTATCCTCCTGCCTCAGCCTCCCTAGTCACTGGGTTTACAGGTTCCAGCCACCATGCCCAGCCATCTGTTAAATGTTCTATTTTATATATATATAATATATATAATATATTTTATATATGTTATATATATTTTATATATATATATATTTGAGATAAGGTCTCACTCTGTCTCCCAGGCTGGAGTGCAGTGGCTCAATCTCAGCTCACTGCATCCTCGACCTTCCAGGCTCAGGTGATCCTCCCACCTCAGCCTCCCAGGTAGCTGGGACTACAGGTGCATGCCACCACGTCCAGCTAATTTTTTGCATTTTTTTTGTAGACGGGGTTTCAACATTTCCCCAGGCTGGTCTCCAGTTCCTGGGCTCAGGTGATCCTCCCACCTCAGCCTCCCAAAGTGTCGGGATTACTGGCGTGAGCCACCACACCCAGCTACATGGTTGTTTTTTGGTATTCTATTATTGTTTGGTTTTTTAAATTTTTCATCTTGTTTTAAAAAGCATTTGATTCATAGTGACTTCCAATTATTTAATAATTCCAATATCTCAGTTCCTTTTGGGGGGTGTCCTAAATCTGTAATTTTTATGTCTGCTGACTTCACTCATGGATTACGTTTCTCTGTGCACCTTCAATTGTGAGCCAATATTTTGTTGATATTAATTAATCTAGGGAATACCTACAGGCCTAAACTGAGCATATTCTCCTCCAGGCAGTATTTGCATTTGCCTCTGTTGAAAGCCAGGTGGCGCAATTTACTGCTTTAGCTCCTAGGATCCTTGTTTAACCAGCAGTCTCCGGAACTTTTTGCCGTTGCCCAGGCTGGAGTGCAATGACGTTATCTCAGCTCACTGCAACCTCCACTTCCCAGGTTCAAGCGATTCTCCTGCCTCAGCCTCCTGAGTAGCTGGGATTACAGGGCCTGCAACCACGCCCAGCTAATTTTTGGTATCTTTGGTAGAGACAGGGTTTCACCACGTTGGCCAGGCTGGTCTCAAACTCCTGACCTAGTGATCTGCCCGCCTCAGCCTCCCAAAGTGTTGAGATTACAGGCGTGAGCCACAGCACCCAGCCAGGTCTCTGGAATCTTAGCTGCAGGTACCCCTCTTTTAGGGGTTTGGAGGAATAGTCTGGTCTCTAGCTCAGTGACATTGCCAGCACTGGTCCTCTGGGAAATGCTGCCTTTTCTGTGCTTGCCACTCAGCGTTCTGCTTTCAGCTCAGCCTTTTCTTTTCACCCCTCCCCACCCCCACTGATTTCCTTTGCTTCTATGTACCAAGCAATATAATTTGAAAATTCTGTTTTACACAGAATCTAGTTGTGTGATAGTGAGAGGACCCTGCGAGTATCTAGCCCACCATACTAAAGTCTGTGCTTTCATCCATTATCGAATTTTATCCTTATAGCTACTTTCACAAGTAGGCATTTTCACCCTCATTTTACACATGAGGAAAGTGAGGGCCACAAAGGTCCAGTAACATACCTAGGTCACATACCGAGTCAAGCACAGAGCTAGGACTTTCACCCCAATCTGCTTGACTTTTATTATTTTATTTTATTTTCGACACAGAGTTTCGCTCTTTTTGCCTAGGCTGGAGTGCAATGGCGCAATCTCGGCTCACTGTAACCTCCGCCTCCAGAGTTCAAGTGATTCTCCTGCCTCAGCCTCCCGAGTAGCTGGGATTACAGGCGCCCGCCACCATGCCAGCTAATTTTGTATTTTTACTAGAGAAAGGGTTTCACCATGTTGGCCAGGCTGGTCTGGAACTCCTGACCTCAGGTGATCCACTCACCTTGGCCTCCCAAAGTGCTGGGATTACAGGCATGAGCCACCGCGCCTGGCTTAATCCACTTGATCTTATTTTTATTTATTTATTTATTTTATTTATTATTATTATTATTTTTAGACAGAGTCTTGCTCTGTCGCCCAGACTGGAGTGCAGTGGCGCGATCTCGGCTCACTGCAAGCTCCACCTCCCAGGTTCAAACAATTCTTCTGCCTCAGCCTCCCGAGTAGCTGGGACTACAGGCACCCACCACCACACCTGGCTAATTTTTTGTATTTTTAGTAGAGACGGGGTTTCATCACGTTAACCAGGATGGTCCCGATCTCCTGACCTCGTGATCCACCCGCTTCGGCCTCCCAAAGTGCTGGGATTACAGGCGTGAGCCACCGCGCCTGGGCTATTTATTTATTTTTAGACGGAGTTTTGCTCTTGTTGCCCAGGCCGGAATGCAATAGCGTGATCTCAGCTTACTGCAACCTCCACCTCCCAGGTTCAAGCAATTCTCCTGTCTCAGCCTCCCAAGTAGCTGAGATTACAGGCACATGCCACCACGCCTGGCTAATTTTTGTATTTTTAGTAGAGACGGGGTTTCATCATGTTGGTCAGGCTGGTCTCTAACTCTCGACCGCAGGTGATCCACCCACCTCCGCCTCTCAAAGTGCTGTGATTACAGGCGTGAGCCACCGCGCCCAGCCTGCTTGACTTTAAAACTAAGTGGAGCAACACTTTGGGAGGCTGAGGTGTCAGGGGCATTTGAACCAGAGCAACTCCATCTTGAATAGGGGCTGGGTAAAATGAGGCTGAGACCTACTGGGCTGCATTCCCAAATGGTTAAGGCATTCTAAGTCATAGGATGAGATAGGAGATCGGCACAAGATACAGGTCATACAGACCTTGCTGATAAAACAGGTTGCAGTAAGGAAGCCGGCCAAAACCCACCAAAACCAAGACGCCAATGAGAGTGACCTCTGGGGGTCCTCACTGCTACACTCCCATTAGCGCCATGACAATTTACTAATGCCAAGGCAATGTCAGGAAGTTACCCTATATATTCTAAAAAGGGAAGGCATGAATAATGTACCTCTTGTTTAGCATATCATCAAGAAATAACCACAAAAATGGGCAAACAGGCTGGACCCGGTAGCTCATGCCTATAATCCCAGCACTTTGGGAAGCCGAGGAGGGTGGATCACCTGAGTTCAGGAGTTTGAGACCAGCCTGGCCAACATGGTAAAACCCTGTCGCTACTAAAAATACAAAAATTAGCCAGGCATGGTAGCAGGTGCCTGTAATACCAGCTACTCAGGAGGCTGAAGCAGGAGAATCACTTGAACCTGGGAGGCGGAGGTTGTAGTGAGCTGAGATTGCACCATTGCACTCCAGCCTGGGTGACAAGAGTGAAACTCTGTCTAAAAAAAAAAGGGCAACCAGCAGCCCTAAGGGCTGGTCTGTCTATGGAGTGGCCATTGTCTTATTCCTTTTTTTTTTTTTTTTTGAGACGGAGTCTCGCTCTGTCGCCCAGGCTGGAGTGCAGTGGCCAGATCTCAGCTCACTGCAAGCTCCGCCTCCTGGGTTTACGGCATTCTCCTGCCTCAGCCTCCCGAGTAGCTGGGACAACAGGCGCCCGCCACCTCGCCTGGCTAGTTTTTTGTATTTTTTTTAGTAGAGTCGGGGTTTCACCATGTTAGCCAGGATGGTCTCGATCTCCTGACCTCGTGATCCACCGGTCTCGGCCTCCCAAAGTGCTGGGATTACAGGCTTGAGCCACCGCGCCCGGTCATTATTCCTTTACTTTCCTAATAAACTTGCTTTCATTTTACTCTATGGACTAGCCCTGAATTCTTTCTTGCACGAGATCCAATAACCCTGTCTTGGGGTCTGAATCAAGACCTCTTTCCTCTAACAGAGGCAGAAGGATGGCTTGAGCCCAGGAATTCAAAACAAGCCTGGGCAACACAGTGAGATCTTGTCTCTTTTTAATATTTTATTTTTGTTTCTGAGACAAGGTCTCACTCTACCACCCAGGCTGGAGTGCAGTGGTTCAATCACGGCTCACTGCAGCCTCAACCTCCTGGGCTCAAGTGATCCTCTCACCTCAGCCTCCTGAGTAGCTGGGACTACAGGCATGCTACCATGCCCAGCTAATTTTTTGTAGAGACAAGGGTCTCACTGTGTTACACAGCCCAGGCTGGTCTCGAACTCCTGGACTCAAACAATCCCCTGCCTCCTTCTTCGAAAGTATTATTAGTACCACTACTACTACTACTATTTATTACTAGTAGTATCCTCCTAAAGGATTACAAGTGTGAGCCACTGTGCCCTGCCTGAGACCCTGTCTCTATGTAAAAATGAAAAAATTAGGGTCGGGCGTGGGCGTTCACGCCTGGAATCCCAGCATTTGGGAGGCCAAGGTGGTTCGATCACCTGAGGTCAGGAGTTCCAGACCAGCCTGGCCAACATGGTGAAGCCCCATCTCTACTAAAAATACAAAAAATTAGCTGAACATGGTGGTAGACACCTATAATCCCAGCTACTCAGGAGGCTGAGGCAGGAGAATCGCTTGAACCCAGGAGGCAGAGGTTACAGTGAGCCGCGATTGCGCCACTGCACTCCAGCCTGGGCAACAAGAGCGAAACTCTGTCTCAAATAAATAAATAAATAAGCTGGGCATGGCGGCACATGCCTGTAGTTCCAGCTACTCGGGAGACTGAGGTGGTAGGGATCACGTGAGCCCAGGAGTTCAAGGCTGCTGCAGTGAATCACAATCATAGCAGTGCATCCCAGCCTGGGCGACAGAGATCCCCACATCTCTTCAAAAATAAATGAATGGAACTGGGCACAGTGGCTCACGCCTGTAATTCCAGCACTTTGGGAGGCCAAGGTGGGCAGATCACATGAAGCCAGGAATCAAAAAAAAAAAAAACAAAAAAACAAAAAAACAAAAAAACTGGGCGTGGTGGCACACACCTGTAATCCCAGGTACATGGAAGGCTGAGGCATAAGAACGGCTTGAACCCGGGAGGCTGAGGTTGCTATGAGCCAAGATTGCACCACTGCACTCCAGCCTGGGTGACAGTGCGAGACTCCATCTCAAAATAGATAGATAGATAGATAGATAGATAGATAGATAGATAGATAGATAGATAATAGATAGGGCTGAGTGCAGTGGCTCACATCTATAATCTTAGTGTTCTGGGAGGCTAAGACGGGAGGATCACTTGAGCTCAGGAGATCAAGGCTGCAGTAAGTTGTGTTTGTGCCACTGCACTCCAGCCTGGGCAACAGAGTGAGATCCTGTCTCTAAATAAATAAAGAAATAAACAAATGATAAGTGGAATAAGAGGCTGACATTGAGACCCTGTCCTAAGCCCCCATCTCCCACACATCTACTCCCTCCCCTGTTTGATACCTTCTGGCGTTTGTAAATGGTGGGCAGTGGGGCCACCTCACAGTCCTTGTGGGCACCGAAGACCTTGCAGAGAGAGCAGGTGGGCACCTCACAGCTCAGGCAGTAGATATTGATCTTCTCCTCTTCATGCTCCTCGCACATGAGGTGCTGCTCAGCCTTGGAGTGCAGCGGCCTAGAGAGGAGTGGGCAGGGGGAGGTGGACCTTAAGCATGAAGGGTCCTAGGAACACCTTCTCTTCAGCCTCCACCAACTACCACCCCTTCTCCACCCCTGCAGCTAGTGCTGTGGCTGAACTGGTGAGTACTTCCACAGAGCTCTGAGTTTGGGGAATAGAAGGAGCTAAGAGATAGAGAAGGCCTGGATCCAAGAATAGTCTGTATTTCAGGGGGCAGGGAAGTCCCACAGGACAGGAAGTCTTGGAGGGTTGGCGAGGATCTTGCTGGTGGACTGCCAGCCTCTCCCAGGAGGAGAGGGTAGGAGTGAAGTACTGGCTAGGGAATCAGGGACTGCCCTCTCTGGGAGGCCTGAGGCAATCCCTCTCCGGATCCAGTCCTATTGTCTCTAGACAGAACAGGCGGGTTGACGGTTTCAGTCTCTCCCTTCTGGCTCTGATGGGTTCCTTGGCTGTGTCCCAAGCCCTGACATTTAGAGAGGCAAGAGACCCTGGCGGCTCACCTGGACGACTCCTGCTTGTAAATGTCAATAATGTTCTCCACTAGCAGGTTTCGCTGCAGGCCGTAGACACCGTGTCTGTCCAGGACAACCTCATGCCTGCAAGATGGGCAGCGGAAACGGCCTCCTGAAGACACAGTGGTGGAGCCCCGGGACTGCCACAGAGGATTCGAGGCCTGCAGGGACAGATGGCTTGAGAGAACAGGCACGGGGAGGCATGAAGGGACTCAGAGGAGGCAGGGGGAAAGGGATTGGGGGCTAGGGAGTAGGAATATGATAGAGGGGAAGATGTCAGCTCTTCTCTGTGGCTGGATCCACCTCTGAGAGCAGCGCAGGGTGTACGGCTATGGAGACCCTGCTTCCCACCTTTGCCTCATTACTCAGCCCACCTCCTAGAGTGCCCCTGCATCTAGAGACCAGCTTTGGTAAAGGTGTAGTCAGGCTGGGATCTCTCCAAAGGGGCCCATCTTGGAGCTGTGGGGAGACATTGGCCTTGGCAATAAGGCTGAGGCAGGAAATGGACTCTGAGTGGTGCGGCCAGTGTCTTCCAGTCTGGGGCCCTCTTGAGCCACATCTGGGGGGAGATTCTCTGCAGTCCTGGGGAGGGGTACAGCAGACACAAGTGCTCAACAATGGGGCTCACAAACAGTAACTAGCCAGGTAATTCTCTGATGCCTTTTTTTTTTTTTTTTTTTGAGACAGGGTCTCTCTCTGATGCCCAGACTGGAGTACAGTGGTGGGATCACAGCTCACTGCAGCCTCAACCTCCTGGGCTCAAGCAATCCTCCCATCTCAGCCTTTTGAGTAGCTGGGACTACAGGTATGTACCACCATGCTCAGATAATTTTTTTAATTTTTAGTAGAGATGAAGTATCACTATGTTGCCCAGGCTGGTCTTAAACTCCTGACCTCAAGCGACCCTCCCGCCTTGGCCTCCCAAATTGCTGAGATTATAGGCATGAGCCACCATGCCCAACCTCTTAACTATATAAATTTAGGCAGGTATTCAACCACTGTAAAGCTGAGGATAAAATTAGATTATTCATTTATAGTGTGCCAGGTAGTTGCTAGACTCTGAGTTAAAGATACAAGGAAAATGCATCCTGCTCTAAGGACAAGCACCCAACAACTGCATCCAGCAGGATGGGTGTTGTGACAGGGGTAAGTTCAGAAGGAGGACTTAACAGACACCCATCACTTCCTCCCGCTTACATCTCTTTCCTAGAGAAGTTGCTCCATCCTCTCCTAGAAGACAGATCCGTGCCACAGATGACTGATTCAGAGCTAAGGAGGTGATCACCTGACCCAAGCAGAACCAATTAAATGTTCTCTCCTAAGAATCTGCACTTGAGACTCAGGGGCTTAGCTGGCTGCACCATGTGCTGCTTACGAACTGAACAGACCTGTGGAATTGGGCTAAGAGCTGACATCATGGCCACCCTGGAAA
Organism: Macaca fascicularis; assembly: GCF_037993035.2. NCBI lineage: Eukaryota > Metazoa > Chordata > Mammalia > Primates > Cercopithecidae > Macaca > Macaca fascicularis. The sequence goes on from NC_088387.1 coordinate 94,923,866, forward strand.
GTGTGAGGGGTCATAAACTCTGAACAGAGAAGGCTGGTCTACAGAGAAAAGAGTCTATGCGTGGGGAGATGCAGAGATGAAAGACTGGCAGACACTGCTTATTGTTCCTGGACGTTCACCACCTTTTCTTCTTTAATAATAAGGGCGCTGAGTTTTAACAAGACACATGGTATAAAGGGCTGGGTGTGGTGGCTCACACCTGTAGTCCCAGCACTTTGGGAGGCCGAGGTGGGCAGATCACTTGAGCTCAGGAGTTTGAGACCAGCCTGGGCAACATAGCAAGAACTCATCTTTACTAAAAATAAAAAAATTAGCTGGGCACGGTGGTGCACACCTGTAGTCCCAGCCACTCAGGAAGCTGAGGCAGGAGAATTGCTTGAAACCAGAAGACGGAGGCTGCAGTGAGCTGAGATAGTACCACTGCACTCCAGTCTGAGCAACAGAGGCAGACTCCATCTCAAAAAAACAAACAAACGAAAACCGTGAATCTAAGCCTCCCTTCCAACTGGGTGTGGCCAGTTGGCTGTGCTCTGGAATGTATATGCAAATGTTTCGTGTAATTTGTAGGAAATTGCATAAACCGTCTTTCAAGGGAGGGGCATGCCCTGCTCCTCCCCTTTTCTCCTGCCTGCTGACTGGAAAGAAGATGGGATGGCTCAAGTTGAAGCAGCCATCTTGAGTCATGAAATGGTAGCCACATGTTGAAAATGGTAACGAGATGAAAGGAGCAGGTCTCTGATGGGGCAGTCCTGGACTGTCCACCCATACTTTCGCTTGAGAATAAAGCAAATTTTTACCCTCTTTAAGCCACTGTTATTTTGGTGTTTCTGCCACTCATAACAGAACCTAATCCTAACTGGCTGGAAGACCATGCATTCCTAGAGAATAATGGAGACAGTGGTCACCTATGACCTAGCATATTGAGATGCACTTCCTACAACTGGGATGCATGAAATTCTCCAAACCCTTATACCACACACCAACCAGAAGACAGTTTGGAAGGGCCCTTGCATGTGTGCAGCAACACCCCACCACGCACAGAGTCAGCCAAGTCAAGGGTCTTATTTGATCCTTTGGTAGCAAGGGCTGTAGGCAAGGCAGGAAATGTGGACCCATTGTGAAGTGAGCAGCTTATCTTGGGGAGAGTAACAGGTATGTGCCATAAATACCACATCTTTCTTGGGATTTCTTGAGAATCATGTTAACCTTTAGCCCATCATAAACCTGGGCAGATTAGTTTGAGATAATTCAAGGCATGTTTGTACATCTGCCTTGTCAGTAGCTAGAAATGTATGAATATTGTTGAGTTTAGTTTAGGGAGTGCGTTAAAGTGTGTAATCACTTGCCTTTTGTTTGCTTAATACAATTACTTTTCAATATTTAGAATCCAAGTGAGGAAAGAGGTGTTGGGAGAACTCTAAGGCTGTAGGCTCCTGTCTTTCTTATCTTTGATTTGCTGATGGTAAGCATATAGAGGTACTTGAATGGGAGGAAGGGGGACCTATATCCCACAGCAAAGATAAACTCGTGGGCAGCCTCTCTCCCCAACCTCCATCCCTCACTGCACCCTTCCTCTTCCTGAGCCACAAAGGCAGGGATACTCATTACTTAACATGCAACAAATGTTCTGAGGCCAGGCGCGCTGGCTCACGCCTGTAATCCCAGCACTTTGGGAGGCCGAGGTGGGTGGATCATGAGGTCAAGAGTTCGAGACCAGCCTGGCCAACATGGTGAAATCCCATCTCTACTAAAAATACAAAAATTAGCTGGGTGCAGTGGCAGACGCCTGTTATCCCAGCTACTCGGGAGGCTGAGGCAAGAGAATCACTTGAACCCGGGAGGTGGAGGTTGCAGTGAGCCGAGATCGTGCCATTGTACTCCAGCCTGGGCGACAAGAGTGAAACTGCATCTCAAAAAAAAAAAAAAATGTTTTGAGGGCTTATTATGTGTAAAGCATTGTGTCACGGGTTTTCCAGACATTATTGAATTTATTCCTCCAGAACTTCTAGTAAAGATGGTTGAGGATCCCTCCAGGATCCCAGCTACTCGAGAGGCTGAGGCAGGAGAATTGCTCAAACCCGAGAGTCGAACCCAGCAGGCAGAGGTTGCAATGAGCTGAGATTGCACCACTGCACTCCAGCCTGGGCAACAGAGCAGGGCTCTGTCTCAAAAAAAAAAAAAAGATGGTCGAGGAGATGAACAATCATCCCTAACTTAGACTACAAGAAATAGAATAATAATGGCTAACAACTATTGAGCCAGGATTTGCTCTAAGTCTTTCATTTATATTAGTTCATTTAATCATATCAACCCTGAAGAAGGTAGTACTCTTTTTTTTTTTTTTTTTGAGTCAGAGTCTTGCTCTGTCGCCCAGGCCGGAGTGCAGTGGCGCAATCTCAGCTCACTTCAACCTCCATCTCCCAGGTTTAAGCAATTCCCCTTCCTCAGCCTCCCGAGTAGCTGGGACTACAGGCACCTGCCACCACGCCCGGCTAATTTTTTTGTATTTTAGTGGAGACAGGGTTTCACCATGTTAGCCAGGATGGTCTCAATCTCCTGACCTCGTGATCCACCCGCTTTGGCCTCCCAAAGTGCTGGGATTACAGGCGTGAGCCACTGTGCCTGACCCTGAAGTAGGTAATACTCTTAGCCCTATTTCAAGGATGAGGAAATTGTGTCCCAGTGAAATTAAATAAATTGTACATGGTCGTGAGCTAATAGGTGGCAAAGCCAATACTGGAACTTAGGCACTCTTGACTCCAGAGCCTGTCCTAATAATCATTGTGTTCCATTGTCAGACACAATACAACTTAGGCCAGGCTGTGCATGGTGGCTCACGCCTGTAATCCCAACACTTTGGGAGGTCAAGGCAGCAGGATGGCTTGAGTGCAGGAGTTCAAGACTAGCCTGGGCAGTACAGTGAAACCCCATCTCCACAAAAATAGAAAAAGTAAGGTGGCTCATGCCTTTAGTCCCAGGCACGTGGGAGACTGAGGTGGGAGGATCACTTGAGCCCAGGAAGTCAAGGCTGCAGTGAGCTGTGATCACGCCACTGCACTACAGCGTGGGTGACAGAGTGAGACCTGTCTCAAAAACAAAACAAACAAACAAAAAACAAAACAAAAAATCCCTTAGAGCTAATATTCATTTCTCTGAGTCTCAGGCAGAGGCAGTTTGTTGTTGTTGTTGTTGTTTTTGAGACAGAGTCTCACTCTGTTGCCGGGCTGGAGTGCAGTGGCAGGATCTCGGCTCACTGCCACTTCCACCTCCCGGGTTCAAGTGATTCTCCTGCCTCAGCCTCCTGAGTAGCTGGGATTACAGGTGACCGCCACCATGCCCAGCTCATTTTTTGTATTTTTAGTAAAGACCGGGTTTCCCCATGTTGGCCAAGCTGGTCTCGAAATCCTGACCTCAGGTGATCCGCCCACCTCAGACTCCCAAAGTGCTGGGATTACAAGTGTGAGCCACCACGCCTGGCTGGTGTTTGTTTGTTTGTTTGTTTTTGTTTTTTTTAAATTTTTTAAAGTAAAACAAGTAAAAGGGTAATGAAGGAACAAACCTCAAACCTTCACAGAGGAAAGAAACTACAGCCTGAAAACCAACTATGCAACGGTAGGCTAAAGCTATTTAAGCAAAGATCAACAAAAGATGACTCATCAAATTAAAACACTGTGTGCCATGGTTGCTTTCAACCAGAATGACCTGTTTGTCTGTGAAATGGAGAGGAAATAGCTCAAGTCTCAGGGGAGACCTCCTCCCATGGACCTGTGTGTGCCTCTATGGTAGATAAGTCACCGGATTCTGCGTGAAAAATATTCCGAGACAACATAACCAAACTGAGACATTCAACTACCTATTAATTCAGGTCATACCCCTCTATTCACCAAAGAAGGCACAGAACTAAAGAGAGATTGCAAACCAATGACAACATCCAACCAGGCAGCTTATATTTAAGAGGTCAGTGAAAGAAAGCCAAGATAAACACAGTGGGTTGAGTCAAGAATTCACCTTCAGCTCCAGATAAAAGTCCCCTGATGAAAGAGGAGTGATAAGCAGACAGAATCCAACAAAAGATGCAAACCAGATAATACAAAAATAAAAGAAAAAAGAAAACTTGACAAACAAGGGACAGATACTCCAAGAATCAATGCCATTTTGATATACCATTTTAAAAGAAATAACAAAAACAAAGAGATATAAGTGATGAAAGCTGGAGAATGAAAGAGAGCTGGCAGAATTAAGGAAAGAAATCAAGTACCTATCAACAAAGAAAAAAATACACATTTGACACAGTAGAATGGATGATGCTGATAAAAGTCGCATAGATTACAACAGAAATTATCAGCTAAAAGTAACTAGATCTGCAGCCTGTAACATGGATAAACCCTGAAGACATTATGCTAAGCAAAATAAGCCAGATACAAAAGGACAAATATTGTATGATTCCTCTTAAATGAGGCACCTGGCATAGGATGGATGGTGTTTGCCGGTTGCTGGAAGGAGGCGGAGTAGGAAGGTATTGTTTAAGGGGTGTGGGGTTTCAGTTTGGGGTGGTGATAAAGTTCTGGAGATGGATAGTGGCGACGGTTTTACAACAATGTAAATGTACTTAATGCCATTGAACTGTGCATTTAAAAAATGGTTAAGATGGTACATTTCACTTCATGTGCATTTTACAAAAATAAAAAAAAATTTTTTGAGACAAGATCTCTCTCTCTGTCATCTCAACTTCCTGGGCTCAAGGGATCTTCTCAGCTCAGCCTCCTGAGTAGCAGGGACTGCAGGTGTGCCACCAAGCCCAGCTAATTTTTAAAAAATATTTCTGCAGAGATAGGGTCTTGCTAGGCTGCCCAGGCTGATGTCAAATTCCTGGCCTCAAGCGATCCTCCTACCTCAGCCTTCCAAAGTGCTGCGATTTCAGGGGTGAGCCCCCATGCCAGGTTTACAATTTTTAGAAAGAAAAAATAATCAGGACTTGGGTTATTTTGGCCAATGTCTTCCTTCAAACTCCCGACAGCCAGAACTGAAGGAGGCACACTGACACTACCTCTTCACCACTCTCCTGCCTGCCAAAGCAATTTCTTTAGCAGCTCATCTCATTGGTTAGTCATTGCATTTCTTCTGGAGCCCAGAGGGCTAAGAGGCATCAGTACTCAGGCAGTCCAACCCTAAGTCCTTTGAAGAGTTTCTTTCTTGGGAGAGAGAAATTGGGAGTGTATGAGCTCAGAGGGCAGGGCGGTGGGGAGAGGCTGCACCTCTGCCTTCCTCACCGTCTGGCTCAGGGCTGGTGCCACTCCCTGCTGCGGACACCACAGTCCAGTATTTTGCATGTAGCCTTTCATCCCCTAGTCCCAGAGTTCCCTCCTGATTCATAAATCCAGTTCCTCCGGCCATATCCTCTGTGGGGCCTGGCTGGCTTTCTTCTTAACCTCCAGGGCAGCCCTTCCCTTCTGTGATTGCTTCAGCAATGCTAGCCCCCAGCCAAATCCTAACCCCATTTCCTTTGCTAGTCTCTCTGGCCAATATTTACATACGTGTGCTTTTTGGCATTAAGACTACATTTGACTTGTAATAAAACAGTAAAGTTTATCCTTCGGACTTTCCAGGGCCTCTGGCTCATATTGCTTAGAGGCCCTCATTGTATTCCCAAAATATGGCATGATACTGATGATAAGCATGAAGATTGGAGGTGGTATGGGGATGGATGTTCAAGATTTTTTATGTATTAATTCTAATGCATATTAGGAAAAAAAACAGCCCACAAAACTGACAATTTTTCATGGATTTCATTGTGTAGAATACGGATAAAGTAAATATTTAAGGTTTAAAAGTCATTTTTTTTGGTCTATTTTTGAGACAGGGTTTCACTCCTGCAGCCCAGGCTAAAATGCAGTGGCACAATCTCGGCTCACTGCGACCTCCGCCTTCCAGGCTAAAGTGATTCTCCAGCCTCAGCCTACTGAGTAGCTGGGACCACAGGCGTTCACCACCACACCTGGCTAATTTCTTTATATTTTAGTAGAGACAGGGTTTCACCATGTTGTCTAGGCTGGTCTCAAACTCCTGAGCTCAAGTGATCCACCTGCCTTGGCCTCCCAAAGTGCTGGGGTTATAGATGTGAGCCACTGCGCCCAGCCTAAAAGTGAGTGTTTTAAAATAGAACTATTAAATTATAGTACAGGTGGTACATAGCTATGGCAAAAATCAGGAAGGCGGGCGGATCACTTGAGGTCAGGAGTTTGAGACCAGCCTGGCCAACATGGTGAGACCCTGTCTGTACTAAAAATACAAAAATTAGCCGGGCATGGTGGCATGCACCTGTAATCCCAGCTACTCGGGAAGCTGAGGTATGAGAATCGCTTGAACCTGGGAGGTGGAGTTTGCAGTGAGCCGAAATGAAGCCACCTCACTCCAGCCTGGGCTACTGAGTGAGATTCTGCCTCAGAAAAAAAAAAAAAAAAAAAGAGAGAGAGAGAGAGAGATAGGGTCTCGCTATGTTGCTCAGGCTGGCCTCAAACTCCTAGGCTCAAGCGATCCTCCTGCTTCAGCCTCCTGAGTACCTGGGACCGTAGGTGTGTCCCACTGCTCAGGATCCTTTTTAGACATTTCCTCCCAATAGCTCCCATTCCCCCCATTAAATATTAACATCATAGATATACTGTGTATCTGTTTATGTACCACATGCTTATCTACCCTTTACACATAAAAAGAGTAAAATTTGGCCATGTGTGGTGGCTCACACCTGTAATCCCAACACTTTGGGTGGCCGAGGCGGGCGGATCACCTGAGGTCGGCAGTTTTGAGACCAGCCGGACCAACATGGAGAAACCCCGTCTCTACTAAAAATACAAAATTAGCCAGGCACGTGCCTGTAATCCCAGAGACTTGGGAGGCTGAGGCAGGAGAATCGCTTGAACCAGGGAGGTGGAGGTTGCGGAGAGCTGAGATCGTGCCATTGCACTCCAGCCTGGGCAACAAGAGCCCCCTTCCAAGAATCAATTTTTTTCCCCTTGAGAGCAATATCGCTCCCATTGAGAATATATGCTGTATTCTAATGCCATCAGTTTCCTTTATAATCATATGTATTATATGGTACACATTTAAAAATATTGTTATTAGAAAGGATTCATAGGTTTCACACACTGACAAATTGGTCCATGGCACACACAAAAAATTACTTGTTACCCTGATTATAAGTCCCTCAATTTTCTCATCACAAATAAGGATTTTATACTCTAAGGGATACATGATAACTTCCTTAATACATCTTCATAGCTGACAGTCTCTACATTAGGCTAAAGATCTTTCAGCTGACTAATATCCAGTTAGAAAAATCCTATCTTCTGCTTCTGTTTATTTTTCAATTTCGAGACTAAGAGATTACTGATTGGTTCTATTATACACATAAATGTCTTGTTCTTTCTTTCAATCTTACATTGATGCAGGGAAACCAGCCCCATAAAGTAAAATTTCATGTGCCAATGATGTGGTGTGTAGAGGAAATTCCATCACTCTAGGAAATGTAACAGAACACCTAGATTTATGTCCCTAGTCTGTCCCTTTGTTTGTGTGACTGTGACCTGTTTCCTGTGTTCTCTTCTGTAAAACGGAGATAATGTCCATTCGATCTAACTCAAATGGAATCATGTTTGTGAAAGTATTCTATAAATTATAAGGCACTGCACAAACACAGAGGACTGTTAACAATCCTAATCTAGACCTTAAAAAGAAATGACCACACAGAACCACAGGGTATGAAATGACTGTTCTTTCTCCACTGTGAAGGATAAGACGGAGTGGAACAAATAAGTGGAATTTAATTCTAGGCTATGTTCAAGGCTGTTGTGTGGAATATATGCCACGAGCTCTCTTTCTCTCTTTTAGGCTTTACGATGCCTGCTATTTCCTTTGTAATGTTCCATAGCATCTAATAGAAATGTTCCGCCTCGAAAGATGCTCTGTAAATGCAGCTAGTCTAGCAAATCCATACTTATGTCAGAATGTTTTCTCTCCTCCCTGGCTATCCAGAGAGGTGCTAATTTGGGACACAGGTTCTGGATGCAAAGGGGGCTTTTTGGAGGCTATTTCCCCCAACCTGAAGGCCTGGCCAATGATGAATGATGGACCGTGTAAGTTCTGTGAGCCAGACACTCAGAATATGCTGGAAAAACCTTGGGAAAACGGCGGGCAGAAGACCAGACATTTGGAGAAAAGCCAAAGAGCCTGAGAAGAATCCAGGTTTTGGTAAAAGCTGAGCTGCAGGTATAAGAGGGACTGTAAACGGAGGGCTAGCTATGGGCGGCAGAACCTAGGGAAGAGTCTGGCCCAAGGGGCTGGTAAACCAAGCCCTACTGCTTGGAAGGAGGAGCGATGAGCAGAAGAGTGGGCCAAATTAGGGCAGTGGGCACAGAATGGAAAGCCCTCAAAAAATGGAAAGCCACAAAAATATCTTTGACTTTGTGAAACCAAATCATTAGAATTGCAAGAGATGTTAAAGGTCAGTTTAAGGCCAGGTGCAGTGGCTCACGCCTATAACCCCAGAGCTTTTGGAGGCTGAACTGAGAGGATCGCTTGAGGCCAGGAGTTTGAGACCAGCCTGGGCAACATAGTAAGACTCTGTCTCTACAAAAACATTTTTTTTTTAATTGGCTGGGTGTGGGGGAGCATGCCTGTAGTCCTAGCTACTTGAGAGGCTGAGGCAGGAGGACTGTTTGAGCCCAGGAGTTCAAGGTTACAGTGGGCTATGATCGTGCCACTGCACTCCAGCCTGGGCGACAGACTGAGATCCTGTCTCTGGGGGAAAAAAAAATCAGTTTAAAACACCCTTTTCTGCCAGGCACAGTGGCTCATCCCGGCACTCTGGGAGGCTGAGGTGTGAGGATCCCTTGAGTCCAGGAGCTGGAGAACAACCTGGGCAACATAGACCTTTTTCTCTACAAAAAATTACAAAAAAATTAGCCAGGCATAGTGGTGCATGCCTGCTGTCCCAGCTACTTAGGAGGCTGAGGTGGGAGGGATGGCTAGAGCCTGAGAACTCGAGGCTGCAGTGAGCCATCATCACACCACTGCACTTAACCTGGATGATAGAATGAGATCCTGTCTCAAAAATAAATAAATAGGCCAGGCGCGGTGGCTCACACCTGTAATACCAGCACTTTGGGAGGCCGAGGCAGGCGGATCACGAGGTCAGGAGATCGAGACCATCCTGGCTAACATGGTGAAACCCCGTCTCTACTAAAAATACAAAAAATTACCCGGGCGTGGTGGCGGGCGCCTGTAGTCCCAGCTACTCAGGAGGCTGAGGCAGGAGAATGGTGTGAATCCGGGAGGTGGAGCTTGCAGTGAGCCAAGATTGCACCACCGCACTCCAGCCTGGGTGACAGAGTGAGACTCCGTCTCAAAAAAAATAAAAATAATAAAAATAAATAAATAAATAAACACCCTTTTCATTTATAGTCATGTAAACAGGCTTGAAGTGATGAAATAGCCTGACTACACTGTGTGGCAAATTAACAAAGAAACCCATCAGAGGAGAATCCAGGAGTGCTAAGCCTCAATCTAGGTTTCCGTTCTCACTAAATCAAGATTCTTCCCTACAGAAGAGCCCTAACCCTGCTACAAATTTAATGCAATTCACAAAATTTTGGTGAACCGATTTCGCATCAGGGAGACCGGCCCAAAGTTGGACTGAAGAAGTCCTGGCGCCTTCAGAATGGGTAGAAGTGGTGGAGGAGGCAGGCTGGGTAGAATCTTCTCTGGCAGGCCTGTAACTGATGACACCTGGTCCTAACAACTAGAGGATAAAGAAATGGAATTTGAGTGGCGCAAAACAAAAGTCATCTCTCTTAGACTGGCCCTTGTTAGAGAAGGAGGCTCCTTTCTTGACAATCCCCCTCTGCAAGTCCCTCTGTAGACAGACATCCTCCAGAAAAGCTGTTCCAGAACAACCTTCTTACAAGGCCTTTTGGTCGTCTGTTAAATTACAACAGGTTGCAGGCTCAAAAACAAGTGCCCACAGTGAAGTGGAGGCAGGTATAAAAATAAACTGAAGGCTTGCTTTAAAGCCGTTTAGGAGTGAATAGAATTTACAAATACAGAAACACATGGGAAGATGTTTGTGTCAAATTCCCACACCAACAGCTTTCCTTTAGTGGAAGTTCTTGGTAGCTGAGTGGGTGCAAGTGTGGGGAAAGGAGGAGGAAGAAATTAGAGGGGGTTAATGTGGTGTCTTGGTGTTTCATTCTGTTTCAATTCAGAGAGAAAGAGTTGTTACAGCTCTAAAAAGAATTACATTAAGATGGCCACTATGTAAAAATGTTTGGGGATATGGGCTTGAATGTAATATGCAAAAATTGCTGGGCTTGGTGGTGTGCACTCCAGAGGCTGAGGCAGGAAGATAACTTGAGCCCAGGAGTTCAAGGTCAGCCTGGGTAACATAGTGTGACACCATCTCAAAAACAAAAAACAAAGTAATATGCAAAAATAAAAATAACTGTATTGGGGAGGTAAGATTATGGATTTCCTCCCAACCCCTTAATACTGTTCAACTAACAGTATTTTCTTTTTTGTAGAGATGAGGTCTCACTATGTTGCCCAGGCTGCTGTCGAATTCCTGGGCTCATCCTCCCAAAGAGTTGGGATTACAGGCGTGAGCCATCTCATGTAGCCACTATTTTAAAATAAATTGTTTTCAAATTTTGCTCCCTGGCTCTCTAGTTAACTCGGTCTTATAAAATCGCAATTCCCCAAAACTCTTGTTTGCTGTCCATCACGGCAGTTTTTAGGACAATAAAACATGGGAAACCATCTAAATGTTTTAGAGGACAGATTAAGTAGACTGTGGTCCAGACATAACAATGAAAACTACACAGCTATTTAAAAAGGAAGACATAAATCTGAATGGTGGATACGGACAATCACCCACAGGGAGCACGTGAACAAAGGCAGGTGGGGGGCGATGGGTCTTGCCTGAGAACATATACACATGCAAACATGTGCCGATTTGTGGAAATTTTCTGGAAGTATTCCCAAGAAAGTTGGTAATAGTTGCTTCTATCTGGTGAAGACAGTTGAGGGTCTGAGGTGAATAGCAGATTTGCTTTTCATGATATGAACCCCTACACTGCTTGAAAACAGTATGTTTACATGTTACAAATTCTAAATGATATACTGGTATCGCTTTGATAACCGTTAACTTTCTAGGCAACACTCTAAGGGTATTCTTCCTAAGTGGTTTGAAGATAGAGGAAAAGTCCTATTCTTTCCAAAAGTCCTATTCTTGCCCCATACTTAGAAAACAGACAATCTGATTATGCCTACAGTTGTCAAAATGTGGAGGCAATGTGTGAAAAAACTAAATCTGCTCATCTTTCCGAGGGAGATCTACTGAGATATATTGAGATATACAGACTTGAGTGCAGCTGAAGAACTGGGTCAGCCTCCCACCAGGCCCTCCCAAATAAGCAGCAAGGGATGAGCTCTTCACTCTTCCTCCTTGGAGGGGCCAGGGCTGCTCTGCACCTCAAACGACACACATCACTCCAGACCCACAGGGCCACCCCAAAGCCCTGGGTATCACGTTATCTCCAAATATTCTGTACAGGGTTTGCCCCAAGCCATTCCAAGGTCTCTCTGAGCCCAGATCAGTATTCCAGAGCTTTCTGGAACTGAAACAGTGTGCTTGGGTAGAAAGGGTTGACTTAAACAAGCATGTCACTTGAACACATTCTAGCCTCCATGTATGGGGACTGCTCCTGGGCCCCTCTGCCAGACGACAGAGGCACCCAGGAATGCTCTTGGACATTCTGACCACTTTTCTATAGGACACGTCACCTTAACTTTCAAAACTTCTCTTTGTTTTCACACATTTCAAGTTCCAGTGAGAGGATGTTTCACTGTCAGTTCATGAGAAATGATGGCAAAATCTTTCCGCCATTTCCTCCTAGGCATCTCAGCCTGAAGGATGTTCGGAATTCCTCAGACCAAGGAAACACCAAGATGGTGGGCAAAGCATTGCCTCTCATGCAGGACTTCATGCCCAGGATGAGGAGGCATAGCATTTGGTCTGGGTCCCCCGAGACGGAAAATCTACTGCCTCTGAGATACTCTGGAGCTGAATAATGGCAGGTTTGGACACATAAAAGAATAGGAGAGGGAATGGGCCTCAATGGGAAGATGGCAGGAGAGACCACAGAGTGCTGGTCTGCAGTGAAGATGACACACAGCAGACATACAAGGGGCGGGTCACAGGGTACATCGTGGGATGGCGGGACCTAGCCAGTCCATTCCTTTCCCAAACAAGCTGCCCCGAGGAACTTAAGAGGGAAGTATTTTCTTGGTTAGGTTAAAAATCCCTTGTGTTTAACACATTTCCTCATCATTTCTGACACTGAAGAATACTTGTTTGGGATGTTCCGTATCACTGACACACATACTAAGCCAGCTCTGGTCTATTCAGGGTTTGTTTTTGTGTTTTTGAGACAGAGTCTTGCTCTGTCACCCAGGTCAGAGTACAATGGCATGATCTCGACTCATGGCAACCTCCGCCTCCTGGGTTCAAGTGATTCTCCTGCCTCAGCCTCCTGAGGAGCTGGGACTACAGGCGCCTGCCACCACGCCTAGCTAATTTTTGTATTTTTGGTAGAGATGGGGTTTCACCATATTGGCCAGGCCGGTCTCGAACTCCTGACCTCGTGATCCGCCGGCCTCGCCTCCCAAAGTGCTGGGATTACAGGCGTGAGCCACCACGCCCGGCCACATTCAGAGCTTTTGCTTAATCGGCAAGGCCGCGTGTGTGTGTGTGTGTGTGTGTGTGTGTGTGTGCCTTTGCCCCTCACCCTGATCTCTGTTCCATTTCATAGCCTACTAGAACCTCCCCGGTAGCACAGGAAAAGAAAAAAAAGCCCACTTATAATCCATTCTGGTATATGCAGCTTTTATTTCTAAACCAGTGGCTAAAATGGTATCTGTGAATTTGATTAGCTATGCTTGGCTCCATGACCACAAATAAACCAAAACTGGCTAGACTTCTAAAAGTAAATTTCTTTGCCTTCTCTCTTCTTGTCAAGTGACCTCAATAGCTTTGAACCAGTAGGCCTCTTTACTCAACAATCTGGAGGTAACAGGTATGAACTCAAGTTGGGGAGAGTTCCCAGTCTCCTGCCCACTGCGTCTAACTCTGTCCCCCACAACGGATGCCCTGAACTTTCCTTAAACACGAATCGTTTTACTGCCATTATGGAGCTTTCTCACAGGGTTGGGTTTTTTCTGTTTGTTTTTTAATGTTTCATTATCTCATTAATCTTTTCTCCGTATTTTCCGCAATGCTCTCAAAGTGTGAAACTCCAAACTGGAATGCAGAGTCTGGCACAGGCTCTTAAAAGGCCGGTGTAGGATCCCCTCCCTCCCAGTTTCCACAGGGTCTCCTTTCCTCAGCAGATCCCAGCACTCCAGCTGCCGTCTATGGACAGGCTGTACCTGCCAGCCTGCAGGGCAGCTGCTGACTCATGCTTGCTCTGGGATTTGCTTGGACCCCAGCCCTTCTGCTCTCCAGCCACAACAGCCACCACCTACCTCAGAGAGCACTCTATCCATCACTTTCTGGGGTCTTAGCTCTGACCTGATCAGTCCCCCACAGGTCTGCATTGCTTTACCTGGCCCTGCCCCATCCCTGGCGCCCACCTGGAAGACGTCGTTGGCACACTTGCGGCACAGGTTGTGTTGGCAGGGCAGGATCACCACTGGTTTGGAGAACATCTCCAGGCAGATGGGGCAGATGAGCTGCTTCTCCAGGTTGTCCATGCTGTGTGCATCCCCTAGCAGCGGCTTGAAACCCACGGTGAAGTTCATCCCCTCGGTGGTTGTGCCTACCCTGGCTTGGGTCCTGCTCCTGGCCTTCACTCACTGTCTGTAGACCCTTCCTCACTCAGACGGCCTGTGGATTCCCTTCTGTGGCTCACTCTTGAAATAGCTCTGCTCTCTCTCCTGTCCCTTTAACAACTTGTCTCGTCCCAGATAGCAGTCTTCAGACACTTCTGTCTCTACTTTCTGCTCTGCACCCTCGGCAGGCTCACGTAGTTTTAGCTATCCCTCTCTCTCTGTAAAGTCCTCCTTTTGTTTCCCAAATGACTCTCTCTTGTTCACTCTGTGGGTAGCACTGTTTGTCCCTTACTCCCCAGAGAGGAGATTAATTTTACTGTGGGGGTGGGGAGACAAGGGGCATCTGCATGACATTCCAATTCCCAATTTAGCTCATGTAAGGCGAGCCACAGCTGTCACGGAGTGAGTGACCCTGACTCACTCAGGAATGGGTGACTCCCCTGAGCAAGGGCAGGGGCAAGCACCACTGCTTACGGTGAAAGGTGGGTCAGCAAAGGTGCTGCCCTCTCACTCTGAAGGCTCCTCTGAGCCCAGGACCCCTGCTCTGGCTTGGGCCCTTCTTCCAGGACAGTGACACAGAATCTAAATCTGCCTGTGTGAGAAGCACCCATACATAGCTCAGGGTGGGAGGAAAGATCTTGCCAGACTTAGAGTCAGTAGCAGTTGCCTCCTCCACAGGCTCAGCCAGTGACCCTGGTCCTCCTCCTCAAGACTGTGTGATTCAGAACAGCAGCTCCAGAGACTCCATCAAGCCTCTTGTCCAATACCTCTGGCTCATTTTTGTTCTTGCCTGCCTTTTCTTATATCACCCTAGGAAATGAAGCTCAAGAGGCTAGAAATGAGTACTGTGCCAAGGCCTGGACCTACCTATGAGCATGCGCCCGAGGAAATGTGGGATTCTGGTTCGTGAACACATCCCTGGAGCCACTCTAAGGACTTCAAATTTGTTAGGAAATTGGGAGAAGGTGAGCTGGGCAGAAAGGACATGAATGCCAGGGACCTATTTTGGGCACCCAGGGAATCAACCTCCAGGGAAATTTTAGAGCACTGACAAAGTCATAATCATAAGGCTCCAGGAAGCCTCTGCCCCAGCTCCACAGTTGTCCAGGACTCCTCCTCTCCAAGCCAGGCTCGCCCCAGTTGTGAGCACTGGTCTTCTTTTTCTCCTACAGGTCTTTTTCTCCACTTGATATTAGCCAAAAAGCCAAGAAGCAATTTCTTTAGGCCTTTTTCCTCCACCCCAGACACAATTTGTCTTTTCTGGGTCCAAAATATGCCTTGGGATTGGACAAAAGCTCTTTTATTTACCGCCATTCTTTAGCCCTTCTCCCAGTCCAGGAAGAGAAGTCTGAGGAGTTAGTAGCTAGTGACCCTGAGTGGGTAGGAAATACACGGTGTGAGGAGGATACGAAACAGCAGCACAAAGAGGCAAGAGTGGGAAAAGAGTCCAGAAAGTGCAATCTTCTCCGGATCACATATTTCATGCCCCTATTTTTGAGAACAAATTATATGTCAATTGGCCTGCATAAGATGTGAAAAGGATGGAGGCAAGCTGGCACTGATGTCTGAACTTCAGTTAACCCACAGGACCAAGGCTAATGCATGCTGTTCTGGTAGCTGAAGTCCAAGGAGAATCTAAAGATGGAATGACTACCCCTAAGCCTCAAATGCACTCGCAGTTTTCCTGAGTTGACTCATAGTGGCATGGAATGAGGCTGGCAATGCCAACGGCCGTGGGCACCAGAAGGTGAGACCAGCTCCATAAAGGCATTATTGGCTTAGGAATGAGGCTGATGCTAGGGGTTCTTGGTACACGGAGTTGCAACAAGGGAGAGTTAACTGGTGCCGCGGCTCCAGGGACAGGATCCGCCCTGCTCAGTTATCAGGCTCTTGGTGGTGATATTACAAGGGGCTCAGGGACCCTACCAGCTGGCACTGGTTCCAATAACAGGGCAGGCACAGGAAAAAGTCTCTTCAGGAAAAATCTGCCACCACTGCCTGAGACCTCATAAGGGAAGGCATGGGAGGGCAGCTTTCTGATGGAGTAAAATTGGGACTGCAACTAAAAAGGAAGAGTAGCTGGGCAAAATCTATACACAGCTGTGGTGCCAAGGGCAGAGGTGATGTCCTTACTGGGACCAACGTCATCAATGCTTCTGAAGAGATTCTTGAGATTCTTAAAAGAAGAGGGGTCAAATCAGGGTCAATGTCAGGACAGGGCTACGTGCTCCTCTCTTCAATGTGTCCAGGGGACTGGGCAGCAGAAGGCACTCTCACTGGGTCAGCACCTAGTGGCGGAAGAAGGTGGCCCTTTATTAATCAGAAGGAATAACTACCTAGAACTTAAAGCAAACCCCCACATGTAAGGCTATAAACACATAGTCCATACTGTAAAGATGTAAACTTTCTACTAATGACTCATCTGAAGTTAGCTTACATGCTTTTCTTATCTGATAACTATTGCTGCCTTTCGGTTTACATACCTCATCCTTCTTTATCTCTTAAAAATCATCTTCGCTATTTTCCTCTCTTCTAAAATCACCTTTGGCTCCTATGATGGAATTATATATATGTTTACATATATAAACGTTTAGTAACTTTTTGTGGCGTACTGATGAGAAAACCATTACCTTGCAGTTACTCATTAGCATCACCAGGTGGCACTGGTGTGAAGTTCAATCCACTTGTAAAAATTTATTTGGGGTGGGAATGATCTCAGACTTTTCTTTTTTCTTTTCTTCCTCTTCCTCTTCCCCTCCTCCTCCTCCTCTTCTTGTTCTTCTTCCTTCTCCCTATCTCCTTCCCCTCCCCCCCTTCTTTCCTTCTTCATCTTCTTTTTTTTTTTCTGATACAGGGTGGCACTCTGTCACCCAGGCTGGAGTACAGTGGCATGATCACAGCTCACTGTAACCTCAACCTCAACCTCCCGGACTCAAGTGATCCTCCCACCTCAGCCTCCCCAGTAGCTGAGACTACAGGTGTGCACCACCATGCCCGGCTGACTTTTTTTTTTTTTTTTTGTAGATACTGGGTTTCATGATGTTGCCAAGGCTGGTCTCAAACTTCTGAGCTCAAGTGATCTGCCCACCTTGGATTCGCAAAGTGCTGGGATTACAGGCACAAGCCACTGCAACTGGCCCTTTCCTTTGAGTAGATGGAAAAAATTGCATCCCGCCAGGCACAGTGGCTCACGCCTATAATCCCAGCACTTTGGAAGGCCAAGGCAGGTGGATCACCTGAGGTCAGGAGTTGGAGACCAGCCTGGCCAACATGGCGAAACCCCGACTCTACTAAAAATAAAAAATTAGCCAGGCATGGTGGCACACATCTGTAATCCCAGCTACTCGGGAGGCTGAGGCAGGAGAATCGCTTAAACCCGGGAGGCGGAGGTTGCAATGAGCTGAGATGGTGCCACTGCACTCCAGCCTGGATGACAGACTGAGACTACGTCTCAACAACAACACTACCACCAACAACTAAACAACAACAACAAACATTGCATCCTCAAATCTGTCTTCACCTACTGTCCTTTCTAGACACACTCTCCCACCCCATTCCTTAGCTTAACAGGAGCTGACACTACATTCAAACTGTCAGTCAGTCATGTAAGGTGAACAGAAACGTATCGATCTTTTTTTTTTCTTCACTTTGTCCCAGTGCCAGACTTGAAATTGTCATATTTAGGGGTTAACCTGCCATTTTCACAGGTCTTTCTCATCACCAACCATTTCTTTCTTTCTTTCTTTCTTTTTTTTTTTTTGAGACAGAGTCTCACTCTGTCACCCTGTCACCCAGGCTAGAGTGCAGTGGCACGATCTTGGCTCACTGCAACTTCTGCCTCCTGGGTTTAAGCAATTCTTCTGCCTCAGCCTCCTAAGTAGCTGGGTTTACAGGCACCCGCCACCACACCCAGCTAATTTTTGTATTTTTAGTAGAGACAGGGTTTCACCACGTTGGTCAGGCTGGTCTCAACCTCCTGACCTAGTGATCCGCCTGCCTCAGCCTCCCAGACTGCTGGGATTACAGGTTTGAGCCACCGTGCCCAGACTCTTTCTTTTCTTTCTTTCTTGTTTTTTTTTTTTTTTTTTTTTTGAGATGGAGTCTTGCTCTGTCACCCAGGCTGGAGTGCAACGGCGCAATCTCGGCTCACTGCAACCTCTGCCTCCCAGGTTCAAGCGATTTTCCTGCCTCAGCCTCCCAAGTAGCTGGGACTACAGGCAGGTGCCACCATGCCCAGCTAATTTTTGTATTTTTAGTAGAGACAGGGTTTTTCCATGTTGACCAGGCTGGTCTCAAACTCCTGACCTCAGGTAATCCGCCTCGCCCTCCCAAAGTGCTGGGATTACAGGCATGAGCCAACACACCTGACCCCAATCATTTCTTTCATTCCCAATCCAGGCATTTCTTATCTCACAGCCCCTGCTTACAGTTCTCACCTGACCTTGGAGGCTGACTCTGGACGTTCTGCTGATATTTTCTCCCACTATCCTGCTCAGGTGGTGGTTTAAGTGTTCCACAGCAAAAACAGCAGCAACAACAGAAACAGCAACAAGTGAGCAGTGTACACAGGATGACAAGTGTCTAAAAGGTAGGCGAGAATGGCCTCAGTCCAGCAGTTTTCTATATGACTGCTCAAGCTTCCCTCCCTCAATCCTCCTGGCACCCAGAAAATGAGACAACAGAAGCATTTGTCATAAGGAGAGGAAGGTCACCCTTCTTTCCTTATTCTTAAGGGACCTAGAGAATTGTGTACCTTGAACCAACAACTATTCAGAATAAAATAGTATCTGACGCCTTCTTCACCAAAGTGATCATACAGATATATTCCCAATGAGCCATGCTGGTCGTAAATTTTCCGCTTCTTAGGGTCGCTCAGTATGGCATGAGCTGCGTTGATCTCTTTGAATATTTCTGCTGCTTGAGTATTCCCTGGATTCTTGTCGGGATGATACTGCAAGGCCAGTTTCCTACCCAGGCGATACCCAAAAGGAGGGTGGGGAAGCAATGGGGAATGGCTGGGGAAGGAGGCTTAGGATCAATGACAGGGATTAGTCTCTAGAGAGTGCAGAAGGAATGCATGAGATGTGGTACAAGGATGGAGGCAAGCATCCAAGGTTTAAACTCCTTCCCATACTATAATGAAGAGGGTGATGGCCCCATTTGGCCCCAAAGTGAGGGCTTGTTGGAACTTAAAAATGGGTCATAGGGCCAGGCGCATTGGCTCACACCTGTAATCCCAGCGCTTTGGGAGGCTGAGGTGAGTGGATCATGAGGACAGGAGTTTGAGACCAGCCTGGCCAACATGGTGAAACCCTGTCTCTACCAAAAACACAAAAAATTAGCTAGGCGTGGTGGCAGGCACCTGTAATCCCAGTTACTCGGGAGGTTGAGGCAGGAGAATCACTTGAACCAGGAAGGCGGAGGCTGCAGTGAGCCGAGACTGCACCACTGCACTACAGCTTGGGCAACAGAGCGAGACTCTGTCTCCAAACAAACAAACAAACAAAAAAAGGGTCGTAGGCCGGGCACAGTGGTTCACGCCTGTAATCTCAGCACTTTGGGAGGCCGAGGTGGGTAGATCACCTGAGGTCAGGAGTTTGAGAACGGCCTGGCCAACATGGCAAAACCTTGTCTCTACTAAAAATACAAAAATTAGCCAGGCGTGGTGGTGCACGCCTGTAGTCCCAGCTTCTCAGAAGGCTCAACAGTCTCTGTCTCTGCTTTGGGACAGGGTGAGACTTTCTTTCAAAAAAAAAAAAAAAAAAAAAAAAAAGAAGAAGAGTCAGATAGCAAAACAGATACAGAAAGAAAAAGGCTTTAAGGGGGAAATTCCAAGGATCAATAAAGGACTGAGGTCTGAACCTGTAGGATTTTTTGACGTCTTCAGGTGAGGCACCCTTCTTAAGCTCCAGCACTGCATAGAGGCTCGTTCCACTTTTGGATAGCCGGTGGGCTGCTTCGTTCATGGTAGACATGATCTGAGCCAGAGGAGAAGCCGCATCTGTGAGAACTTCTACAAGTAAGGGCCCGGAGAAGTGCACTTCCAGTAACAGGAAACTCACTACCTTCAGGGATTAGGCAGGTAAATGATGACAGAAGGACAAGGATAACAGTGAGTGGGATCTGTGGCTAGCAG
The DNA here is from genome assembly GCF_037993035.2 of Macaca fascicularis. Classification (NCBI taxonomy): domain Eukaryota; kingdom Metazoa; phylum Chordata; class Mammalia; order Primates; family Cercopithecidae; genus Macaca; species Macaca fascicularis. The sequence continues at coordinate 94,943,880 of NC_088387.1, forward strand.
GAGAATTCAGGTGATCAGAAACATTCAGATTTTAAGGAGGAAACATCTTCTCCTCACATTTCCCAGCGTCCTCCAGCTACACAGACCTCCAGACATCCCACATCCTAAGGTGCTGTAAGCTAGGAGAGGTCTAAACCAGGAAAAGAGCCTGATTTTGTCTAGCGCTTCTACTACCTGGAGTAAACACCTCTGGGTCTGTCCAAGCTCACTGCCGGGTTTGAAAGACCAGGGCGGCCCCAGCCTGAACAGATTGGATCAGGAATCAGAAAGATCCACAACTTCTTTTTTTTTTGACAGAGTTTTTTGCTCTTGTCGCCCAGGCTGGAGTGTAATGGCGTGATCTGGGCTCACTGCAACCTCTGCCTCCTGGATTAAAGCGATTCTCCTGCCTCAGCCTCCCGAGTAGCTGGGCTTACAGGCACCCGCCACCATGCCCGGCTAATTTTCTGTATTTTTAGTAGAGTCAGAGTTTCACCATGTTGGTCAGGCTGTTCTTGAACTCCTGACCTCAGGTGATCCACCCACCTCAGCCTCCCAAAGTGCTGAGATTACAGGCGTGAGCCATCGAGCCTGGCTGATCCACAACTATTAAGAGAAAAACACTTCAGACCAAACCGTGTGCGGCCTAACAGAAGTCAAGTGTCCAAGAGCCTGGCGGGGGCGGGGAGTGCTTGCAGCTAGGCCCGGACTTGCTTCTTCCCTTCAGTCTCCTGCTCTCAAACCACCCCACTTCTGTCCCTCAGAGGTGAGGCACTGGGGAGAGGAGGAGGAGGACTCAGGGGCTCGAGAAGGAAGAGAAAAGGCGTTGCTGTGGGAAAGACCTGGCAAGGAACAGGCAGCAGAACCCCAGAGCGCAGGGTAGAGGCCTGCGGCCCAGGAGAACCAAGCAAGGCAAGGAGCTCAAAGGGAGAGCTCTGAGTGTGCAGGGCACCTCTGGCCCTGTGCCGACTCCTCACCCGGGTCTGGCCCTTTACCTGGGAGTCGTTCTGTTAAGCCAGGTAGGTGCCCTTCATCCTCTTGGGTGTGAAACTTCACACCGGCCGGGTCCAGTAGCTGACTGCGCTTGCGCGCAGCGCCGACGCTGCGGGTCAGGGCAAGTCGTTTTTTGGCGCCCCCGGAAGCACTGGGTGGGGAGGCCACACTGGCCCTGGGACTTATTTCGCGCGCAGGGAAGCGAGAGGGCTCAGCAGCCTGCGGCCCAGGGCAGCGGAGGAGCGTTGCTGCCAGGCTTTGGGGCAGGGATTCCCGCCGAGCCCCTCTTCTCCAGCAGGAGGGCACCACCCATCTTGATGGCCCACCTCACTCCAGGAAACACAATGGGTTTGCTGACCGTGGCGGATGAGAGGTATGGCTGCTGCATGCCCTTCTCAAGAGGTGTGTTACCTTCCCAGTTGTCCTCAAGACTTAGGGCTCTCCGCTCCGTCCCTCCTTCCCTTCCACCTGGAAACACCTCCACAACCTGTAAGACCCAACTCGTATGCCCCTGTTCCTGATACTCCATCCTTCACTCTCCCAGTTGTTCCCACTTAGTTTGTCAAAGCATTTCTTCTAGTATATTGTAATGATGAGTTTGCACATCTCATTAAAACAATGTCTCGAGCCTTTTCCAAAAGTCACTACCGTGCTTCAAAAACTTAAATTAAATATGATGCCATCATGAGCATGTCCCATAATGTAACCCAACTTGGGTGTTTCAGTTTTTTCTGTTTGATAGTGTAATAACCTTATGAGGAAAATTCAACAGGAATCCTTGAACAAATCTCTATTTTTTTCCTAAGGATACATTCTTGGAAGTGGAATTATTGGATCGAAATGTTTTTTTTTTTTTTCTTTTTTACGCTGTTGATCTCTATTGCTAAATTTCTTCCGGAAAGGTAGCAGAAGGAGGATTTGTATGCCCACCTGCAGGTGTGGGAGCATGCCTCTACCTGGCCTCCCGTCCCATGAGTTTCTACAGGAGGTAGTGTTTGCATCACTTATAATTTACTACTTTGTAGTGCTGGGTTTCTTTACAATAGCACTGAATGGCTCCTGTAACATGTAGTAGAAAAAGCTTTATTAGTTGGAAAATGCTTATCTGTTAACCATTTTGTAGCTTTTTATCACTGTCTTCCTTTTATTACAGTTATTTGTGCACATTTCCCTCCCCTTATAGGTTTTTTTTTTTTTTTTTTTTTTTTTTTTTTTTTGAGCTGGAGTCTCACTCTGTCACCCAGGCTGGAGTGCAGTGGCGCAATGTCAGCTCACTGGAACCTCTGCCTTCCAGATTCAAGTGAGCCTCCTGCTTCAGCCTTCCAAGTAGCTGGGATTACAGACGTGCACCACCATGCCTGGCTAATTTTTTTGTATTTTTAGTAGAGACGGGGTTTCACCATGTTGGCCAGGCTGGTTTCGAACTCCTGACCTCAGCGATCTTCCCGCCTTGGCCTCCCAAAGTGCTGGGATTATAGGCGTAAGCCATTGCGCCAGCCCCCTTGAAGGTTTTAAGTAGTAAATCAGTATTCCACCTCAAGAACCATCTAAGCAAATGAACGAAGGAGTCCATCTGCAGCAGACATGATGACTGCTGAATTAATGAATTTATTTCTGTAGGCCTGTGATCAGTGCTGGGAGAGGGGATGAAGACCTTTGCATCACCCACCCAGTCCATAGAGGTTACTCACCTAAAAAGAAGCTGAAGCTGATAATTTTTTTGGTGGTTTGTCTCATGCCAAATTTCTTTAACCCCAAGCTTTCATGACTATCATGGGAGGACAGAACTAGCAGAACAAACCAGCGCATTTCTTCCCCAGCACTGGGTAGAGAGAGCAGAAGGCATTAGAGGTACACTTGTAACGAATTCCTTGCCTCAGTCTGTAAGACCCAGCATGGTCCTGCCTCTGCGTCTCCAATCTTTTCTGGAACCACTGTCCTGCTTGCTCTGGGCTCTGCTCCACCACTTTCCTCTTTCCTGTTAGTTATTTGAAAACATTGTGTTTCCTCCCATTTCAAGAGCCTTTGACCATGTTGTTCCCTCTGCCTGGAGGGCTTAACCTCTCATCCTTCAGGGATGTCAGCTTCAGGCCTCCTCAGGGAGGCCTTCTAAACTGGGTTCTACTCCTCTCTCCTTACCACCTATATATATATATATAATTTTTTTTTTTTTTTTTTTTTTTTTTTTGAGACCAGGTCTTAGTCTGGAGTGCAGTGACACAATCACAGCTCAGTAGCCTCAACTTCCTGGGCTCAAGCCATCTTCCTACCTCAGCCTCCCAAGTAGCTGGGACTAAAGGCATGCACTCCCATGTCCAGCTAATTTTCATATTTTTGGTAGAGGCAAGGTTTCATCATGTTGCCCAGGCTGGTCTTGAACTCCTGAGCTCAAGTGATCTGCCTGCCTTATTGCAGGGATTACAGGCATAAGCCGCCATGCCCAGCTGGTGAACATATATTTATTTGCATATTGATTTAAAAGCTGCTGTTAGCCAGGCACAGAGGTGGGTCACAAGGTCAGGAGTTCGACACCAGCCTGGCCAACATGGTGAAACCCCGTCTCTACTAAAAATACAAAAATTAGCTGGGTGTGGTGGTGCATGCCTGTAATACCAGCTACTCAAGAGGCTGAGGCAGGAGAATCACTTGAACCTGGGAGGTGGAGGTTGCAGTGAGCCGAGATCATGCCACTACACTCCAGCCTGGGCAAAAAAAAAAAAAAAAGCTGCCTTCCCCAGGTGACAGCTCCATGAGGGCAGGGACCTTGTATCCCCAGCACCTAGAGCCATGCCTGGCTCACGTAAGTGAATGAATGATTTGTTGAATGAGCTATAGCTGAGGGCACTCTGCTGATCCAATGTAACCTGGAGGTTGGGCTCAGAATTCCCTGGGACAGAAGCACTTAGCTAGGGAACTGGACAAGACTACAGGGCCCATCTTCCCTCATATGGTCCTAGACAAGAAGAAACCATGATACAGAAAGAAGGCAAGAGGGGAGATAATAACGTGATTCTGAACTCCCTGTTTCTTATTTGTCTTAGTATTCCCTCCAGTTCCTAACACACTTCTTGTGTTCAATAAATGTTGGTTGGTTGAATGAACAGGCAAAAGTGAGTGAGGCTTTTCTAAGATGCTCTTACCTAATTATCTCCTTGGATCCTCATAACAACCCGAGAGGAAATTGCATCCCTGCTTCATAGAGGTGAGCCCTGAGAAAGAAGGCAAATTCGGTTCTGAGAAGAGTTAGTAAACACCTTTCGCATCTTGCCAGAGGCTACAGAATGTTTTCACTTCTTATCATGGCCCTCTGACATTCTAACTAATCACAGTTCATAGCTCTTGAAATAGCCATTATCTGTAAGTCTTGTGAGGCTCTGCTCTGAATAGAATGTCACTTCAGCCAGGAAACTGCAGAGATGGGAGTAGCGTGGCCCAGTCGGCCTGGCCTTCTTTGGCCAGTGGCTCTCGTCTTTGCCTTTACCTAGAAACCAGAACCTCTTTGACTGAGTGTTCTATGCTGGGGTCTCTTCTCACACCTGGCTCAGTCCTAGGAAGAACACACAAGCCAGGGTCAGAAGCCCTAGATCTTAGCTCTGGCTCTGGCCCTCACAGGCTGTGTGATTTTAGACAAATCATTTCATCTCTGTGTCTATTTTTCTGCTTCTATAAAAACCTGTGCCATTTCACAGGGTTGATGTCAAGACTTAATTGGATTTGGTTTTTAAAAGAATGAAAATAAAAAACCAAAAATAACTGCCAAAGAATGATTACAGACTAAAACCATTTCTTGGATCATTTGCCCTCCCATCATACCTTGAGTCAGTGATTGTTTCGTTTACTACCACCCAGAGCCATTTGGTCTCTCATGGAGAAAACCAAGAAGCATCCCTTGTTTACCCACAAACAACTAAAGTTTTAGTCATATAGCTGGAATACACACACATAAAGACAGCAGACATTGGCATATTTATACCCAAAATACCACGCTCTGGAACATATGCAGTGGGAGAGAGAGAGATCATAATTTGTCACATTCAACCACCAGGTTTGCAAATTATACAGTTTTTGAGCTGGAAGGGACCTCAGAGATTTAACTTGAGTCCAACACCTTCAATTTATAATTGAAGAAAGTGCAGCCCAGATAGACGGATTGACCTGCTTAAGGTTATCCAGGCCGGGCGCGGTGGCTCAAGCCTGTAATCCCAGCACTTTGGGAGGCCGAGACGGGCGGATCACGAGGTCAGGAGATCGAGACCATCCTGGCTAACACGGTGAAACCCCGTCTCTACTAAAAAATACAAAAAACTAGCCGGGCGAGGTGGCGGGCGCCTGTAGTCCCAGCTACTCGGGAGGCTGAGGCAGGAGAATGGTCTAAACCCGGGAGGCAGAGCTTGCAGTGAGCTGAGATCCGGCCACTGCACCCCAGCCTGGGCGACAGAGCAAGACTCTGTCTCAAAAAAAAAAAAAAAAAAAAAAAGGTTATCCAGTGAGATCTGACCTGAGTTTTCTGACTCCAAGTTCAGAATCTACACGGTGACTGTTCCTTCCTACTTTAAAATCCAAGTCTATAGACAGACCACAGCTGTGGGGGATATTCACATCCTCTCATGGGTGATGTCAGGTAATGTTCCTCTTTCCCCTCTCCCAGCAGAAGGCATGTATACTACATGTGACCAAAACCACCACCACCCGCCCAATCGTGTTTGCCTCTGCTTCCCAGGCCAAACACCTCAGGATGGGAGGTGGAAGGCTTTCAGCTAGAAAGGAGACTGCTTCATGTCCCTGTCCTCTCTGACCTGCAACCCCAAACTCTGCAGACCCAACACTAGGCTAACAGCACCTGTCTCACCTGTAAACTGGAGATAATAGTGTCTGTGTCTTTGGGTTGTTATGAGGATTAAATGTGAATAAAGCACAAGGCACATGCTTTATTATTATGACTATTATTATTATACTAGCTATTTCTATCCTATCTCCTGATTTTATAAGGTTGCATTTCATTTTGTCTCTGGCAAGAAAGGAAAAATCAGGGTCCCTCCCCTCCCCTAAGATTTGCAAATTGTTATCTGTGTCTTTCCATCCTTCTTCTGAGCCTCTTAGAACCCCATTTTCTTGTTCTCCTACCCAGTGCCACCTTGTTGCCCTCTGGCTATCCAAAACACTGCTCCCAGTCCTCCCAAGCAGCCAGAACTCCAAAATTACCACTCTCATTTCCTCTGTTTCAATACTTCTAATAAAAACTACTGCTTTCATAGAATGATCTCATCCCTCAGGGTAGATAGAAAGCAATCTTATTACAACACTGTAATTTAGATGATAGTGAAAAGACAGTTAATACCTCACCCTCTTAATTGTCATTAATGCAAAAGGAATAACAGATAGAATTTCAGGCAGAATGATTAAATGGAGTGAAAAACATCAGGTTATGTTTTGGGAAGAGACTTTGGACCTTAAATCACTTCTTTCTGTTTAACCCACCATGGGTGTAGACTGACTCTCTAAAGAAGAGAGGAGCACAAGCAGAAGCTTAAGGACCAAACTGCAGAGAAAATCCACAGTCAGAATTAGCCAGGCATGGTGGTACACACCTGTAATCCCAGTTACTCGGGAGGCTGAGCAGGAGAACCACTTGAACCAGGGAGACTGAGGTTGCAGTGAGCCGAGATTGTGCCACTGCACTCCAGCCTGGGCGACAGAGCGAGACTCCGTCTCAAAAAAAAAAAAAAAAAAAAAATTAAAAAAAGAAAAAGAAAAACCGCACTCTAAAATCTGAATTCATCATTTTCCCCCTGGACTGTTTTTTGTTTGTTTGTTTGTTTCTCCATTTCTGTTAATGTTATGACTATTTTTAAGACTGGAGACTCATTCTTTTCCCCAAATTTAGGTTAAAAAAGCTTGATAATTTTTTTTTTTTCAAAATCTCTGTTTCATTTGTCTCTTCTCAGCTCCCACAGCCTTGATGCACCCCAGTTAAAGGATTTCCATATCACACTGGCTGGTGTCCTAGCCTCCTAACTTTTCTCCCCATTGCTGGCTTCATCCTGGATACTGCTCCCAGATCACTGTTCCTTTTTTTTTTTTGAGACGGAGTCTAGCTCTGTCGCCCAGGCTGGAGTGCAGTGGCCAGATCTCAGCTCACTGCAAGCTCCGCCTCCCGGGTTTACGCCATTCTCCTGGCTCAGCCTCCCGAGTAGCTGGGACTACAGGCGCCTGCCACCTCGCCCGGCTAGTTTTTTGTATTTTTTAGTAGAGACAGGGTTTCACCGTGTTAACCAGGATGGTCTCGATCTGCTGACCTTGTGATCCGCCCGTCTCGGCCTCCCAAAGTGCTAGGATTACAGGCTTGAGCCACCGCGCCCGGCCTTTTTTTTTTTTTTTTTTTTTTTTGAGACAGAGTCTTGCTTTGTCGCCCAGGCTGGAGTGCAGTGGCGTGATCTGGGCTCACTGCAAGCTTCGCCTCCCGGGTTCACGCCATTCTCCTGCCTCAGCCTCCCGAGTAGCTGGGACTACAGGCGCCCGCCACCTCGCCCGGATAGTTTTTTGTATTCTTTTTAGTAGAGACGGGGTTTCACTGTGTTAGCCAGGATGGTCTTGATCTCCTGACCTCGTGATCCGCCTGTCTCGGCTTGAGCCACCGTGCCCGGCCTAGGATCACTGTTCTTTTTTTTTTTTTTTTTTTTGAGACGGAGTCTTGCTCTGTAGCCCGGGCTGGAGTGCAGTGGCCGGATCTCAGCTCACTGCAAGCTCCGCCTCCCGGGTTCACGCCATTCTCCTGCCTCAGCCTCCCGAGTAGCTGGGACTACAGGCGCCCGCCACCTCGCCCGGCTAGTTTTTTGTATTTTTAGTAGAGACGGGGTTTCACCGTGTTAGCCAGGATGGTCTCGATCTCCTGACCTCGTGATCCGCCCGTCTCTGCCTCCCAAAGTGCTGGGATTACAGGCTTGAGCCACCGCGCCCGGCCTGGATCACTGTTCTTAAAGCATGCTTCCATCTTACTACTTTGCTCACAGCATCACACAAGATGCAAAACCACTTTTGAAATCTGGCAGTGAACTCTGACCTTATGCCAATTTACCCCTTCAAACTCATTGTCTACTGTTGTCCTAAGGTGAACCTTTCACAGCAATCAAATGGGTCTCCTCACTAAATATTTCTGTTTTTCTTCACCTCTGTACCATTGCTCTCACACCATTTCTCCCCATAAACTATTCTTTTCCTTAATCAATTCACTTACTCAACAAATATCAACCAAGCACTGATATATGCCTAGTACCTTGGATACAACAATAAGTGGTCAAACTCTTTTTCTTCCCTCATAGATTAGAGCCTAATATGGGAGACAGAGTTCATTAAGACCTTCAACAAATATTTACTGGGTGCTATTATGTACCAGACCCTGTTCTGGGGATACAGCAGCATGCAAAACAGACAGAATTTCTGCCATCATGGGGCTTACATTCTGGCGAGAGGGGCAGACAATAAACAAAATGAGTTCTATCCTGGCTAATACGGTGAAACCCCGTCTCTACTAAAAAATACAAAAAAACTAGCCGGGCGAGGTGGCGGGCGCCTGTAGTCCCAGCTACTCGGGAGGCTGAGGCAGGAGAATGGCGTAAACCCGGGAGGCGGAGCTTGCAGTGAGATCCAGCCACTGCACTCCAGCCTGAGTGACAGAGCGAGACTCCGTCTCAAAAAAAAAAAAAAAAAAAAAACCCAAAATGAGTAAAATATGCAGTGTGTTAGATGGTAATGATGGCTATGGAGAAAAATAAAGCAAGGAATAGAAATAGAATGTTGGGGGAGAGGTTTCAGTGTTGTTGTTGTTGTTGTTGTTTTTCGAGATGGAGTCTTGTTCTGTTGCCCAGGCTGGAGTGCAGTGGCAAGATCTCGGCTCACTGCAACCTCCGCCTCCCAGGTTTGAGTGATTCTCCTGCCTCAGCCTCTAGAGTAGCTGGGATTACAGGCACGTGTCACCACGCCCGGCTTATTTTTGTATTTTTAGTACAGACAGGGTTTCCCCATATTGGCCAGGCTGGTCTCAAACTCCTGACCTCAGGTGATCCACCCACCTCGGCCTCCCAAAGTGCTGGGATTACAGGTGTGAGCCACTGCATCCAGCCAGGTTGCAGTTTTTAAAAGAACAAACAGAGAGGGCCTGGCCAGATCATATCTGAGTCAAGACCTGAAGCATGTGAGGAGGAGGTCATGAGTACATCTGGCAGAGTACGTTACAGCTGGTGAGATAAGCAAATGTGAAGGCCCTGGGGTGGGAGCATACCTGGTGTGTTGTAGGACTCACAAGAAGGCCAGGATGGCTGGGGAGTGAGGTGGGAGAAGTGTGAAATGAGATCACTGGAGCTAAATTCTGTAGGACCCCTTACAGGCCATTAGAAGGACTCTGGCTGGTACTCTGAGTATGATGGCGAGTGACAAATCTGACCTATGTTTACCTAGCTGCTTGGTTGAGAACAGACTAGAGGGCAGTAAGGATGGAAACGTGGAGACCATGGAGGAGGCTACTGCAGTATCAAGAAGACAGATGATGGTGGTTTGGAAAAGGCGGGATCAGGATTTGCTGACAGCTTGGATGTAGAGTGAAAATAGAGTTGTCGAGGATGACCCTAGGATGTCTGGCCTGAGCAGATGGGAGGATGGAGTTACCATATTCTGACATGGGAAGACTGCAGAAACAGAAGGTTCAGGATGAGGTGACAATCAGGGGCTCAGTTTTGGACTTATGGAGCTTGATAGGCCTGCCTACCAGACAAGAAGGAAGAGATGTCAAGCTGACATGTGGATATATGAGTTTGGAGTCCAAGTGAGAGATCTGAGAGTCACCACCGCACAGATGCCATTTATTATTTATTTACGAGATGGAGTTTCACTCTGTCATCCAGGCTGTAGTGCAGCGGCACGATCTCATCTCACTGCAACCTCCGCCTCCCGGATTCAAGTGATTCTTCTGCCTCAGCCTCCCAAGTAGCTGGGACTATAGTTGCATGCCACCACACCCAGCTAATTTTTGTATTTTTTAGTAGAGATGGGGTTTCACCATGTTGGCCAGGATAGTCTCGAACTTCTGACCTCAAGTGATCTGCCTGCCTCAGCCTCCCAAAATGCTGGAATTACAGGTGTGAGCCACCACGCCAGGCTATTTTTAATCATTTTTTTTTTTTTTTGAGACGGAGTCTGGCTCTGTTGCCCAGGCTGGAGTGCAGTGGCGTGATCTCGGCTCACTGCAAGCTCCGCCTCCCGGGTTCACGCCATTCTCCTGCCTCAGCCTCCCGAGTAGCTGGGACTACAGGCGCCCACAACCGCGCCCGGCTAATTTTTTGTATTTTTAGTAGAGACGGGGTTTCACCGTGGTCTCGATCTCCTGACCTTGTGATCCGCCCGCCTCGGCCTCCCAAAGTGCTGGGATCACAGGCGTGAGCCACCGCGCCCGGCCAATCATTTTTAATAGAAAAATTCAAACCCATACAAAAATAGAGAGAATGATACAGTGACTCTCTATGTACCCAACATCTAGCTTCAACAATCATTACTTTCTGCTGTTATTGGATAGTATTTAAAGACCGGAAACTGGATGATAACTCCATGGGAGTGAGTGTGGAAAGAAGAGAAGACAGTGACCAAGGCCTAGTCTAATTCAGCAAGAAAATATTGAGAAGGTGGGGAGGAACCAGCAAAGGGGACTGAAAATAAACAGCCAGTGAAGTAGGAGGAAAACCAGATTATGGTAGCCTGGAAGCCAAATGATGAAACAAATAATTCCCAGGTAACAATTTACTTACAGTATGATCAGTGCTGAAAGAAAAAAATAGTGTGTTGATGCAGCACAGTGGCTCACACCTGTAGTACCAGCACTTTGGGAGGCTGAGGCAGGAGGATCACTTGAGTCCAGGAGGTCGAGGCTGTGGTGCGCCTTGTTTGTACCACTGCACTCCAGCCTGAGCAACAGAGTGAGACCCTGTTTCCAAAAAGAAAAAAAAAAAAAAAAAAGACAGAAAAAGTATTGTGTGATGAGAGTGTATGACATGAGAATTAACCTAGTGTGGGGGCCAGGGAAGGCCTCCCCGAGGCAGTGACATTTAAGCTACCGCCCTCCCTCATTCTCCCTGTGACCAGCTAAAATCCTCCCTCCTCCATCCTGCTTCCACTCAGCTAGCTCCTCCTTTCTGGAATGGCTTAATTGAGGACTGTGTGCCAGCCATGAGTGGGGTTTTGGAACACAGATGAGAAAGACACAATTCCTGCCTTCAGGGAGCTTGCCCTGTAGCAGGCAGACAGACAAGCAAAGGACTTCATCACCATGAGGTGAGTGCTGGGATCAGATAAGCACAGTGTGAGCCTTGAGAGAAGCAGGGAGGGACACATACCCTGTCTGGGAAAAGAAAGGAAAGGCTTCCTGGAGGTGACATATGAGTGGAGAATGGAGTAGAAGTTGGACCTCCAGTTGCCTCCTCTGTCCATGCTCTTCAGCTTGGCTTGGACTTGTCAGGTGTTCACTCTTGTCCACATGCTTACATTTTAAATTTTGCCTGAAATCTCTAGCCCAGCTTAAATCCTGACCTCAGTGCAGAGAATCGCACTTGAGGCCTGGCATTCGCGAGGGCCCTTTGCAAAGATTTTCACAGGGCCATTTGATAGCTCTTTGAGGAACAGGTGCAAGCACCCTGTTTCGCTGCCAAGCTTTCCTTACATAAATTTTCAAGTGAAGGTTGGTATTCCCACCGCCGGCGCCCTCGGCTTCTGGAGGCGGCACGTTTGGCCACGCGCTGCGAGGCGCCCCTGCCTTCCTCGCCTGCTGGCTCCCGGTGGGGGCGGGCAGGGCACGTGAGGGCGTCTGCGCCCCCTCCCGGCACTCGAGGCTGCTGGCCGCGCCGGCTGCCCGGGAAGGGAAATCCCGGAGGAAGCCATTGTTGTTATGTCCCCTGTTGTCGTCATCGGCTGAGCCGTGCCAAGAATCCCGTTCCCCGCATAGGGCCCCACAGTTTTTCCCCATTCTCGAGCTCACCCGCCCAGGTATCTACGGGCCAGGCTGCCGCATCCGAGCCACGGAGTGCACGGTGGCCCCTGCGCATCCCAGCTCCAGGGTTCTCAGAATTGGGGAGAGCCCTAGGATGGGTGCGGCGCTTAGAAAACCGACGGCGCCGGGCCCGACGTACCCAGAGCCCTGGCATAGCTAGGCAGGGACTTGGGTTCCACCTTGACGCTGATAAGTAGCCCGACAAGGTGACCTTGTCCGGTGGTTTCCCCCTCTGGCCGCCTCAATTTGCCTCCCTGTGACCCGAGGAGAAATAGAGGCCCCTCAAGTTCCGCGCCTTAAGGGGAGGTTGGAGGGAGAAAGACCCCCTCTCTCCCTTGCCCCCTCACCCAGCGTGGGCTTTGGACTGGGGAGGCCGGGGGCGGGTGCCGAGGAAAGGCTGGCGCAGCCGGGGGCGGGGATGGCGCGGAGGGCGCGCAGCCCCTGTGGCTCTCCCGTGCGGCTCCGCAGCCGCCGCACAGGACAGTCCCTTCGCACGCGCCGCCCGCACACCTTGGCACGAGCCAAGCCACACTCTCCCCCGCCGGAACAGCCAGCCCGCCGCCCAGCTTGCCTAATCCATTTAAGCCTCACCTCCTCCGCGAAGCTCTCCCGGGTTAACCCCCTCACTTCCAACCACTGTATCTGGCACGTGCTCCCGTTTTTTTGTTTTGTTTTGTTTTGTTTTTTGAAAGTGCACTCGCGGTCTCGTTGGAATAACACTGTCGAGGGTAGGTGTCTGTCCCCAGAAGCCTAAGTTCAGGACGCCCAGTGTGTTCTGAAGGATGCGGCTGATGAGTTTCTTGCCTGGGCTTACTAACCATTCCCACCCTCCATGCTTCCCCATCCCTGCTCGCTCTCTCCCCTCCTCCTACGGACCCTCCTCTTCACAGACTGTCATAGCTTCCAGTGCACAATCCTCTTCCCACCCCCTCCCATTCTACAGTGGCGGCAGGTGCGAGGGGAGAGAACATTGAGCATTTGAAGCTTCGACTTGAGGCTCGGCCACCGACTTTGCTGTAAGTCGCTCCCGCCCCTGGGTTTTAGTTTCCCCCAAATGAGGCAGAATGCGGTAATGTCCGGAAGGGCGCTGCAGGTGTGGAGGATGGGAATCACTGGCTGACACGCTGCCCCTCAGCCCCCTCTCCATAAACAGTGGCCGTGACACCAAAAAGGCGGCTCGACTCCACTGGCCGCCCCCGCCGGTAAGAGGACTGTGCGCGCTCTCCAGTTGCCAGTGCGGCGTCCAGAGCCGGGGAGGGAAAGAGGTTGGGGGTCCAGGCCGGGCCCTTCATTCACAGCCTTCGTGACCTTGGACTCTTCTTCCTCTGGGTCTCAGTTTACTCAGTTGAAAAGCAGGGATAACAATGGGTTGAAGGAGAGCAGGAAGCTTGTCACCCAATGTTTCTGTATAAAAATAAATGATCATTCGCGGTACAGTGATTGGCAGCAGATTTGGCTAGTGAATTCCGACCCCAGATTCTCCGTAGAGGGGTTTCTGGAGTCCCTGGAATCTCCGTGTGTCACCGCTCATCTCACGTTCTTTCTGGTTCTCTGGAGATAGGTAATGGGTCCGCCCCTGTTTCTGCCTCCGCTTGGTGGGCGACACCCCCCGTGCAGGCATGCACAGAGTGATGGTCGTTGGGCGAAGGTTGGTCGTGAGGTCCCTGGGCTTGAGGAGCGAGGCTTGGAACCGGTGGGCGGGACTTTGTGCAGAGGAGGGGCTAGCTCGCCTGGGGGACGGGGCTGCGGAGATGAGGAGTTCTCCAGAACTCGGGTGGCGGGGCGCTCCCGCCGCCTTCACCGGGCTCTGGCGCGGGGAAATGGGGCTTTGGCAGTGGGGCGGGGCTTAAGGGTGGGGAGAGGCTGGGGAGCCTGGAGGCGGGGCTTGGGGAGCTCGCCCCACGCGGGGCGGGGCTCCAGCGGCAGCGGGATCTGCAGTTCGGACTCCGCGCGCCACAGTCGCTGCAGTTCGCTCCACTCTAGTGGCCCCGCCGCCCTGCGGGGATCCTGGGGGTCGGCGGGCTGCTTGGACTTGGCGCGGGGCCGGCCCGGCCTATCCCTCCCTCGGTGGGGCCTCGACGGTCGGGGCACCGGGAACATGGAGCCCTCTCCCGCCGCCGGGGGCTCGGAGACCACTCGCCTGGTGAGCCACCTGGACCGTGGTGGCGCCGGCGGCAGCCTGCGTTTGAAGAGGTAGGACAGACCTGAGCTGGCCCTCGGCCTGGGGGCGCCACCCTACTACCCTCCGTCCATTTCGTTGTCTCTCTCGGCGCGGGCCCCGGCGGCCGTCCCGGCGCCCCGCGGGTCCCTGGTCTCCGCTGCACCCCGCTTAGTCCCCTCTGGCCGCACGGAGCGCCCGGCCCTACACAGCCGACTACGCCTCCTCCCGGCTGCCTGATTTCCTTGGGTGAAGCGGCCTCCCACTCCCCTCCTGCCGGCGTCCCAAGTCGCCGGACCCATCCGCCGCCCCCGCCGCGCCTGCCTTCCCTGGGAGCGGCTGCCGCTCCGTCGGGCCGGAGCCCTTGCCAGGTGCCTCGAGGTCCTCATTGCCTCGGGCCCAGGGCGGGAGCCCCTAGCTGCCCAGACTTCAGAGCTCCCTCTGGAGGCCCAGGGGCTTTCCTCCGCGCGCCCCCTCCAGCCGCGGCCAGCTGTGGACGCCAGGGCCCGATGATGGGCCGGGCTCCATGCAGGTCCTGCGGGCCCCTGGGGGGCGGGAGGCCGCCGGGAAGCGAGGGGGCGGCGAGGAAGGAGCAGGTGCGGTCTGGGCAGCGGGGGTATTCCCGGCTCCGCACAGACGGGGCCGGGGGCGGCGAGGTGTGAAATGAGGCGCGCAGAGCGGCCAGGACAGCGGGCCGGGGGCGGTAGGAGAACCGCCAACGCGCCCCGCCGGCCCCCGCGCCCGCCGCCGCCATCCGCCTGCCCCTCTGAGCGGCCGCCGGGCCTTCCTGCTCACCCCCGCGGGCCATCTTGTCGGTCGGCTGACCGTCCGTTTGTCTCGGGAATTTGGCAGGGTCTCTGGCTTTTTCTCTACCCCATCTCTCTCAATCTTTCTGCTTCTCTCCTAGTCCCTCTCCCTTTGTCTCTGACGTGGTGCTTCTGTGTGCTTCTCGTTCTTTCCTTGGGTGGGGGCCTTCAAGCCGGGTTGGGGGCGGGGGCGAGCAGAAGGGAGCTGGACCCCTTCCTGCAGGGGCCTGCAGAGACGCAGTGAGGGCTCTGCCGTAGGCCTGGCATCTCTTCAGGTGTCCTTTTGACTTTGGTTCAGCCCCTGCTACGTCACCCCTCTTCCCCACTCAATATTGGTTGTTTGTTGGGGGTTTCGGAGGGCCAGGGAGAGGAAACAGCCTTTCCTCATCTCTAAACAGCATGTAGCCACCCCACATGCACACACCCCCACACACCAACAGCCAGGCTTCCTTAGTGCCCAATTTATGCAGAACAAAAGGGAGCTGCCTGTTGATGGGTGGCCACCTTGATGACTGGCTGTGCTGTGCTTTACAAGGCCAGGGAATGAATGTTGCCCACTGCCCCCAGAGCCACCCAGCCTCTGCTCTTCAGACTCGCATCTCCAGCTCCAGTCCATCTTCACTCTCATATGGCCATTAGTCACCCAATCCTGCAGCATTTTCTGAAAGGCGTTTCCTAACCTACCTGACCCTCCAGGGAAGCTCTGGCCTGGTCTATTCTAGACTCCTCCATCTCCTCTCCTCTCTTCTCTTCCTCCCATTAACAAGGTCATCTCAGTGCTTAGGACATATTTGTTCAAGCAGTCAGTGTATCTTCCTTTATATTCCTTTGAGCCCATCACTTTCCTCCTCAGCCCTCCCCTGACACTTCACACTTAGACTCCATGCCACAAACCTTGTCTTTGTCATTCTACATGTCTGGAATACCCTTCTCCACCTAGGTCTCATCTCCTTAAACATGCCTTTCTCTGTGAAGTTCTCCGAGCCCCCTGTGAGGGGGTGCTGCCTTCCCTGCACCCCAAACTGCTTTGTTTGTAACCCTCCTAACATCAGCCTGTCCTTGTGTAGTAAGCCATTTGTTACAATCTGTCTCTCCCACCAGACCAGGCTTCATTATGTGTGCTCTGCCTGGTGCACCTCATTGAACGAATGAGGAATGGTTTCACAGCCTCCTTCACTACCCCATCTCCTCTGGAAACACACCCAGAATCATACACGCCCAGATTCTAAGTCTTGGATGGGGCTTTGGAAATTCAAGAAATTAATCTACCAGTATTTCAGTTTTCTGTACAAGCACCAGATGTTCCCCCTACCTCCCTCAAAACTCAGTTCACCCACTTGGCAGAATTGTCTTCAGCCAGAAGGCCCCAGACATCCCGCTCCACTTTGCTGCTATGATCACGTTTCTATCTGGAGCCCTCGTTTTTACTCATGGGTATTCTTGTCACACCTCCATGAGTATTTCTAGTACTGTATTTTCTATTTAGGTCCTGAATTCTGTGGAAGATTCTGTCCTTGCTGGGTTCAGGTTGGGTAGTGGCAAGGGTGAGAATTGAACCAGAATGGACTTAGCACTCAGCCTGAGCTCACTCAGCCTCTGGCAGCCCTAGGTGAGGTCCCAAGCCCCATTCATTTGTCAAGGGAGGCTTATGGTACCATGCAGTTAAGGTAGGCGCTGCTGGGTGCTTATAGTCAGACTGAAGTCCAATTAACATGCTGCTCTCACTGCCATCCTCAGCCATAGCAGACTGCACCCCTTCTTCCCCATGACAACACCAGCTCTGGAATCTAGCCATCAGTTCTCTGTGCCAGGAATCAGACTTTTTGGCCCCAACGTCTCGCTCGTCTCTTTTTTTTTTTTTTTTTGAGACGGAGTCTCGCTCTGCCGCCCAGGCTGGAGTGCAGTGGCCGGATCTCAGCTCACTGCAAGCTCCGCCTCCCGGGTTCCCGCCATTCTCCTGCCTCAGCCTCCCGAGTAGCTGGGACTACAGGCGCCCGCCACCGCGCCCGGCTAGTTTTTTGTATTTTTTAGTAGAGACGGGGTTTCACCGGGTTAGCCAGGATGGTCTCGATCTCCTGACCTCGTGATCCGCCCGTCTCGGCCTCCCAAAGTGCTGGGATTACAGGCTTGAGCCACTGCGCCCGGCCTTCTTTTTTTTTTTTTTGAGACGGAGTCTCCCTCTGTTGCCCAGGCTGGAGTGCAGTGGTGCCATCTTGGCTCACTGTAAGCTCCGCCTCCCGGGTTCACGCCATTCTCCTGCCTCAGCCTCCGGAGTAGCTGGGACTACAGGCGCCCACCACCACGCCTGGCTAATTTTTTTTGTATTTTTAGTAGAGACAGGTTTCACCGTGTTAGCCAGGATGGTCTCAATCTCCTGACCTCGTGATCCGCCCATCTCGGCCTCCCAAAGTGCTGGGATTACAGGCTTGAGCCAGGGCGCCTGACTGTCCCCGCTCGTCTCTTAAAGGGCCACACTTCAGCTGCACGTCTAGAGAGGGCGGGGGCAGGATCCGGGAGTGGAGGCTCTGGGAGGTGGGCCTGGAAAGGAGGCACACAAAGGCCAGGAACACATGGTGAGTCCCATTCTATACTTCATTCCACCTTCCCTTCATACTGCCTTGGTGTACGTGGCATAGCATTCATCTGCCTTTATCAAAATCCTTTCCATTCTTCAAGGCCCTTCTCATGTTACCTCTTTCATCTGTTTCCCTGATTTCCTCATTATAATTAGTCTGGCCCTCCATCCTTAGAACCCTGATAGCACTCTAAGCGCCCTAATGACAGTGGCCACCTTCGCTCTATATCATTGTGTAGGTACATACTTGCTCTGTTCACCAAAAGCTCTCAGAGATCAGCAGGAATCCTGCTCATTTTGGGGTGCCTAGCATAAGAAATTGATTTGGTTGGGGTCTAGTCTCAGCTCTAGCAACTAGCTGGGTTGGCCTCCATGTGTCCCCCAACTCTGTGAGCCTCATGCTTCTTATTTAATAAAATGTAGGCCGGGCACGGTGGCTCAAGCCTGTAATCCCAGCACTTTGGGAGGCCGAGACGGGCGGATCACGAGGTCAGGAGATTGAGACCATCCTGGCTAACCCGGTGAAACCCCGTCTCTACTAAAAAATACAAAAAAACTAGCCAGGCGAGGTGGCGGGCGCCTGTAGTCCCAGCTACTCGGGAGGCTGAGGCAGGAGAATGGCGTAAACCCGGGAGGCGGAGCTTGCAGTGAGCTGAGATCTGGCCACTGCACTCCAGCCTGGGCGACAGAGCGAGACTCCGTCTCAATAAAAATAAATAAATAAATAAATAAATAAATAAATAAATAAAAATAAATAAAATGTTAGACTAGAGCTGGGTGCGGTGGCTCACGCCCATAATCCCAGAAACTCAGTAAACTGAGGTGGGAGGATCACTTGAGGCCAGGAGCTCAAGTGTGTGGTGAGTTCTGATCACACCACTGTACTCCAGCCTGGGCAACAGAGCAAGACCCCATCTCTCTCTCTCTCTCTCTTTTTTTTTTTTTTTTTTTGAGACAGAGTCTCACTCTGTCACCAGGCTGGAATGCAGTGATGCGATCTTGGCTCACCGCAACCTCCAGCTCCCAGGTTCAAGCGATTCTCCTGCCTCAGCCTCCCGAGTAGCTGGGATTACAGGCACGTGCCACCACTCCCAGCTAATTTTTGTATTTTTAGTAGAGGTGGTGTTTCACCATGTTGGCCAGGATGGTCTCAATCTCCTGACCTCGTGATCTGCCTGCCTTGGCCTCCCAAAGTGCTGGGATTACAGGTGTGAGCTACCACTCCTGGCCAACCCCATCTGTTAAAAAAGTTAGACTAGACCATCTGTAAGGTGCTTTCCAGCTGTGAAATTCTGTGACTCTGTGTATGGAAGGAAAAGGGAGGCTGGGGTCTGACCTGTTCATTTAGCCCCCATCTCTCATGTGGCCCTCTGCTGACACAGCTCCCGGATACGACCAGGCCTGGGGAAGGAGCGAGAGATGGTCTGATGAGGCCAGCATGGGGGACTGAGGACGTGGAGTGAGCAGGCCAGCCTGTGGGCCAGGCCCAGGTTGAACCATGTCGCTTGCCTCAGTCTCTTCACAGAGCCATCAGAGCCCCTTCCTGAGGAGCCCAAACCTGTGGAGATGCCCTTCCACCACTGCCACAGGGACCCCCTGCCGCCGCCGGGTCTCACCCCAGAGAGGCTGCATGCACGGAAGCAGCTGTATGCTGCCTGTGCCGTGTGCTTTGTCTTCATGGCTGGGGAGGTGGTCGGTAAGTTGGGGAGCAGCCCTTCAACCCCATCCTCCCAACACCTGCGCAAGCCACTCCACCCAGAGTCCCAGGGATGTTCCTGGGTGCAGATGCAAAGATGGGGATGGCTGGGATAGGGGAGCTGGGTGCCCGGGACTCAGGAAGTGGGAGAGGTGAGGGACAGAGCACCAAAGGGAATTCCAGTCGAGGTCTGGGGCCAATGGGTCAGGGCTGGCTTCTTTTAAAAACCTTATTTTCTTGTTATTAAAATAAAATATATCATTGTAGAAAAAGTTAGAAAATACAGATGAATGAAAAGAAGACCATAACAGTAGTTAATTATACCTGTAGTCCCATCACCTGAGAAAACCCCAATTCACATTTTTGGTGTATATCCCCCAATTTATTTTCCATGCCTATACACACTACATGATATTTTCTAAATGGAAGCAGACTCCATCATTTCACCCTGGCAGGCGGGTATCTGGCACACAGCCTGGCCATCATGACCGACGCAGCCCACTTGCTGGCAGATGTGGGCAGCATGATGGGCAGCCTCTTCTCCCTCTGGCTTTCCACCCGTCCAGCCACCCGCACCATGACCTTTGGCTGGCACCGTTCAGGTAAGGCCCTTGCATGGCCCAGTGACTCTCCAGTCTTGCCAGAGGGCACCTCTCAGGGTCCCAAGCAGGTCTCTGACAGCTTGTCTCCCCCCTACCCTGCAGAGACTCTGGGGGCTTTGGCCTCTGTGGTCTCCCTCTGGATGGTCACTGGCATCCTCCTGTACCTGGCCTTCGTCCGCCTGCTGCACAGCGACTACCACATCGAGGGGGGTGCCATGCTGCTGACCGCCAGCATCGCAGTCTGTGCCAACCTGTTGTACGTCCCAGTATGGAGCAGGCACCTTGTGGGGCCCAGGGCGAGGGGTCTTCCTCCAGGATGGGAGAGCTAGCTTTCTCTTCCCCACCAGAGACACAGACATGCGCACACAGCTTTCCATGGGCTGCCCTGGGTGTGCCTGAGAAGGGTCTGGGATAGAGACCTAAAATTCAGTCAGCAGATCTCTGTTAAGGGCCTGCCATGGGCCAGCCACTCTGATGAGGGCTTTCATCAACATGATTGCATTTGAACCTCGTGGCCACCCCATGAGGTAGGTAGTATTACCCCTAGTTTACCATTAATGCAGTCAGTCCTGACAGGTAACTTGCCCCAGTCATATATCTATTTAGGTAACAGAGCCAGCATCCGAATCCACGTGTGTGGCACCAAGTCTGGTATTCTTTCCCCCAGGCTGCATTGTTTGTCTCTCTTGCAAAACGCTGTTTTTTTCCAGGGGCTGGGAAAGGGCTCCTGGGGAGGTGAGAGAATGGGGCGTGGAGATGGGGCATAGGAGGCCAGGAGCAGGCCCCTGGGCTGAGCTGCTTTGCTTCCCCCTCAGAATGGCCTTTGTGCTGCACCAGGCTGGACCCCCCCACAGCCACGGGTCTAGGGGAGCAGAGTATGCACCGCTGGAGGAGGGGCCTGAAGAGCCCCTGCCCCTGGGGAACACCAGCGTCCGGGCAGCATTTGTGCACGTGTTGGGGGACCTCCTGCAGAGCTTTGGGGTACTGGCTGCCTCCATCCTCATCTACTTCAAGGTACCATTGTTGGAGACCTGCCCCAGCCTTCCTCCCCACAACTCCACATCCCAGCCCCCTCCTTCCCAGGTCCCAAAGCTTCCTTCCCCTCCCTCCAGCTCCTCCCTCCCACCTCCCAGGACTCTCCCAGACATGAGTCATGTTCCCTGTCCTCTCTGCAGGGTTTTGAGGGGCCTCTCAGGTCCTGTTTGTTCAAGACACCCCTAGATCTTCCCCTGGAAGCTTGCTGGTTGTTGGGCTTAGGGGTCTCTTTCTCTGCAGCCTCAGTACAAGGCAGCCGACCCCATCAGCACCTTCCTCTTCTCCATCTGTGCCCTTGGATCCACGGCTCCCACCCTCCGAGATGTTCTTCGAATCCTCATGGAAGGTGAGTCGGGCACCACTGCTCCCCACCCCTGCGGCTGTCTCTGACTTTACTCTCGCACTGGGCCACCACTTTTTGCTTTGAAGAGAGTACGGGAAGAAGGCTTGGCTCATGGGGTCTGCTGCTGGAACAAGGATTTGGGCATAGGGTGAATTGTAGGGGTAAAAGGAGAGTGGATACAGGATAGGGGAGGTGGAGTCCCGTGGTGGGGGTGCTGCTTCTGGGCAGGAGTGGCCCTGGCAGTAAGGCATGACTGGTGCTGGTTGCAGGTACCCCCCGCAATGTGGGGTTCGAACCTGTGCGGGATACGCTGTTGTCGGTGCCAGGAGTCCGGGCTACCCATGAGCTGCACCTGTGGGCCCTTACGCTCACTTACCACGTTGCCTCTGCACACCTGGCCATCGGTGAGTCTCACTGGCCCCAGCTAGTCACTACCTAGAACATACCCCACCCCAAACATGGGACAATAGCTTGAGTTACTAGGATTGTTTCAGTCTTTCTTGATCTGTCTGTGTTTGTCTGTGTCTCTCACATACACACACACACACGCACACGCGCTCGTGCATGTTGGACACAAGGAGTCTCCATCCACTGGATGCAGTGTTCTGGGGGAGGTTTCACCCTCTTTGAAGTAGCACAGGGAACCAACAACCCTTTAAAAGATCATTAGTGGCCAGGTGCGGTGGCTCATGCCTGTAATCCCAGCACTTTGGGAGGCCAAGGCAGGTGGATCACAAGGTCAGGAGATCGAGACCATCTGGGTTTTAGAGTGAAACCCCATCTCTACTGAAAAATACAAAAAATTAACCCAGCGTGGTGGCGGATGCGTGTAGTCCCAGCTACTCAGGAGGCTGAGGCAGGAGAATCGCTTGAACCTGGGAGGTGGAGCTTGCAGTGAGCCGAGATGGTGCGACTGCACTCCAGCCTGGGCGACAGAGCAAGACTCTGTCTCAAAAAAAAAAAGAGAGGCCGGGCGCGGTGGCTCAAGCCTGTAATCCCAGCACTTTGGGAGGCCGAGGCGGGCGGATCACAAGGTCAGGAGATCGAGACCACAGTGAAACCCCGTCTCTACTAAAAATACAAAAAATTAGCTGGGCTCGGTGGTGGGCGCCTGTAGTCCCAGCTACTCAGGAGGCTGAGGCAGGAGAATGGCGTGAACCCAGGAGGCGGAGCTTGCAGTGAGCCGAGATCACGCCACTGCACTCCAGCCTGGGCAGCAGCGTGAGACTCCGTCTCAAAAAAAAAAAAAAAGAGAGAGTCCTGATGCTCTTTATTAAAAAAATAAAAATAAAAAAAAAGATCATTAGTACCTACAGGTCTAGTGATGGGGCACAGTTAGGTAAATTACGGCACCTCCACCCTGAGGTATCATGTAACTGTTAAAAATGATGCATATGAAGACTGTACAGCAACTAGGAAAAATGTTTATGGTATAATGCTGAGAAAAAAAGCTGAATATAAAATTGCATCTACATTATGATTCAACTATTAAAAATATATATGGTGAGTCATGAGCTGACAAAGGATTTTTGAGTTTCTTCCAGATGCAAGAAGCAATCAGAGTCATGCAATTTGGATGCCAAAAATATTATAATTTGTAGGATATTTGATGGAAACTCTAGAGGGACAATGAGACAGATATTTAACATCTGGATTGTCCTGGGAAATCGGGTGATATGGCTGTTGAAACGTTGAGCTGTTTGTTGACACTCAGTGACAGGAGAGAATAGGAGACTGGGAAGAGTTTAGTGTGTTAGCACGGTTGATTAGGGTGAGTCTCTCCAACATTTGATTTGACACTTTTATGCTGTTCATACAACACAGAAAGAAAAGCAGGCTCCCATTCACGCCTGGCTTTAATGCTGTGCAGCCCCTTTCCCTGTCCTTATCTCAGTCCCTGCCTGTTCCTGACTCCCCTGGGATTGATGCCGCCTCTTATCACTCTCCCACAGACTCCACTGCTGACCCTGAAGCTGTCCTGGCTGAAGCCTCATCCCGGCTCTACTCCCGGTTTGGATTCTCCAGCTGCACCCTGCAGGTCGAGCAGTACCAGCCGGAGATGGCCCAGTGCCTGCGCTGCCAGGAGCCCCCACAAGCCTGAGCCATGGCCCTGCCCTCACCCCACTGCCAGGCCGAGGCTCAGCCCCGGACTCTCAGCATCTGCTGCCCTGATCACAGAGACGGGACCGAGCCAAGTCCATACCCCTTCCTCTCTCCCTCCTTCCACCTGCCAGTTTCCCCAGCCTCAGCCCCAGCCCCAGCCCCAGTGGGCAAGACCAAAGTGTGGCGGAGAGTGGGTTGGGAGTCAGGGGGATAGATGTGACTAGTTCAGGGGCAGGGACTCCCGGGCCTCAGTGTGGCAGGGTGTGTCGAAGGCCTGTGGTGCCCTTTCCACATGGTCTGGAGAGCCACGAACATCCTTTCCCTGCCGTCCATTTGTCTGTGTGGCAGGCCGGCCGGCTGGCTGGCTGGGGGCATCTGCCTGTCTATGTGCTGTTCGTGTGCCTATGCCTGGGGGAGGTCAGTAGGGGCCCCCTCCCCACATGGCCCTCGCTCTGTCTATGCAGGGGCCCCAAGCCCGCACTTTGTCCGTGTGTCTTAGCCCTGTGGTTTTGTCTGTGTGTGTGTGTGTGTGTGTGTGTGTGTGTGTGTCTGTTCTTGGTGCTGTGGCCTGTGTGTCTCTGTGCCTATGTGGCTGTGCTATGGTCTCTGTGAGTCTGCTCCATCCTTGTGTCTGTTTGGGGGTCTGTCTCTCCATCCCTCTGTTGGTGCTGTGCCCTTGGCTATCCCTGAAAGAGGGAGGACTCCGCTGCAGCTCCACCAATAAACTCGTGTCTCACTGCATCTTTCAGCCTGTGTGCTGACTCCTCAGGAGGGGGAAATCAAATAGGTCACTTGAGAACAACCAAATCCCTCCTGTCCCTTCCCAGCCTCTGGAGTGACCTCCCACAGACCTCCTGTACTTTCCCAGCCCCTCCACCCTCAGATGTAAGGTAAAAGCCACCAGCCTCTTTACTCCCCTTCCCCTGGCTCACAGCATGCCTGGGTCCTTGGCTCAGGGAGAATCCCATGTGTCCTAGGCTTGGTTGCAGGAGAAGGCTGGAAGGTAAGGAGCCAAGGAATCCCTGGGAGTCACTCGTTCTCAGAGGTCCCTGCATGCCAGTGGGCCTCAGGCTGGCTGGAGGGAGGCTGGGTCCCTTTGAGGGAGAATAGCATTGATGTGGGCTTGGTTCTCAGGCCGTCTAAGGAGTCCAGCAGTAGGGACCCCTCAACCCTGATAGCAGCCAACCCTGAGTCCAGGTTTAGGCTATGAACACCAAGGACCTCTTTTACACCTATTCTCCCTTTGTCTTAAGAACTGCATATTTTGACACATTAAGTCTTAAAATCAGGCTCATTAAGGGATTGTTGATTTTCTCTTTTAAAAAAAGCAAACTCAAGCTGGACATAGTGGCCTATGCCTGTAATCCCAGCCCTTTGGAGGCTGAGGTGGGAGGATTGTTTGAGCCCAGGAGTTCAAGACTGGGCAACCTAGGGAAACCCCTGTCTCTACAGATAATTTTAAAATTAGCTGGGTGTGGTGGTGCACACCTGTAGTCCCAGCTATTCAGGAGGCTGAGGCAGGATGATTGCCTGAGCCCAGGAGGTCAAGGCGGCAGTCAGCCATGATCATGCCACTGCACTTCAACCTGGGCAACAGAGCAAGACCTTGTTTCAAAAAAAATCAAACTCACTGGGTTCAGTGGCTCTCGTCTGTCATGCCAGCACTTTGAGAGGCTGAGGCAGGAGGATCACTTGAGGCCAGGAGTTCAAGACCAGCCTGGTCAACATAGTGAGACCCTGTCTCTACAAAAAAATTAAAAATATAAATAAATTAGCTATGTGTGGTGGTGCATGTATGTGGTCCCAGCTATTCAGGAGGCTGAGGTGGGAGGATCACTTGAGCCCAAGAGGTTGAGGCTGCAATGAACTATGATCATGCCACTGCACTCTAGCCTGAGCGACAGAGTGAGAATCTAAAAAAAAAAAAAAAAAAAATCAGCTAGGCAAGATGGCTCACGCCTGTAATCCCAGCACTTTGGGAGGCTAAGGCAGGCAGATCACTTGACCCCAGGAGTTCAAGATCAGCCTGGGCAACATGGTGAAACTCTGTCTGTACAAGAAATACAAAAATTAGCTGTGCATGGTAGTGTGTACCTGTAGTCCCAGTTACTTGGGAGGCTAACTGGGGAGAATCACTTGAGCTCAGGTCATTGAGGCTGCAGTGAGCCATGATTGTGCCACTGCACTCCAGTCTGGGCAACAGAGTGAGACTGTGTCTCAAACATGATGAAACCCTATCTCTACTAAAAAATACAAAAATTTGGTTGGGTGCAGTGGCTCAGTGCTGTAATCCCAGCACTTTGGGAGGCCGAGGTGGGTGGATCACCTGAGGTCAGGAGTTCAAGACCAGCATGACCGACATGGAGAAACCCTGTCTCTACTAAAAATAAATTAGCCAGGCGTGGTGGTGCGTGCCTATAATCCCAGCTACTCAGGAGGCTGAGGCAGGAGAATTGCTTGAACCCGGGGGAGGCAGAGGTTGCGGTGAGCTAAGATCATGTCATTGTAGTCCAGTTTGGGCAACAAGACTGAAATTCTGTCTCAAAAAAAAAAAAAAAAAAAAGCTGGGTGTGGTGGCGTGTGCCAGTAAACCCAGCTACTCAGGAGGTTGAGGCAGGAAGAATCACTTGAACCCGGGAGGCAGAGGTTGCAGTGAGCTGAGATCGTGCCACTGCACTCCAGCCTGGGCAACAGAGGGAGACTGTCTCAAAAAAAAAAAAAAAAATTAGACTCTGTGCTTTGATTTTAGATCTGGTGCTTTAGGCCTTCCCACCATGTTGATAAAATCCCAGCCCAAAGCAAGGACATTGAGCATTTTCAATAGCCCATGCATATTTCTGTGAGCCTTCCTCATAATGGAAATACATTTATTATCAGATTATTTTTATTATAAAAGCAATATATACTTGTTTTAAGGGTACAACAAAGGAAAAGTATATAAAGTAGAAAGTGAATGTTTCTCCTGTAATCTTACTTCCTGAAAAAACTGCTAATCCCAGTATGGGGTCAGTATTTCTACATAATAACAAAAAATGGCGTCATCTTATAGGTGAGATCATATAACCTGTGTTTATGACAACCATGCAGCCTGGACTCATCTTTCCATGTCAAGACCATAGATTTCATTCCTTTTTAAAGGTGAGGCTTTTGGACTCATCAGAGCTAGCCCCCTGCCTGATGTCCAGCCAGGGGCCTTAGCCCAGGCTGGGTGAGATGCCACTGCCCACGTCAGGGTGTGGGAGGCTGGCGAGGCAAAAGGCTGGCAGTCCATCACACCCGGCGGCAAGGCCGCCCCAGCTGCTCGCCATGCTTTGCTGGTTCCTGATACTTTCTCATTTTACGTCTCATTGATTATAGGCCCCAAGTGACAGGATGGGGGTGGGGAAGAGTGAGGAAATCGAGGAGAGGAAAGGAGGGTGGGGAAGAGGAGGACTCAATTTTCACCCTATGAAATGCTTTAAGCCACAGCCTGTCCTATCTGTGCCATGCCTTCACCAGGCATCCAGTCCATCTTCTGTCCATAGAAGAAGGAGACTCAGGGAGGGAAAAATACTTCCCCTGGGTCAGCCAGCACACGCCCAAGCTCTCACTCCCACTCTAGGCCCCTCTGAAGCTCTTGCCTAGTTGAGTTTCTCAGCAAACCTTTCCCCAGCTCCTCCAGCAGCCTGCTGCCACTGGCACTCCTGTCCTGGGGCTCTGGGGTCAGGCCGTCTGGTTCTGTTCTGCCTTCTACTATGATTCTAGTCACAGTTCACTTCTCTGCATCTCAGCTTTCTCAATTATAAAATAGGGATTACATGATATCATGGGCGTGAGCATGCCTGGTATATAGAAGGTGTGTACAAGAGTTAGCTTTTGGGTTGAACCCAGGATGTAGGGGAGAGATTTCAGGGTAACAGAGTGGCCCAGCACCCTAACAGCAGGGAAAGGAAGCAGCAGTCATTGAGCTTACTTCACCTGCGGCGCGAACAGTATCCTGTGCACCTGACAGATGGAGAAGCAGGCTCACCTGCCCTTGGTCGTGCCCCTGGTGACCGTCAGGGCTGAGATTCCCACGGTTCTGGGTTCTGGCCCCTGGAAGTCCCCAGCCCTTTCTCCATGCCACCCTGCCTTTCAACCCACCTTCAGGCATTGGGAGGATGAGGAGACAGGTCTCTGGAGCATTCTCCCACCTTCACACTGGGCCGCCATCCCTGGGAGCCCAGGAAATCCTTATCTACAGAGCTGCCTGCACTCCCCCATTATCCTCCAATCCCCCTCCTCCTCCACTTGCTTATCCAGAAGTCCCTTTCCCCTGGGTGCCCTTCCTTGATGATAGATGGAGGAGGGAACGTCGAGGGGAAGGGACTGGGCCTGGGAGGGGTGAGGGGAAGGCAGGGGAGAGCAACGCAGGTGGGGGAGGGGGGAGGGCCCATCCCTCAGCCAGCCCCAGCTCTTTACATGGCTGATTAACTCGGGGAGGGGAGGGCTTTCAGGTCAGAGAGGAAGGAACCAGAGAAGAGGGACAGCTAGGGAAGGGGTGAAATGGAGAGCGGAGGGAAAGAGGCAGGCTGGATTTCCCTGCTGCGAGCTGCAGGGCTGTTCAAAGGAGAGACTGGAGACCAAGGGGCCAGAATGCAGGTTGCGAACCTTAGAAGCCTCGTGCTGCAGTGACTGGGCGGGGTAGCATGGGCACATGGGCAGGTCCTGCCCTTCTCCCCAGGCTGCCCACCTGGAGTGGCCCAGGGTGAGTCCTGCACCACGTCTGAGAGGTGAAGGCCAAGGTCCAGGACCCAGGGGGCAGGGTCAAGAGGAAGCCCGGGTGATAAGCACCACCCTCTATCGGCCCTCCCGCCCGGTCAGGGCCCCAGTGCAGCCAGCTTGAAGGAGGCATTTGGCCCTCCCGCTGCCTAGAACCCCGCTGACTGGGGAGCAGCGCCCCCCACAGGGGCCTGCACCACGGTAGCGGCAGAGGCAGCCGGAAGTCTCTGCAGTGAGTCTCAGGACTGGGGTCAGGATGGGAAGACCCTTTTCCCCTCCGCCAGGCAGAGCCCCTCACTGTGGAGAACTGTATTCAGGGTGTTCCTTTTACAGTTGGAGTACTCTTCTCAACTCTCCAACCTCCCTTCCCCCAACTCTGGCAGTTCCCAGGGCCACCTCGTCAGTACCTGGTAAGTACCTTCCAAGGGGTGCTTGGAGGGGCAGTTCCCAGGCCCCAACAGGGCAAAGCCTGAGGCCCCAGATGCAGCTGTGTGTGGGCTTTTTCTTTTTTCTTTTTTGAGATGGGGTCTTGCTATGCTGCTCAGGCTAGCCTCAAACTCCTGGGTTCAAACAATCCTCCTGCCTCAGCTTCCTAAGCAGCTGGGACTCCACGTGTACACCACCACACCCCCAGATGCAGCTGTGATCACCAGCAACCCCATACACAAAGCAGGCCCTGTTTCCTTAACTGGCAAGAGAAAGAACGTGGGGAGGGTGGATAGGCAGGAAGGCCCAGGTTGCCAGAGCCGGTGCCTCCCTCCTTCAGCCCTGGCCCTAGCCTCTCTCTGCTCTTGCCATTCCCCATGCAGTACCCCAGACACCCTCACCTGCTCTCTGGCTACAGCATCCTGGGGACAGGAAGAAGTCCGGGCCTGGTGAAGCTCACTCAGAGGACATGACCCAAACAACCTTAACCTCCAATTCCATTCTCTTGTTTGCTTTGGCTCAACAATGATGGCTATAAATTTAATTTAAAGGACTGTAGCCAAAAACCTGGGGAGAAATAGAAGGGAACTGAACCCAGAATATTAAAAAGATAAGAAAGCTTACCAAAATAAGCAGGGTTCAGACCCTAAAACAACAGACTTGCTTTTTCCTGACCATGGAGTCTGCCCAAGCATGGCCACCCTGCTTCCCTCCATCCTGCTGGACCAGGACGTGGTCACACAGGACTGCTGGGAGGCACAGTAACACGGGGAGTGGCTACTGACTGCACACTCCTTAAAGGAAGGCATGCTCCCCCAGCATCTAACTCACAGCCAGACACCAAGTACATGCTCAGTGTGACTGCTGGTGATGGAAGGAATGGGTGGAAGGATGGTGAAGAGATAAACATCAGGCCAATGCAAAGTCCATAACATACCCTCTAATCCCCAGCTCCTACCAATGGGCCAACAAGCAGGTTTCATACATGCTGATTCCCGAGGTATAAATCTGTGTCTGATGGGAGCATGTGATGGTAGCAATCCAGGTGCTCTCAAGCAGGCAATCATTTCTATTTCTTGGGTTCTCCAGGGAGTACAAGCCCTTCCACACCCCTGCCCTGGACATGGCTTCCCCCAGCCCCACCACAAATTCAGTGTTTAGCTTTCCCTCAAGTCTTGCTTGTGACTCTATTAATCTCCTGCAGATTCATCACAGCTTCCCCGACCTTCTCTAGAGCCTTTGAGCGCCCAATCTCAATACCCATTTTTTTCCTTGCCACTTGGTAAATGACCTCAGCTTCTAAACCAGTGCCTCAGTAACCTCGTGAAACCTGCTTACCACCACAAAGCATCAGCCTAACAACTATTGTGACAACGTCCTTGCCTCAAATTTCCTTCTCTTTGGCCTGCTACAGGATTTGAATCTGCCAATACGTGTCCTGTCCCTCACACACTTGGAATTCTGGGCCTCTTGAGGGCTTTCTTCTTTTTTTTTTTTTTTTTCTTTTTTTTCTGAGACGGAGTCTCGCTCTGTCTCCCAGGCTGGAGTGCAGTGGCGCGATCTCGGCTCACTGCAAGCTCCGCCTCCCGGGTTCACGCCATTCTCCTGCCTCAGCCTCCGGAGTAGCTGGGACTACAGGCGCCCACCACTGCGCCCGGCTAATTTTTTGTATTTTTAGTAGAGACGGGGTTTCACCGTGTTGACCAGGATGGTCTCGATCTCCTGACCTCGTGATCCTCCCACCGCGGCCTCCCAAAGTGCTGGGATTACAGGCGTGAGCCACAGCGCCTGGCCCTCTTGAGGGCTTTCTTCTGAGTTCTCTTGCTGCCCTTGCTGAAATTGAGGCTTGCCCCCATTCTACAAATATGCGTATTTTAAAAGCTTCAATTACCTTTATGTTGATGCTTCAGTCAACACGTTTATTGAGCACCTACTATGTGCTCAACCTTGTTCTGGGTGTTTGGGATACATCAGTGAATAAAGTCCCTGCTCTCATGGCACTTGTGTTGTCACATATAAATGCCACCTGTCTCTGTTGTGCTTGCTCCAACTCCCCAGCTCCATTACCTCCATAACATCTCCATATAGATGGCCCATGGCAGCTAGGTATCACACCCAAAGGGAATCAACCCTCCCCTCCCCCAAACTGGCTATCTGGTCTACCTTCATCAGTCTTCATTCTTCCAGTCTTGAGGTCCCACACTGTGCGGTCATTCTTCACTCTCCTCTCTCCTCAGTCGTATAACATCTATTCCTGTCTCTGAATCCAGACCCTTGTCATCCATGCTGTGTTTACTGCAACAACTTCCTAATTGGCTTCCAGATGGTGGAATGGCTCCTTTCCCTCTTCTAGGCACTGCTGCCAGATGAGTCTTCCGTAAGCACTCATCCCATCCTGACCCTCATTTTCTGCTCCTCACCTCCACCGGTCAATGCCCCCTTATTGTCTCTGGGGATATTATTGCAGAACTACAGACACTTTGCAGTTTTACACTGGGAATTGCCAACTACCCTTTTAAAGCCTATAGGTGGGCTGGGCATGGTGGCTCATGGCTGTAATCCCAGCACTTTAGGAGGCTGATGCGGGAGGATCACTTGAGCCCAGGAATAGACCAGCCTGGGCAACATGGCGAATCCCCATCTCTACAAAACAAAACAAAGAACAAAAATTAGCCAGGCATGGTGGCATGTGCCTATAGTCCCAGCTTTTCTGGAGGCTAAGTGGGGAGGATTGCTTGAGTCCAGGAGTTTGAGACCAGCCTGGGCGACATGGCAAAACCCCATCCCTACCAAAAAAACCACAAAAAATTAGCCGGGCATGGTGGTATGGCCATTGTGGTCCCAGCTACTTGGGAGGCTTAAGTGGGAGGATCACTTGAGCCCACGAGGTCAAGGCTGCAGTGAGCTGAGATCGCGCCACTGCACTCTAGCCTAGGTGACAGAATGAGACCCTATCTCAAAAAAAAATTTTAAATATAAAAACTAAAAGCCTACAGGCATACTGACTTGCCCATGGTTTCAGGTAGGTAGTTGTAAGGTGAGGACTAGAGTGCAGCTGACAAAGCTCCAGGTGGACTACCTATGTTGAGGGGGTTGTCTCCTTCACTAGGGTGGACAGTGAAGAGGTGGGAGAAAATGGCTGTAATAGCAACCCAACGTTAGCCAGACTTCTTTCAAGGCGGGGGATAGAGTCAAAGGATTCATGCAAGTGTCAAAGGGATGTATCTGTAAAGCGCTTAGAACAGTGCTTGGCATATAAATGTTTCTTATAAAAGAAATAGATCAAACCTCTTAAGTACCTCAGGAAGGAAAGTAACTTTTTATGCTTTGTGACAATTACATGGCACATATGAAGTTGTTTCTCAGTGAATGTGGAACAGGCTCAGTCAAAGGTATTGTATTAAAGGGCTAATTTTGGCTGGGTGCGGTGGCTCACGCCTGTAATCCTAGCACTTTGGAAGACCGAGGCGGGTGGATCACTTGAGGTCAGGAGTTCAACACCAGCCTGGTCAACATGGCAAAACCTCTACTAAAAATATAAAAAGTTAGCTGGGTGTGGTAGCACGTGCCTGTAGTCCCACTTACTTGGGAAGCTGAGGCAGGAGAATCACTTGAACCTGGGAGGCGGAGGTTGTAGTGAGCCAAGATCGCACAACTGCACTCCAGCCTGGGCGACAAAGTGAGATGCCATCTCAAAAAGATAAAAAATTTTTTAAAAGGCACTAATTTTGGTTTTTGCTGGTTAAGTTTTTTCATTTTATTTCCCAATATAATAAGATCTACTTTCTGGTCATTTGGGAAAAAAGTTTATTCAACTCAGAGCTGTGTTATGATTCGGAGAGCCAAAGAAAGGCTCAGGACAGGAACACCTCCCACCACTTAGCAACTGAGTAAAATGCGTTCGCTACTTGGCAGCAAACACCGCTTCTACTTGAGGGTGAGGCTATCCAAGTTCTGTGGGAATCTGTGTGTGAGTCCCAAGTACCCATGAGTACAATTGGGAAACTAATCTCTGACTTGTTCTAAGAGTTTAAGCAAGGAAGTGGAGTCTCTAGAAAGAAGAGGAAGGGTTCTGGAAATGACACTATTTTCCAACCAACAAAGTCCTCCAGGTACCTGAGGGAGACCTCGTCAGGCAGGAATCTGGGTTTGCAAAGACTGGAAAGGGTTAACATTAGCAGGACCGGAGGCCTCCACACTCTAGGACTTGGCATTATACTTGGTATCCTCCTTCAAATAGTACCTATGGTTGTAAATTAACATTTCTATTGGAATTGACATCCAAACCCCCTGGTCTGGTCTGTCAGACTCTCAACCCTCACAATTCTGAGTAGGAATCTTCTGCTGCGTTCAGTGTCTCCTCACTGTACCACAGACAATTTCCATTCCTCTCGAACCGTACTGTAAAGGAGATTCTTCGTCCTTCCTCACGACACAGCTCACACCCCACGGCACAGGCTTTTCCGACTCCATTATCTGTGCTGACCTCTTCTGAAAATTAGTTCCCTCCAGGACACCTTAGGTTTGTTCTCTGGCTGCTTAGATTTGTGGCTTGTCTTTCCCACTGGTTTTTCGACGCCCTTAAAGCCAGAGATGACCTTTCCCTTTTTATTTATTTATTTATTTTTTTAAATTTTTATTTATTTATTATTATTATTTTTTTTTTGAGACGGAGTCTTGCTCTGTCACCCAGGCTGGAGTGCAGTGGCCGGATCTCAGCTCACTGCAAGCTCCGCCTCCCGGGTTCACGCCATTCTCCTGCCTCAGCCTCCCGAGTAGCTGGGACTACAGGCGCTCGCCACCGCGCCCCGCTAGTTTTTTGTATTTTTAGTAGAGACGGGGTTTCACCGTGTTAGCCAGGATGGTCTCGATCTCCTGACCTCGTGATCCGCCCGCCTCGGCCTCCCAAAGTGCTGGGATTACAGGCTTGAGCCACCGCGCCCGGCCAGACCTTTCCCTTTTTAACAGAAAGGTGAGTTGTTAAGTCAAGAAGTCCTTTGTATGTGTCTCAAGGTGAGTGGCCCAGCAAGCTACCACTTTTTTTTTTTTTTTTGAGATACAGTGTCACTCTTATTGCTCAGGCTGGAGTGTAATGGTACCATCTCGGCTCACTGCAACCTCTACCTCCTGGGTTCCAGCGATTCTCCTGCCTCAGCCTCCCAAGTAGCTGTGATTACAGGCGCACGCCACCAAACACAGCTAATTTTTGTATTTTTAGTAGACAGGGTTTCACCATGTTGGCCAGGCTGGTCTCAAACTCCTGACCTCAGGTGATCCACCTGCCTCAGCCTCCCAAAATGCTGGGATTACAGGCGTGAGCCACTGTGCCTGGCCCCCACTTCTCTGAGCCAGCGTCCACAGCTGTGAAATGGGTGGAAGGCTGGTGTGAGAAGTGAGAATACGCATCAAGTTCCTCTTCACACTAAGTTCTCAAAAAACGAGGTCCTTCTCCTTTTCTCATCTCTAGAATACGCTGATACTCTCTGGATGAAGTAGGTGCTTCTGAATGGTGTCAGAGCAGTTTGCATTATCATGTGCCAGTGTGCAGCAGTTTAATCTGTAGAAGCCACTGGAAGCCTCATGACCTGAGGCTGAAAACTGAGGGTTAGAATTGCCTTGTTCGTCCTCATACTCCCACTGCACATGGTGCTTTGTACCCACAGCGTGCTAAGTTTTGTTGGAACAAGAAACGAGATTTTTCCAATACTACTCAAGTTCACCGGATGGCACAGCCGCTCCTCAGAAGCCCTCAACCACAGACACATAAGCTACTCCCCTTAGGCCCCTGCCCTGGGGTCTCCAAGCCAAACTGTTCCTCAGCCCTCCATGGCATCTGCCCCTCTGTCCAATGTCAGGCAGAGGCTCCCAGGGTTGGGAAGTAGGAGGGGCTCCTAATAGTGACAGTGGCTGGGGAACTCTAGGGTGGTTTTGAGAATGCAATGGCAGCCTTAGCCACTGGAGGAGGACTAACCACTAAGAATGGGGAAGAGTCAAGGCCCGGCTTCAGACAGGCCGCAGTGCTCAGCCTTCCTTTCACCCTGATGAGTGTTCTCCCAGTGTCAGAAAGAGGGCAGAACTCTGTCAAGTCTTTGAGTCAACAGAATTGAGGAAGAAGGACTGGGACACCAGCCAGAGCCTCCAGGTAAGCTCTGGCATTAGCACGACACAGGACTCAGCACAGAGTAACATGCTCCCGCTGAGTCCCAAAGAGCCACGAGTGTGAAAATGCCGAGTGTGGGCACACAGCCCTAGCCAGAGCCCTGCCTGGTGAGGCTGCTCTTATCATTTGGGAATCTGCTCAATTTTTCTTTTTTTTTTTTTTTTTGAGACGGAGTCTCACTCTGTCACCCGGGTTGGAGTACAGTGGCCAGATCTCAGCTCACTGCAAGCTCCGCTTCCCGGGTTCACACCATTCTCCTGCCTCAGCCTCCCGAGTAGCTGGGACTACAGGTGCCCGCCACCTCGCCCAGCTAGTTTTTTGTATTTTTTTAGTAGAGACGGGGTTTCACTGTGTTAGCCAGGATGGTCTCGATCTCCTGACCTCGTGATCCGCCCATCTCGGCCTCCCAAAGTGCTGGGATTACAGGCTTGAGCCACTGCGCCCGGCCAATTTTTCTAAAAGAAAGCTCCGTTCTACTACACTCAGCATCAAGGGGCAGCTCAGCTGTTTATTAACTCAGTAGAAAAATGACTGTACAGGTTTAAGGTGCAGGAATGAAGATAGGGCAGACTGGGCCCCAGCATCTGAGGCTCCACCCCCATGCCAGAGAGCTCCAATCCAGAGCCTGAAGTGTGGTCAGCACATGTGAGCTATCTGGATGTCCAAGAATATCTAAGTGTGCTGCCCCCGTAGGGGGCACTGGAATTCCTTGCCCAGCAGCTGGGCCTAAAGAGAAGAGGCTGAGGAAGCCAGGCCCTAGAAACGGCCCAGCACGGTGGCTAACAGAGCCATGCGGATGTACATGCCATTCTCAGCCTGGCGGAAGTAGGCTGCGCGGGGGTCCGAGTCCACTTCCACGCTGCAAAAAAAAAAAAAGGAAGTTATCGTGCAGGCCATGGATGGCTTGTCCAGGACTAAGTCTCCTCCCCTCCACCAGACCCGAGGCAGTCTCCAACTCTGATGCTGCACCACCTTATCTCGTTGACACGGGGCATCGGGTGCATCACCACCATCTTCTTCTTGGCCCGGGTCATGATGTGGGGAGTGAGGATGAACTGGCCAAAGCACTGCAAGGCAGATGGGGTCCCCGTTAGTGCCTTGGGGTAGGAGTGGCTACAGAGGACACAAGTCTGGACTCCACTGTGGCCCTCTCCACACCCACATGCAGCTATGGCAACTAACGGACATGAGGTTTAATAGCTCTGACCCAGCCCTCAGCCCAGCCTTTCTGTCCTCATATCTGATGCCCTATGGCAGCAGCCCTGGCTTCTTCCTCAAGCCCAGCACTCACAGCTTCATACTCCTGGGTAGAGCCAAATCGTTCCTTCTGGATTCGAGTCATGTAAAGCACATCAGTGTCAGGCAGTGCCTCCTCAATGCTCTCGAATTCCTCCTGGAGGGTGAGGAGAGCCATGGTAGATGCAGCACTGGGCTCCGACTGCCCAACCCACGTCTCCATGGCCTCCAGGCTGGGCTGTGAGGGTCTCACCTGCTTGGTGCCACGGGAGGCCACAAAGGCCCGCACAGTGGGTGGCATGCGCAGGCTGGGAGGTGCCACGTAGCGCAGGCTGACACGATACTGGGTGAGCAGGCAGGCCAGGGAATGTACTGTGCGTCCGTGCTTCAGGTCACCCACCATTGTGATCTAGGGGAGGAACCCAGTCACCACAGGGATCCCAGACTGGGTTCCCCCCCGCCCCCCGCTACATCATTTCCAAGCTTTTAAAAGTCCCTGGAGCAGAATGAAGGCCTCCTTGATGCAGCTGTCCTGGACCAGGGTAACCACTTCCTGCCTCCCTCTCTAGATCGTCCCCTGGCAGGGCCCCAACCCCTGCCACCACCCTCACCGTCATGCCATTGACAGTTCCCAGCTCCTCACGGATGGTGAAGATGTCCAGCAGGGCCTGGGTGGGGTGCTCTCCGACCCCATCCCCAGCATTGATCACTGGCCTCCGGCAGTGCTTGGCGGCCAGCTGGAAAAAAGGGGAAAATCCTGTCTTTTGCAGCTCAGAGGCCCCCCAACTGTCAGTCCCACTCTTCCGGGGTCCCCTCACTCATCTGGCCCAACCTGAGACTTGCAGTCACAGAAAATGTGGGTAGAAGGGTTCTCAAGTCCCTGGGTCCAGCCTTCTTAACCCCATCTCAGTACCCAGGCTGGCCTCACCTCCACTGCTCCAGGCTGGGGGTGCCGGAGCACGACGACATCAGCATAGCAGCTCATGGTCTGCACGGAGTCAGCCAGGGATTCGCCCTTCTGGACAGACGATGTGGCTTCCGAGAAGCTGAGCACAGCACCTCCCAGCCGGGCCATGGCTGCTGCAAAGGAGCTGCTGGTCCGTGTGCTCACTTCATAGAACATGGAGGCCATGACCTTCCCCTGGGGAGAGAGCAAGGTGGAAGGTGCACATATGTGTGTCCACCCTGGGGGAACCACAGGTGGGCACCACCACCCCAAGTGATATTTGAGGGACGCTGTGAGGACCCTTCTGCACCTAAACCTTCCCTGTGACCTGTCAGAGCCTTGACGTTTCCAACACTGGTGTCACTCTGAGCTAAAGGCTCTGCCTCCAGAAAACCACATCATTAAGTGTTTGAATGAGCCGGGGAAGGAGGACATACCCTAGCTCTCTCCTGTGATTGCAGCAGCCCAGACCAGAAGACCCTACTAGTGGGGTGATGGTCTCATGCTCAGGGCCTCCCAAGCCAGCTAAATCCTGCTTTGGGGAGGGAAAACGTCGGGGGAAGATCTACAGCAGCAGAGGGATGGACTAACATAAGGGAACAGGATGGCAGGGATAAGACCCACTCTGACCACTGTGCAGCCCTGCCCTGATGCTGCCCAAGGGCAGGCAATGGCTTGGACCCTAGCCCCGGCCCTGATCCTGACCTTCAGGATGTCGAGGCTCCGCTCCTTCTGCACCATCATACGCAGTGTGTGTGCCACATTGAACAGGTGAGACATCTAAGAAAGAGCCCAAGTTAGCTAGAAAGGTCCTAGCCCCAGTTTTCCAAATCCTCAAAGCTCTGGGTGGTCCCATCCTCCCTGCCCCAGGCACCTGATCCTTGGTGAACTGCTGGACGGACAGGATATGTTGGCCCACTAATGAGTGCAGCAGGGGTGAGGTCTGGGGGTGCAGCAGGCCAGGGGTCCCCAGGTTCTGGGGAGATGCCTGTCTAGGTACTGGTGGTGGAGGGTAGCAGGTGCCATCAGGGGTTCCCATCAGCTCTGCAGTGAGGGATGGGGCAGAAGAGGCTGGTCAGAGGGTTCCTCCTACCAAGGCTGGATCAGAGGTCCCCGAGGTGAGTGTGTGTCAGGGTGGAGTCTCACCTGGCTCAGCCACCTTCCGAGAGGACTTCTCCTTCGGCTCCTCAGCTGCAAACAGGACAAGGGGACAGATATATATTTATATATATTTATGGCTGAGGTTTGGAAAGAAATCCCATATTCCCAGGAACTCTGAATCACAGTGTATGTGTTAAACCAATTCACAACACGGTAATATAGCAGGTTAGGGGAGGGCAGGGGACTGCAGCAGCTCTGGGGACAGACAGGTGGCTTCCATGGGGCTGTGTTGTATGGGAGCAGTGGTGCCCTCCCGGGGCTCTCCCAGTTGGCAAAGGCATCCTAGGCAAGAGGAACGGCCAGACTCACACCAACCAACAACCTGGATTTACCCCACGCTCTGCTGCCCCGTGGGATCCCAGCTCCTGGGCGGAGGAACACAGCTGCCCACAACAAAAAAGGGCATGTGAGAAGTTGTGAGATGCCTACTCACACTGGGAGACTTGTTTAGGCAAAGGACAGCACAGCAGATCAGACAAGGATAAAGGGATGGAGAGGAGGACGTGTAAGTAGAGAAAGGTGAGGCGCTGGGAAGAAGTGGATCCTGTCCCTACACAGCCTCTGAGTCACCGGAAGTCCACTCTTACCTGGCAAACCTGGGTCGGAGGCTCGATGGATTCGGGGCGGCAGATGGAAGCGGCCATCAGGAAGCCCTGGGATGCCACGGCGGGGCCTTTCAGGTGTCTGGAGGGATAACAATGGCCCAGAGTTTTTTTTTTCTTTTTCTTTTGAGATGGAGTCTCGCTCTGTCGCTCAGGCTGGAGTGCAGTGGCGTGACCTTCTGGGTTCAAACAATTCTCCTACCTCAGCCTCCCAAGTAGCTGGGATTACAGACGTGCACCACCACGCCTGGCTAAATTTTGTATTTTTAGTAGAGATGGGATTTCACCATGTTGGCTAGGCTGGTCTTAAACTCCTGACCTCAGGTGATCCGCTGCCTTGGCCTCCCAAAGTGCTGAGATTAGAGGCATGAGCCACTGCATCTGGCCAGGCCCAGCGTTTTTAAAAAGTAATTGGCCCAGCCGGGTTAAGAGATCGGACCATCCTGGCTAAAACGGTGAAACCCCATCTCTACTAAAAATACAAAAAATTAGCCGGGTGTGGTGGCACACACCTATAGTCCCAGCTACTCAGGAGGCTGAGGCAGGAGAATCACCTGAACCCAAGAGGCGGAGGTTGCAGCAAGCTGAGATCGTGCCACTGCACTCCAGCCTGGGAGACAGAGCAAGACTCTGTCTCAAAAAGAAAAAAAAAAAAAGTAATTGACCCAACCCCACTTCAAATTCAGTCCCTCAAGAAAACCCCAACTGTTCCTGAACCACCAACAAAAATGTTCAAGTTGTTTATCCTGCCCTGGGACTAACACCTCCCAGCCCCCTAGCCCAGAAGTGTGGATACCGTGGTCATCTCACTGGTGGTAGGGGCTGAGGGTGGGAGCTGAGGAACAGCCCCCTGTGGCCACTTCCGTACATCCTGTCCATAGCCCGGGGGCACCAGAACCTGCAGGCAGAAGGCAGGGCACTCAGGAGGGAGCAGAGAGAACTCAGGTCCTAAAGGGGTAGATGTCAGCAAGGACAAAAAGCGCCTTGAGGGAGCTGTGCCCCCAACCCCTGGTCCAGGGCAGTGGTGCACATAGTGGGACAGTGTAGATGTGCTGGGTAGGGAAGAGATGAATGTGCTGTGGAAGAGGGCACTACTGAGATCAGGCAGGGGCTACTTGCATACCTGCCCGTCGATATAGGCAACCTCCCCTCGTAGGACCACACGGCGGATGGTGCCCTTCACCTTCTGCCCTTCGAAAGGTGTCCAGTGGGCCTTGGAGAAGGGCATGTGGCTGGGGATTGTCCACTCATGCTCCAGATCCACCTGCCCAGAGGACATGGGTTATGCTAGGGAAAGGCTCCCCAGAGAACAGATCCTAGGGCTGGAGAGCTCCCCTCCTGCTCTGGGCCTCATCCCCACACCTCCACATAGGTGTCCTCCTGTGGCGGCAGGTGAAAGATGCGCCGAGGATTGTGGTGCAATCGCTGCAGTAGGTCGTCCAGGCTGAGCCGGCCCTCGCTTACAGCTGTCAGCAGTAGTGGCAGCATGGTCTCTAACCCTGGGAACCCAGGTGGGGGCCTGGACCCACACTTCTCCTCCAAGGTATGGGGAGCTGGGAGAAAGAAAGCCATTACCCTCAGGACCAATCACCTCCACGTCTGGGAAGTCACCCACACCCCAGGACTGCACTTCAACAACCTCCTTACACTCACTACCACTCCCGATGCTCATTTTTTCTGGGAACTGGAAATGAGGGCAATAGGACTGCTGCCATCTTCTGGAACCCCCACTTTTACCCATGTATTCTTTGCAGTTTTACTCACTGGCTCATTGATTATTTCAACAAGTATTTATCAGGCACCTATCACAGACCAGGCACCCTAGAGGCTAGGGTCTCATACAGATCAAGACCCTGTCCTTGTAGAGTCCTGAGGCCTGGCCTGGTTCCCATTTTCTTGCTAGGGCTGTTCCACAAGCCCCACTGGGCAGAGGAGGTACATGCTGGATTCTCTCACCATGGTCTGAGGCAAAGCAGTCAATGACAGCCATGTTCTCCCACAGGGCTTCCACATCCTGGCGGGAGCCAAGCTCAGGCCGGACCTCCCCCTTCCCAGGCCCCAGGCGCTCCAGGTCATCATGGCTTAGGAACAGGTGGTGGGGAGCCACCTCGCAGGTCACCGGCAAGCCCCGTGCCTTTGCAGCTTTAATTAGCAGGATCTGAGGAACAATGGGAAGATTCAGAAGAGGCACCATCCATATGCCCTGCCCTACACAAAGTCCCATTGGCCAACATCCCTGCTTAAAAAATGATGATGTAGACCTGCAAGGGCGCTGGCTCGAGACCCTCCTCCCACTGGCTCGAGACTCTCCTCCAGCTGTCTCCTGCCCCCAAGGACTACCCTGACCTTTGGTGTTACTAGGAAAGCAACAGAGACAGCAGGAACTCTGGTATACTCTTACCTCCTCCTTCCGTGCCACGTGACATATGTGCACTGAGCGCTGAGTGAGCTGAGCCACCATGAGGACAGCAGCCAGAGTTTGCTGCTCTGCGTGAGCCACAATGGGGAGGTGAGAGGGCCATGTCTCGAAATGCTGGGAGCAGAAAGAACTGATGAGGAAGTGTGCAGAACTTTTTACTGTGCTCATCAGAGCCCAGAACCTCCAGGAGATACCCTGAATCCTCACTGCTAGGGGCCCACAAGCCAGGAGACACTGGGTGGTGGCCTCCTGCCACATGCACACTCCCTACCTCCATCCACTGGACCACGCTGTCCAGCCGCAGCTCAGAGAAGGTCTCATTGAGGTAAAGCTTCAGCCCAGCGGCAGACCCGGCCACGGTGCCCAACATTCCTGCATTTTCAGACGAGGCCCCAAGGAATAAGGCAAAGTCGCAGCGGGCACTAGCCTCTGCCAGCTGGAGAGGATACACAGAGGTAAGGCTCACTGGCACCCATGCCCACACAGGCTAGTCTGGCACCAGTGGCCTGGGCCCATGGGGAGGGGCAGAATGAAAAGGGCTCAGGGAAGCAAGGGTGGCTGGTGGGGGCATGTGGGTCTCCAATACCAGGAAGAGAGGTGCAGTGGCTCACCTTCTGGGCCAGGGCCAGAGCAGGGGCGTCAATGATGGGGGGCCGGGTATTAGGCATAGCACACACCATGGTGATACCCCCAGCCAGGGCAGCAGCTGTGCCTGAGGCAAAGTCCTCCTTATGTGTCCCACCTGGTTCCCTCAGGTGCACATGGACATCAATCAATCCTAGGATAAAATGGAAGCAGCAAGATTACAGGAAGATTCAGAAATAGGAAGGATAAGCTGGACACGGTGGCTCACGCCTATAATCCTAGCACTTTGGGAAGCCGTGGCAGGTGGATCACCTGAGGTCAGGAGTTCGAGACCAACCTGACCAACATGGTGAAACCCCGTCTCTACCAAAAATACAAAAATTAGCCTGGCATGGTAGC
Organism: Macaca fascicularis; assembly: GCF_037993035.2. NCBI lineage: Eukaryota > Metazoa > Chordata > Mammalia > Primates > Cercopithecidae > Macaca > Macaca fascicularis. Next base: position 94,985,873 of record NC_088387.1, read on the forward strand.
ACACGCCTGTAATCTACTTGGGAGGCTGAGGCAGGAGAATCGCTTGAACCTGGGGGGCAGAAGTTGCAGTGAGCTGATATCGCACACCACTCCCTCTCAAACAAACAAACAAACAAACAAACAAACAAAAAGGGATCCTCAGACAGGCCACTGTGGATCAAGGAATGAAAGACAGAAAGATTTTGGGGTCTTCACAGTCTGTGCAGTCCAGGACAGAGTGTGGACCCCCTAGCCATCCTTCACCACACTGAGGGCCTCTATGCCAGCGGCTGCCAGTGTCCAAAAGCCAAGTTCTCCCCAAAGACTTACCCGGCAGTCGCACAAGCTTTTGGGAGGTCATACAGTCAACATGCACCTTCAAAGGAGGGGCTGGCCCGATCTGGCCTAGGGCCTGCAAGTGGAAAGCAGTCAGCTTTGATTTAAGGGAAGGGTGATTCTGGGAGTTGTAGGGAGAGACGTAGGTTTTCCCATAAACCAGGCTCTGTACTCTCTATACCCACCGTCTCTCCCTCTGTAGCCACGAAGCTTTATTACTAGCATGACTGTTCCATACTCACTCCTCCGTCAACACCGGCAGTCTCTCCCTCCCAGCACGTGGGTCTAAGTTACCTCCACGAAGAGTTTGGTGCACTTGATATCGATGATTAGGGGCACAGAGAAGTCAGCGGCCAAGCGCCGGGTGCGGTAGCCCTTGGTGACAAAGGAAGACAGACGCCGGCCCCCAGCTCCACGCATGGACAGGTTAATCACCAGCTCAAAGTTTTTCTCAGCTAGCTGCTCCAGGATGCTCCGCTGTGGTGGGCACTCACCATCCACAGCCTCCTCAAAGTGCCAGTCCACAGCTGTTACCTGCCAACCAGGAGTCAAGGTCAAGGCCAAGCTGAGCCTGGCAGGGGTCAGGAAAGCTAACCTTCAGGGAGAGGAGCTGGCCGAGGAGCCCATGATGAGGAGACTGAGGATCCATAGGGTGGGGACCGAGGGCTGCCACTATTTGATATTGGCAAAGTATATTTCTTAACGGGAAAGATATCTACACTAAGTAAATAGGTTACCAAGGACTAGGTGCAATATGAGCTCACACATATGTACACAGAAAATTCTGGAAGGAAAAATATCAGAATAGTGGTAGAGAGACTATAAGAGACTTTTCTCTTTGCTTCCTGTGTATTCTGCTTTCTACATGGAATATAGCTTATTAGTATAATGGTAATAATAAAAGCAGGGGAATAGGAGATAATCCTTTTTTTTTTTTTTTTTTTTTTTTTGAGACAGCATCTCACTGTTTCCCAGGCTGGAGTGCAATGGTGCATTCACTGCACACTCACAGCTCACTGCAGCCTCTACCTCCTGGGCTCAAGAAAGTCTCCTGCCTTAACCTCCTGAGTATCTGGGACTACAGGCATATGCCACCATGCTCAGCCCAGATAATTCTTTGGTGCAGTATTTTCACCCCCTTGGGGAAGGGCAACAGTGGGGTACGTTGCCAGAGTTCCTGTACCTTGACTCCATGCTCAGTGTAGAAGTCAGCTGTGCCGAGACTGGCATAGAGGCTGTAGCCCAGGCTCTCCAGTAGTCGCACAGTTGGGAGTAGCTCACTTTTGTTCTGAAACCAAACAGAAGGATGAAATTGTTTTCTTCCTGTCTTCCATTTCAAAGTCAGCCCTGGCTCGGGGAGCCACGGCCCTCAGGAAGTCCACATGGATTCTGGTACCTTATAGCTGCCAATGGTCAGCAGGATATTCTTCTTGGGGATCTTAAAGCCAGTGCTTAGCATGGCCTTGAGGTATGCCTCGCAGCGGCTCTCCCCAAAGCCGGCTACCTCGCCAGTACTGGTCATTTCCACACCCAACACCACGTCAGCACCCGCCAAGCGGGAGAAGGAGAACTGAGGCACCTAAAGGAGCAGGAGGGAAGAGAGAGGGCCAAGGTGTGAGGGGACCTCCTCCCTCACCAGCAGAGACGGACACGGTCCCCTGTTCTTGAGCTCATCTGAATGGCAGGGTCAGCTTGCCCTCTCTGTGTGCCCTACTGCTTTCCAAACATACTTGGGGTTGTCCCTCAGGTTCTGCTTAGGATGTGCCCTTGCAAATAAAAAACCTTACAAGCTCTGCAAATAAAAAACCTTAACCATCCTTCAAAACTCAATTCAAATAGCACCCCTTCTCTCAAGTCTTCCCAGATCACCCGTTTTGGAAGCAGCACCTCCTGTCTCTGAACTCCTGCAGCATTCTGTTTATAGGTCGAATATGTAGTTTTATCACAGCCTGTTCTATACCAAAGTTTTTTTGGGGATGCAACTTCTCTTCCCTCCTATTACCATAAAGTAAGCTCCTAAGGGACAATGACCACCTCATTACCCCCATGATCCGGCAACGCCTTGCAGTCGGTGCCTGGTTTACATGCTGATTGACAGCTCTGTGTGGTGAGTGACCTCTCTCCCGCTATTCTTCTGCTAACCCCAAGGGTTTCAATATTCCTTACCTTTACTCCCACGACTCCAGAACCAGTCATTAGCCCCACAGGTTCCACTTCTTCCCCCATGATGACCCGCGTGGCCAACGCTACTAGGTCCACGCCCAGTGTCTTGGAAACGAAGGGGAATGAGCGAGAGACCCGTACGTTGCATTCAATAACTTTCAGCTGGTCATCCTGGGGCAGAGAAGACTGGTCAGGCCTTCTGCAGGATGGCCTTGCTGACACTATCTATAGGCCTAGACTCTTCCTCTCAGTCACCAGTCTCTGGGGGAATCAGACTGAGCAGGGTTCAGGGTGACTAACTGTCATAAGCCCCAACACCATTAGCTCCAGCTATAGCCCCTTCCCTCAAGCTTCCCTGCCTACTTAGATGAAGGTAGGAGACAGTACAGGGTTTCATGGCACTGTGGCCCTTTAATTCTTTCCTTTAGCCTTATTACCTTGGCAATGAGCTGCAGATTGAAGGGTCCTGTGACCTGTAGCTCCTGGCCCACAGCATGCACAATGGCTTTGATCCGCTCCAGGGTTTTGGCAGTGATATCTTGTGGGGGGGTCACCAGCGTGGCATCACCTGAATGCACACCTGCATTCTCCACATGCTCAGAGATGGCGATGGCTGCCACCACACCATCAGAGGCCACAGCATCCACGTCAATCTCCTGGTGGGGGGACACAGACAGTGTGATGTACGGCCACTTTCTTCTCCCACTTACTCTAGGATTGTCTCTTCCTTTACCAAGCCCCACAGAGCCCACTGTTCCCAGCCCTGGTGCCTATGATTCTGCTGGACCAGAGAAGGAAGTCTCCTCCAGGGCTGGCAGCATGCCCTGAGAGACTTCGCTGTCTGCAGCCTCCCACCTTAGCCTCCTGGATGAACTTGGAGATGACCACAGGATGCTCTTTGGAGACGGCTGCTGCGCTGCTCAGAAAGCGCTCCAGGTCCCCATCCGTGTAGGCCACATTCATAGCAGCACCACTCAGCACATAGGAGGGGCGCACCACACAGGGGTACCCCACGGTCTGGCAGAACTGGCGAGCAGACTACAGGAGGCAGGGAGCTTAGCTGGGTTGTTCACACTCACCCCCAAGAATCATCCAGCCTCCAGGTATCCCACCAGGTCCCAGCCCACCTCGAGGTCACTGAGCTCCCTCCACTGAGGCTGGCTGATACCAATGGTGTCAAGGAGCCGGGAAAACTTGAAACGGTTCTCAGCTGAGTCGATGGCTTCAGGGGAGGTACCCAGCACCCGGCACTGCTGCCGATGCAACGCCATGGCCATGTTGTTGGGCAGCTGTCCACCCATGGATAGGATCACACCTTCAGGGTTCTCGAGCTCATAGATGTCCATCACCACCTACAGTGCAGGGGAAGAAACAAGCGGTGGCAGCAAAAGAGGGCAGGAATCTGAGCCTTCCTGCTCACTGCTTCCCTCAGCCCCCACCAAGTTTAAAAGAATCTTAGGTCAGCCAGCTGTTCGACTCGACCCTGGCCACCCAAGCTACCAGGAAGCCCCCATTCCCCCTCACCTCAAAAGAGATCTCATCAAAGTAGAGTCGATCACACATGTCATAGTCGGTGCTGACTGTCTCTGGGTTATAGTTCACCATGATGGTCTTATACCCCATCTGCAAGAGGGAGGGGAAGGGTACTTAGCAGTCAGGAAAATCATGGAGAAACTAAGCCAAAGCCCCTACTTCAGAGAGTGCCAGCACAGCTTCCTCTGAAAGAGCTGTACAGGACCCCTGCCTTGGGAGGGAAGGAGGTACAAAGTGTTGGGGAAGAGATTCATGCACCATGTGGGGCATGAGAGATGGCCTAAAAGGACCCCCGCCCCAAAGCTCTATGACCAAAGTAAGTGATGGCAATTAATAGGAAATGCCAGGATCAGTGCCAAGCAATTGCTAGAGATAAACAAAACAGCAAAGAAACTGGAATGAAAATGAACTCTCTGACCTTTCGGAGCTGCTGGATGCAGCCTACAGCACACCAGTCAAATTCAACACTGGAGCCAATACGGTAGACGCCAGAGCCAAGGACTAAGACATGAGGTGTTCGAAAGGTGAGGTCGTGGGTGGTGCCCCAGTATGTTAGGTACAGGTAATTTGTCTGGGCTGGCCATTCAGCTGCAACTGTGTCAATCTGTTTCACTGCCGGACAGATCCCCAGTTCCTGACGCAGCTTGCGAACAGCCAGCTCTGTGCTAAAATAGAAGAAGGGTCTGAAACACAGGCCCAGGGAGTAGGGTACAGACTGATAGACGGTTGAGACCCCAGGGCAGGGATGAGAGAAAATGTCCTTGGAACCAAGGTCAGAAGCCTCTAAAGCTCCCCACACTCTCCTTCCTCCTTCCCAAGGGTCCCTCACTGATACAAAGGTTCTGCCCCACATTTCTCAGCCGGAAGCTCTCATTGCCACCTCTGACCTCAGAACTGCAAGGGCAATCTGCTTGTCTGAGAAGCCAAGACACTTGGCCTGTTGCAGCAGGTCTGGGGGCAAAGGCTGTCCACGGTGTTGTTCTAGCAGCTGGGCATGTGTGATGATACGCTTCATTCGGTGCAGGAACCAGCGGTCGATGCGTGTGAGCTCATACAGGCGGTCCACCGAATAACCAGACCACAGAGCAGCTGCCACCACAAAAATCCGCTTATCTGTTGGAGTCTCCAACTCCTGATAGAAACGGGGTAGACAGAGGGAAGCTACCGCCAGCCCATCTAAAAGCCTGAGCATGCGTAGCTGCCATTGTCTCAGGAAGGGGAAACTGTACACCAGAGCATAGGCTGTATAATTGCAAAAACCTGGATACCAATCCTGGGTCTACCTCTCACTGGCTATGTGGCTTTGAGTAATTTCTAGAACCTAAGTCTCAGTTTCCTCATCTGTAAAAACAAATCTAATAATACATCCTTGCGTGATAATGAGACATCTCAAAATTCTCAGCAAAGTGAAAACAAAGCAAATGTCCAATGATAACTGCTGCTAGTGTTACTGGTAACAAGCTCATGGTCTGGGGGCAATGAGAAGCAGGGTCTATTTTAGGGGTGTTACCAGGGGAGGGGAGCAACTTACCACATCGCTGACTGGTTTCACTGTGTGATCAAAGCCCACACAGTTCTCATCCACCATGCGCAGGGCCTTCTGGAAGGCCTCCTCAAATGAACGCCCAATGCCCATGACTTCACCTGGAAGAACAGAATGGAAGGACTGAAGGTGTGGAGGTGGAAAGGGTGGAAGGAGGGCACTGCCCATAATGCCTATGGTTTATAGTCAAGACTCTGGGAGATTCCCAAGGCAAATCACATGATGGTGGGATTCATGGTGTTTCACGATTAAGAAATCTTAATGGTCGGGCGCGGTGGCTCCCGCCTGTAATCCCAGCACTTTGGGAGGCCAAGGCAGGCGGATCACAAGGTCAGGAGGTTGAGACCATCCTGGCTAACATGGTGAAACCCCATATCTACTAAAAACACAAAGAAATTAGCCGGGCATGGTGGCGGGCACCTGTAGTCCCAGCTACTCGGGAGGCTGCGGCAAGAGAATGGTGTGAACCTAGGAGGCAGAGTTTGCAGTGAACAGAGATTGCACCACTGCACTCCAGCCTGGGGAACAAAGTGAGACTCCCTCTCAAACAAAACAAAACAAAACAAAATAAAACAAACAAAAAAAGAAATCTTAACTTATAGCTCTTTTCCCTGCCATTTTCATGGATAAGCTCAGGTTTTATGCTTATTAATGAATATAGAATCAATATGCCTAAAACGGGCATGGGGATACTGGAATATACCCCATATACTGGATACTGGAAGTTTATCACAGTGGCCCAAACCACTGATGGCTGTCCAGTTATTGGGCTTGATTTATTCACATAATGATAACACCATCTGGAATTCTTTAAAACTTTTTAAAAAAGTGTAGATAATAGGAAGATGAGTCCTACTACTCATCCACGCAAAGTAAATCACATTTACAACCATCATTTTAGAGTTTCTCTTTCTGGACTTTTCTTCGTAGGTTTTTTTTTTTTTTTTTGCAAGATGGAGTTTCACTCTTGTTGCACAGGCTGGAATGCAATGGCGCAGTCTCAACTCACTGCAACCTCTGCCTCCCGGGTTCAAGCGATTCTCCTGCCTCAGCCTCCTGAGTAGCTGGGATTACAGGTGCATGTCACCACGCCCGGCTAATTTTTGTATTTTTAGTAGAGACGGGATTTCACCATGTTGGACAAACTGGTCTCGAACTCCTGACCTCGTGACCCACCCGCTTCGGCCTCCCAAAATGCTGGGATTATAGGCGTGAGCCACCGTGCCGGGCCCTTCATAGGTATGTTTTACATATGATCACAGCATACATATAATTTCCATCCTGTGTTTTTTCATCATACATTTTCCCACATTGCCACATGGCCTTATAAACACCGACTTAATTCTTTTATGAGATGGAGTTTCGCTCTTGTCACCCAGGCTGGAGTGCAATGGTGATCTCAGCTCAGTGTAACGCCTCCTGGGTTCAAGTGATTCTCCTGCCTCAACCTCCCAAATAACTGGGATTACAGGCATCCACCACCATGCCCGGCTAATTTTTGTATTTTTAGTACAGACAGGGTTTCACCATGTTGGCCAGGCTGGTCTCGAACTCCCAACCTCAGGTGATCCACCCATCTTGGCCTCCCAAAGTGCTGGGATTATAGGTGTGCACCACTGTGCCCGGCCAACACCAACTTAATTCTTATATGATTTGCCATAATTTAACTGCTAACTGAAGGACATTTAGCATTTTTTTTTTTTCCTGAGACGTAGTCTCACTGTGTCACCCAGGCTGGAGTCTGTGGTGCAATCTCAGCTCACTGCAACCTCTGCCTCCCAGGTTCAAGCGATTCTCCTGCCTCAGCCTCCTGAGTAGCTGGGACTACAGGTGTGTGCCACCATGCCTGGCTAAGTTTTGTATATTTTTTAGAGATGGGGTTTCACCATATTGGCCAGGCTGGTCTCAAACTCCTGACTTCAGGATATGCCCACCTCAGCCTCCCAAAGTGCTGGGATTACAGGCGTGAGGCACTGCACTTGGCTCATTTAGCTTTTAAGTGTTTACAATTAGGCAGTCCTGGTGGCTCACACCTGTAATCCAACACTTTGGGAGGCTGAGGCAGAAGGATCACTTGAGGCAGATTGAGACCAGCTTGCACAATATAGTGAGACCTCCCTCTCTACAAAAAATAATTAAAAAAAAAAAAAAAAATTAGCAGGGTGTGGTGGTATACACCTGTAGTCTCACTCCTCATGAGGATGGGGTGGGAGATTACTTAAGCCTAGGAGATGCAAGCAGCAGTGAGCTACAATCACACCAGTGCACTCCACCCTGACAGAATAAAACTCTGTATTTAAAAAAAAAGTTTTCATAATTATAAGTTAGGCCGTGATGTATTCTTTATTTTTTAAACAGACAGGGTTGGCTGGGCATGGTGGCACATGCCTGTAATCCCAGCACTTTGAGAGGCCAAGGCAGGCAGATCACGAGATCAAGAGATCAAAACCATCAATGTGGTGAAACCCCATCTCTACTAAAAATACAAAAATTAGCTGGGCATGGTGGTGCGTTCCTGTAGTCCTAGCTACTCAGGAGGCTGAGGCAGGAGAATCATTTTAACCCAGGAGGCGGAGGTTGCAGTGAGCCGAGATCGCGCCATTGCACTCCTGCCTGGCGACAGAGGAAGACTCCGTCTAATAAAAGGAAAAAAAAAAAAAAGCCAGGCACAGTGGCTCACGCCTGTAATTCCAGCACTTTGGGAGGCCGAGGCGGGCGGATTATGAGGTCAGGAGATCGAGACCATCCTGGCTAACATGGTGAAATCCTGTCTCTACTAAAAATACAAAAAATTAGCCAGGCATGGTGATGGACGCCTGTAGTCCCAGCTACTCAGGACGCTGAGGCAGGAGAATGGCGTGAACCCAGGAGGCGGAGCTTGCAGTGAGCCGAGATCGTGCCACTGCACTCCAGCCTGGGTGACAGAGCAAGATTTCGTCTCAAAAAAAAAAAAAAAAAAGATAAAAGAGACAGGGTCTCGGCCAGGCACAGTGGCTCATGCCTATAATCCCAGCACTTTGGGAGGCCGAGGTAGGCAGATCAACCTGAGCATGGGCATTCAAGACCAGCCTGACCAACAGGGAGAAACCCTGTCTCTATTAAAAATACAAAATTAGCCATGCATAGTGGCACATGCTTGTAATCCCAGTGACTCGGGAGGCTGAGACAGGAGAATCGCTTGAACCCGGGAGGCAGAGGTTGTGGTGAGCTGAGATCACACCATTGCACTCCAGCCTGGGCAACAAGAGCGAAACTCCGTTTCAAACAAAAACAAAAACAAACAAAAAAGACCCTGTTGCCCAGGCTGGAGTGCAGTGGTACAGTTATGGCTCACTGCAACCTTGAACTCGTGGGCTCAAGTGATCCTCCCACCTGAGCTTTCCAAAGTGCTGGGATTAATTATAGCCACCGTGCCTGGACTGGGTATGATGTTTTCTGTTTTGGATAATCTCCGTAGGATACATTTCTAGAAATGTAGAGGCAATAGGTAACACAAATTTTACAGCCTTTGATAAGTACAAATAACTTTACAGAAGTCTGTGCTTTATCATACAAAGTTTAATCAACCTTCTAAGAAGTGGGCATAAACAGTATCTCATTTAACTAAATTTCTTTTTACTAATGACAGGAACTGTCTTTTCTCCAGGTTTGCTTATTGATTTCTTCTTCTGTAAAGTTTTGTTCATCTCCTCTGACCATTTACTCTAGGGGCTTAAGTATTTCTTACCAACTGTATTTTTCTATTTACAATTCTAACATTTACGTTTCTTTAAAAAAGTTTTAAGAACACTACGATGCTAACAGCAGTGTTAAGAAAGCAGATTGTGACTTATTTTGTTCGATTTCTTTGTAACTGTGGTTATAAGACCTTTTATTTTGAAATTTGTTAAAAAAGAGAAACCTAACACATGCATACACATATGCTTAGAAATGTATGCAGTCATAGACACATGGCCGAATTAATCAATCTCTGTAAGGCAAGATTACAGGTGACTATTGTTCTTTGGTTAAACTATCTTTTCTTGTTTTCCATGATTCATGTTTCTTACTTACTTGTATAATAAAAGTTACAAAAAGTTATCAAAGACCACATTCCAAGAATACTTGAATAGATACAAAACAATTAAATATCTCATCTAGGAACCAATCTTTCATTGGCCTATTTTCAATCCACTTCTTTTTGCCACAATTTAATTATGGCTTCATTCCCATGTTTATTCTAATTTTCATGTAACAGAGATTCATCTCCAGAAGGAACAAATTGGCAGTCTTGCAGAATTTCTAAAAATTCTGAAATAATATCTGAGCTTAGACTTGTTTAAAGGCCACTACTGCTCTAAATGGAAAGCTGGAGCACCACAAAATGCTCTTATCTATCAGGCTGGTGGCACTCTGTCTGGTACATGTATATATATATACATATATATATATATATATATATATTTTTTTTTTTAGACTGAGTCTGGCTCTGTCGCCCAGGCTGGAGTGCAGTGGCCAGATCTCAGCTCACTGCAAGCTCTGCCTCCCGGGTTTACGCCATTCTCCTGCCTCAGCCTCCCGAGTAGCTGGGACCACAGGCGCCCGCCACCTCGCCCGGCTAGTTTTTTGTATTTTTTAGTAGAGATGGGGTTTCACCGTGTTAGCCAGGATGGTCTCGATCTCCTGACCTCGTGATCCGCCCGTCTCAGCCTCCCAAAGTGCTGGGATTACAGGCTTGAGCCACCGCGCCCGGCCTATACATGTATATTTTTGTTTTGGTTGAAATGTGTTAGAGTATGGTCTTAGGCAACTAAAGGGATACCACAAAGAAACATACTAACTCAATTCCAACATGCTCTGCCACTGCTGGGTACTGTTACAGCCATTCATCATTCACTAATAAATTTCCTTGTTACCAAAAAGGTCTATAATGCCCTGCTCTGATGTAAACATCATAATAAAAAAAATGTCATTTAGTGGCCAAAGCAGAAAGTGCCAGAGGAGGAGATACTGTAAAAATGAAATGAGGTAGTCTGGTGGCTTGCACCTATCCCAGAGATTCTGTATTCCAACACAGATTTCCAGATGCCTCCCCAACTCCTGACGAGGGCTATAATCTTTGTTTGAAATGTCTCAAGCACCTGCTCCTATAGGGGCTAAAAGACCACGCCAGGGAACTCGGACATTTGAGATTACTGGTCATGGGGGGCCCCATGGGGGTGCCCGGGGAATGAGTCTCACCAACGCTCTTCATGCAGCTCCCGATCTTTGTGCTGACTCGCAGGAACTTGCTAAGGTCCCATCGAGGAATCTTCACCACACAATAATCCAGGCTGGGTTCAAAGGCTGCTGTGCCCCCTGTCACAGAGTTCCTGGGGTCCAGCAGGTGGGATGCCAGAAGGACAGTGAAGGAAGTGTAAAGGGTGAGCTTCCAGATAGCTCTCTCCATTCCCACAAATATAGGCCAATGTCCTTTTCATCTTTCCTGTGCCATCAATATTTTCTTCAGCCCCCGACCCACTTCCCCACTGTGATTTCTCCCTCATCCTCGTACCTGAGCTCAGGCAAAGGGATGCCCAATGCTAGCTTGGCTGCCACATAAGCCAGTGGATAACCTGTGGCCTTACTGGCCAGGGCAGAGCTGCGAGAGAGCCTGGCATTCACTTCAATGATGTAATACTGCAAAGAAGGAGAATAAAGAAAAAAAGTCACCGGCCTAGAAGCCCCTGTCTAGCAGAGGTCTCAGAAAGGAGAGAAAATAAGCCCTCTCCAGAGGGATGGCTAGCAAAAGCACCCTCCCTAAGGCCCAACCCCAGTAAAGGAGATTCCAGCTTCTACTCCAGGGACTGTAAGGCCAAAAGACCTCAACTTCAAGTGCCAAAAATTATGCAAGCAGAGGGGGTAACAACCACACTATCAGCTCCAGAGCCTAAAGCTTACCTGCTCAGACTCAGGGTTCAAGGCATACTGCACATTGCACTCCCCAACAATTCCCAGGTGCTGGGTCACCTTGATAGCCGTCTGCCTGAGGAGCTGGTACTCCCTGTCATTCAGTGTCTGGCTAGGGGCCACCACTATGGACTCACCGGTGTGGATGCCCAATGGGTCCAAGTTCTCCATGTTACACACCTGTGAAGGAGGGTGCCATGGAGGTCACTGCCAAGCAGAGTCAGGAGAGGCAGAAGGCTGCACTCCAGGGTCCTGTTACCTCTGGGGCTGCACCTAACCTGGGTCTGAGGGACATAGAACTCTCAAAGACCTTAGCCCAGGCCTCTGCTCTTCCAAAAGCTCATCCTGCCTGACATGACTCCCACCCTTCCCCCATTTACTCACCGTGACACAGTTTCCATAGGCATCTCTCACCACCTCGTACTCAATCTCCTTCCATCCCTTCAGAGACTTGTCTACTAGCACTTGGCTGGTATGGGCAAAAGCTGAGGCCACGAGACCAGAGAGCTCCTCCCTGTTAGAGGCAAAGCCAGAGCCCAGGCCACCCAGGGCAAAGGCTGAACGCACCAGCACAGGGTACCCCAGCCGTTCAGCAGCTGCCTGGGCCTGCAAGGAGTGGAAGAGATGAACAAACAGGTTATTCCCCGCTGCCCAAGGTGTGCCTGACCCACAGAAAAAACGATATGAAGAAAATAGGCCGGGCGCGGTGGCTCAAGCCTGTAATCCCAGCACTTTGGGAGGCCGAGACGGGCAGATCACGAGGTCAGGAGTTCGAGACCATCCTGGCTAACACGGTGAAACCCCGTCTCTATTAAAAAATACAAAAAACTAGCCGGGAGAGGTGGTGGGCGCCTGTAATCCCGGCTACTCGGGAGGCTGAGGCAGGAGAATGGCGTAAAAACCCGGGAGGCGGAGCTTGCAGTGAGCTGAGATCCGGCCACTGCACTCCACCCTGGGCGACATAGCGAGACTCCGTCTCAAAAAAAAAAAAAAAAAAGAAAATAACACAGCCAGGCACAGTGGCTCACGCCTATAATCCCAGCACTTTGGGAGGCCGAGGAGGGTGGATCACCTGAGGTCCGGAGTTCGAGACCAGCCTGACCAACATGGAGAAACCCCATCTCTACTAAAAATACAAAATTAGCCAGGCACAGTGGCGCATGCCTGTAATCCCAGCTACTCAGGAGGCTGAGGCAGAAGAGTCGCTTGAATCTGGGAGGCAGAGGTTGCAGTGAGCCGAGATCGCACCACTGTACTCCAGCCTGGGCAACAAGAGTGAAACTCTGTCTCAAAAAAAAAGTAAATAACACTACCAAAGAAAACACCACCATTCTTCCTTTACCCAAACACCCCTCCAACCTGTTCAAGAGAATTTGCTGCCTCGCTGGGGGCCACATGCTCTCCGATCTCTGCCATTCTGGCAGCAAAGGCCCGTCGATCCTCAGTCAGCTCAATGGTCTCTACTGGTGTGCCCAGGACCCGGACCCCATACCGAGCCAGCACCCCGGCCTTGGTCAGCTCTACACCACAGTTCAGAGCAGTCTGGCCCCCAAAAGTCAGTAACACACCATCAGGGCGTTCATTACGTATCACCTGAGGACAGAGAGGGGAGTTACAGGCATCAGAACCTTGTGGGTAGAGAGGCAATCAAAGAAGTTTAATAATGCAGCGTGACCACTGGGCCCCCTGCCCAGTCCTCTTTTCATTCCAGCCTTGCCCCAGTCATACCTGGGTTACATAGTGAGGTGTTATAGGAAGAAAATAGACCTTGTCGGCCAGCCCCTGGGAGGTCTGCACTGTGGCAATATTGGGGTTGATCAGCAATGTCTGGATGTTTTCCTCCTTCAGGGCCTTAATTGCCTAAAAGGACAAGAATGGCATCTCAGCCTCTGCTGAAGAAGCAAGAATGCAAACAGCCTTAGGGCAGCATTCTCCTCTTCTTTCCCTCCCTGTACTCTTGGCCCCTAATAATTGACTTCTATTTCTTACCACATCTCTCTGTACATTCCCCAAATCTGATTCATTTCCTCCCTACAACCTCAGCCCTTCTCCTTAAGACTGTTTCCATTCTTGAGGCTCACACACCCAGAAGGGTGGGGAGGGGGATGCCTCACCTGAGAGCCCGAGTAGTCAAACTCTCCAGCTTGGCCAATGGAGAGGCCCCCTGAGCCCAGGATGAGAACCTTTCGTGGTGGTGGAAGCCCAGAGCTGGGAGTGGGAATCCCAGGGGGGCAGAGGCGCTCAGTCAGTCGCTCTCTAACTGTGGAAGCAAAGAAGGTCATAGAGCTGAGCTGGACCCAAGAGGTCAACTGGATTAGCTCCCTCACGTTCAGAAGAGTCCAGAGCAAATTACGCATCTAATGAGTAGCAGAGGGAGGACCAGAATCCAGGACCCTGGAGTTCCTTTCAACAGAAGCTTAAACGGTATCTTGGGTTGGCTGCCACCCACCCCCAATCCCCTTAACCTCCCAGACATCTAGGAGTTGCCCAGGGTATGTCCACCTTATGCCCATCCTGGAGCCAACCCTGTTCTTAGGTCCACAACCCAGTTCTACTCAGGATCTTACCTGTCTGGCCCCCAGGATTCCCAGCTGTGGCCTCTTTCACAGTTTCCAGAAAGATATCGAAAAGCAGTTCCATATCTGAAGGGCCAGCTTGGTGCTCTGGGTGAAACTGGACACTGTTAAAGAGATTGCATCATGAAAGCCATCATGGTCCCTGGCATGACACTGGCAACCTCGGAGGTGGGTAGTGGGAAGGAGGACTGCCGTGCTTTACTTTTCCATCATCAAGCGCCACAGGGCTTCAAAGTTGCAAAGAACTAGTCAACTAGGCTCACCTGAAGAAGGGCAAGCTGTTGTGTACAATGCCTTCATTGGAACCATCATTGGCGTTGGTGAAGAGAGGAGCCCAGTCTGCTGGCAGTGAGTCTGTCTCCACAGCAAACCCATGGTTCTGGGATGTCAGAAAGCAGCGCCCAGAGCCCACCAACAAGCAGGGCTGGTTATGGCCTCGGTTCCCATATCTGGAGGTAGAAGCATGCTGAGTCACAGGCCTCACTCACCCTCTCTTCACTACTGAACCTATCCCAGCTCTCACTGATCTCCTGTTCTCAGTAGCCCCGCTCCTGTTTCTGTTTTTTTTTTTGTTTTTTTGAGACGGAGTCTCCCTCTGTTGCCCAGGCCGGAGGGCAATGGCACAATCTCGGCACACCGCAACCTCCACCTCCCAGGTTCAAGCAATTCTCCTGCCTCAGCCTCCAGAGTAGCTGGAATTACAGGTGCATGCCACCATGCCCGGCCAATTTTTGTATTTTCAGTAGAGACAGGGTTTCACCATGTTGGCTAGGCTGGTCTTGAACTCCTGACCTCAGGTGATCCGCCCACCTTGGCCTCCCAAAGTGCTGGGATTACAGGCATGAGCCACCTCACCTGCAACCTCCCGCTCCTATTTCAACAAGAATAAATGCCAACTCTCTTCTCATTCCTGAGACACCCCACCCCTCATACCACAAGTATGGGCCCCTTCTGCTCCCCACAAGTCCCACCTCATCTTGTAAGTCTTGGCCCCAATGGCTAAGGCCAATAGTTGGTGTCCCAGGCAGATCCCAAAGACAGGTCGAGGATTAGGCTCAGATAAAACACAGCTCAGCGTGGATACGACACTGGGATAGGAGGCAGGGTCACCAGGCCCATTACTTAAGAAGAGACCCTCATACTCTGGAGTGGGCAGAAAAGATGACATCAAAATCAGTATTTCAGTTACAGGAGGCACACCTGTGGCCCCTCAACCCATGAGAGTGTAAGTCCCAATGTCTACCTTCTTCACTGCAACTCATACTCATTGGACCAAGGGATAGATCTTCCACCCAAGCTGTTTGTCTGAGGCCCTGAACAGGCCCCAGCTACTCACCTTGGCTGTCTAGTGCATGGTCCCAGGGTACCACAGTGACCTCAGCCCCACGCCGGCAGAGGCATCGGATCTGATTATACTTGAGGCCACAGTCCAAAGCAAGGATCCGAGGGGCACCCCCTGTATTGAATACCCGTGGAGTCTGAGAAATAAAGGAATAAAGGGCAACAGTTAGCAGCTGTGCTCAGTGGGTGTAAGATATGCCTGCACCAACTCTTACCTTCAAAGCCTCCTTTGATTCTCTCCTGTGTTTACCCCCCAGTTGTGGGCAGAATATAACTACTGTGCTAGAGCTTGCAACACTCTCCCACTCTACCTCTGTACCTTAATGGAGACCTCTGGTACCAGGGGGCGGGCATTGGGGTCCAAGAATGGCAGGGATGAAGGTTCTGTTCCATTCTGGACCAGCTTCCCCAGCAGAGACCCTTGTTCCCGCAACTTCTTGGTCAGCTCCCGAGTGTCTACTCCTGTCAAAATAGCACAGTCTTAGGGATCACACTCCCCCAACTCAGTCATCTGTGAGGTCAGACTTCCAGAAGCACTTCCATTCCAGAGCCCTAGTCACACACAGCTGTTCTATGTGCATCAAAATCCTGGGCTATTGTGACAGAAGTATACTACCATGAAGCATTCCTGCCGAAAATATCACATCGGAATTGGACAACTCTAAATATATCCATTTATAGAAAATAAAATCAAGGGAAAAAAAGAATACGCCAAGTAACACTACAGGAATGTAACCAAGTGCAGACTATGGGATACTAGATACAGGAAAAAGACTTGTTTTCAAATAGCTTACAAGGTCCACAGATTAAGAGACTTATCAACCAAATGCAACGCACGAATCCTGTTTACAGCAAGATTCAAATAAACAGAAAAAAAAAAATTAGCGGAAATTTTAAACATTGTCTGGACACTTGTATTGGGGAATTATTAATTTTTTTAGTGTATGATGTTATTATAGTCATTTTTTTTAAAGATTCCTTTTGCATAGATGTTGAACTATTTGTAGATGAAATGATATGATGTCTGAGATTTGCTTCAAAATAATCCAGTGGTGGTGATGAAATAAGATTAGCCCTGACCTGATGATTATGGAAGCTGGGAGTTCCTTTCTGTGTTGGAAATTTTCCTTCTGAGTGACAGTTCAATTCTTTCCCCCAGCCCAACTCCAATCTAAATCTTCCAACTATCATAGTCTTAGTCAGGTCCCAGCAGACTACAGAAACTTGATTCTTTCCATCCAGGCATGCTGTGCTCTGTCCAGATATGCCCATGCTTGCCACCATACCTTGCAAACCAGGGATGCCATGCTGCTGCAGCCACTCATGCAGGGTGCACGTGGCACTCCAGTGGCTGGGAGTAGGACAGCACTCTCCCACCACCAGTCCTGCTACGTGGATGCCCGAGGATTCAAACCACTGTAGATGGAAAGATTGTGAGAAGCCTCAGGCCAAGTTATTTTTTTACAGCATTTTCCCCATTGTGTGGCCACAGACCCTATATTCAGCCACACTGAATGGCCTTCAATATACCAAGCTTTTGGTGCTTTTGCATAGATATTTCCATTTACCAAAAATGCTCTCTTCTATATGAAACACAACCCACAGGCCCAGGGTACCCAGTTGGTCACTGAAAATGACACTTTCCTTTCTATTTATTTATTTATTTTTTTTGAGATGGAGTCTCACTTGTCGCCCAGGCTGGAGTGCAGTGGTGAGATCTCAGTTCACTGCAACCTCTGCCGCCCAGATTCAAGCAATTCTCCTGTTTCAGCCTCCCGAGTAGGTGGGACAACAGGCGCCCGCCACCATGCCCGGCTAATTTTTTGTATTTTTAATAGAGACGAGGGTTTCACCATGTCAGCCAGGACGGTCTCAGATCTCCTGATCTTGTGATCTGCCCGCCTCCGCCTCCCAAAGTGCTGGGATTACAGGAGTGAGCCACCACACCTAGCCATTCCTTTTTTCCTCTTTGAGACAGGGTCTTGCTGTTACCCAGGCTGGAGTGCAGAGTGCAGTGGTGCAAACACACAGTTCACTGCAGCCTCAATCTCCTGGGCTCAAGTGATTCTCCCACCTCAGACTCCCGAGTAGCTGGGAAAACAGGTGTGGATCATCGCACCTGGCCAATTTTTTGAATTTTTTTGTAGTGACAGGATCTCACCATGGTGCCAGGTTGCTCTCAAATTCCTGGGCTCAAGTGATCCTCCCACCTCAGCCTCCCAAAGTGCTGGGATTACAAGTCATGAGCTACACGCCCCACCTCTTTCTTCCTTTATCTAAAACTGAAATCACAAATCCCTTCTCTGTGAAGCCCCTCCCACTCACCCAATACAGCTTATGCCTCCATCTTAGAGCTCTCTTAATATTTTATTTCCTCTCTTGCTATTTACATGGTATTATGAATATGTATATGTCTTTGTCACGAAACAGAACTCAAGAGCAAGGCACATGGTGTCAGTCAGACATTTATTGAGGTGCAGGCATTGCAGAAGATGCTGAGAAAAGAGCAATGAACAAAAAAAGATGAGGTTCCTGTCTTCATGTTTATTTCTGATGTAGGGAGCCAGAAAACAAGGTAACACCCATATAAATATTCATTATATAGTGTGATTAAAAACTGAATAAGATAGGGAGGTACAAAATACAATACCAAATGAAAAACAAAGGTTCAGGGCACAATACTAAGCATGCCCCCCAAACTTCATTTGGGATTACTTTTAAAAAAGGCGGGGCAGGCCGGGCGCGGTGGCTCAAGCCTGTAATCCCAGCACTTTGGGAGGCCGAGACGGGCAGATCACGAGGTCAGGAGATCGAGACCATCCTGGCTAACACAGTGAAACCCCGTCTCTACTAAAAATACAAAAACTTAGCCGGGTGAGGTGGCAGGCGCCTGTAGTCCCAGCTACTTGGGAGGCTGAGCCAGGAGAATGGCGTGAACCCGGGAGGCGGAGCTTGCAGTGAGCTGAGATCCGGCCACTGCACTCCAGCCTGGGTGACAGAGCGAGACTCCGTCTCAAAAAAAAAAAAAAAAAAGGCGGGCCATGGTGGCTCACGCCTGTAATCCCAGCACTTTGGGAGGCCAAGGTGGGCGGATCACCTGAGGTCGGGAGTTCAAGACCAGCCTGATCAACGTGGAGAAACCCTGTCTCTAATAAAAATACAAAATTAGCTGGGCGTGGTGTCCCACGCCTGTAATCCCAGCTACTCGGGAGGTTGAGGCAGGAGAATAGCTTGAACCCGGGAGGCGGAGGTTGCAGTGAGCCGAGATTGCGCCATTGCACTCCAATCTGGGCAATAAGAGCAAAACTCTATCTCAAAAAAAAATACAAATTTAAAAAATTAAATAAAAAAAGATAATATACCAGCCTGGGCAATGTGACAAAACCCTGTCTCTACAAAAAATACAAAAAAAGTAGGCAGGCATGGTGCCAGGTGCCTGTAGTCCCAGCTACTTGGGAGGTTGAGGTGGGAGGACTGCTTGAGCTCAGGCGACAGAGGCTGCAGTGAGCCATGATTATGCCGCTGCACTCCAGCCTGGGTGACAAAGTGAGACCTTGTCCGCCCCCCCACCCAAAAAAACAAAAACATGTTACTCAATAAACTCAATAGATAAGCGTTTAATAGCTACACAGAAACAGAAAGTTTAAGTGGGAGGGATCAGCATATTTAAACTGCATTCAGCTGGGTGATGAAGAGTTTAAGGAACCTGCATTCTGAGACTGTCCAGGGATCTGAAGGATAGTTTGGCAGAACCCTCCCTGGCCAGGTGGAGTAATCCATTTATATCTGTGAGTGGCTCCAAGAGGCCTTTCCCATCCTGGTACTAATAGGGCCTCAATTTTGTAGTTTTATAAACTCAAATTTTGTCAGTGTGCCTAGAGTTGACAAAGGTGATGACTGACATAGGTTAACCAAATTCACAAGACACTGCACTATCAACTAGAATGCATTGTATTTATAGGTTTGTGATGAACCTATACATTCCTTTCCAGGAATAATAATATGTATGTCCTCTATCCGGAGCTCTCTTTCCCCAGTGTCAGGGTGGCTGGGAAGGCAAATTAAGAATTAAAGGCTTAGACACCTGCAACGAGGCCAAACAAATTTTGAGAACTACTACTCTAGGCCAGATTGACTTCCTCTATTACCTTAATTACTATATGTTGGGTTTTTTTAATGCTTGAACTGTCAGAGGGCAACTTAGTTTCCAAATTTCAGAGGTGAAGGAATAGGGGAAATCTCAATGTAGGAAGAAACTCAGTTTTCTCACCTAGAGGTAAGAACACAACTGAAAAGCAGAAAATCAGGCAAGGCCATGTCAGTAGGTCTAGAAAATGATAATATCACTGGTTTTGTAGGTAAACTGGCACTTAATGTCACTGCGAAGAATGTGACCCTAATTTCCAGTCTCTTTCCACTGATTTATGTAGTCCTAAAAAGCACTGCTCCCGTCTGACTCTGCTGCTAAAAAAAACCTTCAATGGATCCTTTACCAAATTAAGCTGACTCTGCTTTGGCTTCAAGTCCCTCCATGCCTACTGTATCTAACTTATCTGCAGGCTTTTTTCTCATGACTTCTGCATTCCTAACAAATTGGACAAGGCTGTTTCCCTTACACCTCTTTTACATTCCTTGATCCACGCCTTCACTACATACAGAATGCTTTCAACTATGCCTAGAGCCTTGATGCCCTTAACAAAGACGATAGCTTTTCCCTCTGAGGCCTCCAACACTCTGTGCCTCCCAAGGTACTTAACAACCCCTGCCTAACTACAATTAGTAGTAGTCTCAGTCCTTGACTTATTACTTCAGTGGGTATGTTTTCTGCACGATGCCCAGCGGGGTGTCAACATCTCCTACTTCACTAATAGTTAACAATTACTGATTTGAAAGGAATGTAGAGAAAGCACTGGGTGTGGCTACCTTGCAGAGACCGAACTCATCCATTTCATCTGGGGGGATGCCATAGTTGCCGATCAGAGGATACGTGAGCACTAAGATCTGTGCCTTGTAGGAGGGGTCAGTGAGGGCCTCAGGGTAGCCGACCATGCCGGTTTGAAACACTGCAAGAAAGAGGCAGGGCTGGGCTCCGGCAGGGCACCCTTCGGAACACTCCCCGCGCGACGAGCACACCCCAGTGGAGGCTGCCTTGGTCGCGAGGGGTTTACGGCGCTGGGGCCCATGGGCACCGAATCGGGGGAGGGGGTGTGCTGGCGGGAAAATGGCGGGGTCTGGACGGGGAAGGTTGGGAGGAGAGGCGCATCAGAGCGTGGGATAAGGTCTGCAGCCTAACCGGGCTTGCTTACCCACTTCCCCGGCAGTCGACACGGCGGCCCCAAAGGGCTGGCCCCGCAGGACCGACCCGTCTTCCAACACTAGGGCCGCCATGGGAAGGGAGCTCAGAGGCGGGGGCGAGTACGGAGAAGCGGGAAGGACTGCAAACTCCACTGGAACCACGTGAGGACGGCGCGCCGGAGTCGGTCCACGTGGCTAACGGCGCGCGGCGCTGGGGAGAAGCCGGGCGCGGCAGCCCAGGAGCCTCCGGCGCGCTTGGCGGCGGCAGAGACTGCGGCGGCGCGGACACAAGCGGCGTGAGGGGCGGTGCCGGGCACGTAAGGGGCGGGGTCGGCGAAGCCACTGGGAGTGAGCCCTCGTGGTCTCCGCACTGCAAAACCAGGGGGAACCTGAAAAAACCGGCTGCCATAAAGCAGTCCCTCCCACCCCAAGCAAGAAACACGTAAAGGCAGGGCGCCTTTCCTTAAAAAGAAAGAGAGAGGGAAAAAAAAGTGTTTATTATAGGCAACAACACAAATGGGAACTGGTATTTGTCTACACCGGGTGAGTGCAATTTTTCCTCTTCCAATGGCGGCCTCAACCTTGAGGTGAATCCACTGGCCAAAGATGCCTTTCTAGGAAGCAGAGCTCCCTGGCTGGGCTAAGATAGATCAGATCGATCTTAGGTCAATGGTAAGACCTATGTGGTTCATGAAGTCTTGGCTTTTCGGCGTTGGGTCCCCCAAAGCAGAATGGAGATGGATAGAGTGGTGGATCCCAGAATCCCAAAGAACATGAGCAGTGAGAACGAGCCCTGTGAACAACAGACCAAAAAACATCCCCATACAACGTTACACGGAGGGCCACATCCTAACACCTAATTCTTTCCTAATATACCTATCACCTCGTCTAGGGCAATTCTATAGTTTTCCCCCTATAGGTAATTTGTATTAGCTCCTGGTCTTGTGGATCTCCTTTCTGAGAAGACTTGCTCTATGCATTCCTTGTATCCCTAGATAGAAGGCCTAATTCCTCACCTGGCGCATACACTTGTATCCGTGGAAACCATCAGCACAAACACACTGCAAAAGACCTGGACCATCAGGTACACAAGATCCATTCTCAGGACACATTTCTGTGGGCCAGAGAGAAAGAGAGAACATCACTGCATACATCTCATTAGGCATATTTCTCAAATATCTATTTCAACTTAGAGTCTCTCAATCATTGCTAGGATAAAGGAAGAGGAAAGAAGATTACAGATAAAAACAGTAACAATAATGTCAGGCCTCTGAGCCCAAGCTAAGCCATCATATCCCCTGTGACCTGCACGTAAACATCCAGATGGCCTGAAGCAACTGAAGATCCACAAAGGTGAAAATAGCCTTAACTGATGACATTCCACCATTGATTTGTTTCTGCCCCACCCTAACTGATCAATGTACTTTGTAATCTCCCCCACCCTTAAGAAGGTTCTTTATAATTCTCCCTACCCTGAAGAAGGTTCTTTGTAATCTCCCCGACCCTTAAGAAGCTTCTTTGTAATTCTCCCCACCCTTGAGAATGTACTTTGGGAGATCCACCTCCTGCCTGCAAAACATTGCTCCTAACTCCACCGCCTATCCCAAAACCTGTAAGAACTAATGATAATCCCACCACCCTTTGCTGACTCTCTTTTCAGACTCAGCCCTGTGAGTCTGCGCCCAGGTGAAATAAAGCCTTGTTGCTCACACGAGCCTGTTTGGTGGTCTCTTTACACGGACACGTGTGAGACAAATAATATATCTTAAGATATCTTTTCTTTCAAAGGGGTTAGACCCCCAGAACTCTGAATGAAAGGCACTTAAGTAACTTTGTCTTTCTGATCTAAAGTGGAAAACACAAGGGAGAAAAGACAATTCCCAGAAGTTTGGAGGTAAGACAGCATACCTGGGTCCCCAGTGTTATTGCAAAGGTTCTTTTGCCCTTGACAGATTTGGTTGTCTATATAAGAGGTGATAGTATTCCAGGCATTAATTCCTCCAGGACAGTTGACATCTTGTGGCAGTATCCTAAAGAGAAATGTGGTCATAACATGCAAAGTTGCTAAACTCACAGCATCACCCTTCTTTGATTCTCTTCCCCATACCCTTACTCACAGAGTCTGGAGCTGAGTAAAGCCATGGAAAGTGTTGGCCAAGTCACCTTTGAGGGGGTTTGCTTGCAGGTCTCTGCAAAGCACACAATATTAGCACCTTCCCATCAACCTACACTATGTTAGCCTTTTGGGTGGGAGGCACCTAACTACTTACATGATGACAGTGGTATATGCCTGATGAAAGTTTGGACCAGGGTCCTCCAGAGAACAGTTCTGGAGATCCAGCCTGAGGAAATAAAGTAATCAATATAACTGTGTGTTCCTCTTTTTCTTCAACCACAGCACGGTTTGTATTTGACTACACAACCCCCTTTTCAGCTAATAATAATTGAACACAGCTGTGTTCAGAGTCACACACTAGGAGCTGTGGTAGACATTTTAATTCTGCATTATCCAATAGAATCACCATTTGCCACATGTAACTACTTAAATTTAAGTTAATATACCTTAGGCTGGGTGTAGTGGCTCACTCCTGTAATCCCAGCACTTAGGGAGGCCAAGCGGGGAGGATCATTTGAACCTAGGAATTTGAGACCAGCCTGGGCAATATGAGTGAGACCCTCACTCTATAGAGAAAAATTAATTTAACCAAAAAATTCAGTGTCTCATTTGCACTAGCCATATTTCAAGTGCAAATGGAATAACCACGTTAGTAGCTACTGTACTGGTTAGTACAGATATGGAACATTTTCTTTTTTCTTTCTTCAGACACAGTCTTGCTCTGTTGCCCAAGCTAGAGTGCAGTGGCATGATCTCGGCTCCCTGC
Organism: Macaca fascicularis; assembly: GCF_037993035.2. Lineage (NCBI taxonomy): Eukaryota > Metazoa > Chordata > Mammalia > Primates > Cercopithecidae > Macaca > Macaca fascicularis. The sequence goes on from NC_088387.1 coordinate 95,009,449, forward strand.
AACCTCTGATTCCCAGTTTCAAGCAATTCTCCTGCCTCGGCCTCCTGAGTAGCTGGGATTACAGGCACGTGCCACCACGCCTGGCTAATTTTTGTATTTTTAGTAGAGACGGGGTTTCACCATGTTGGTCACGTTGGTCTCGAACTCCTGACCTCATGATCCGCCTGCCTTGGCTCCCAAAGTGCTGGGATTACAGGCGTGAGCCACCACGCCTGGCCCAGAACATTTTCATAATCACAGAAAGTTCTATTGGCCAGCACTGTTCTAATCGGTTATGCATCTATTGGGAGAAATCTGTGTTTCTTGTCTACATTAGTGAATCTCATATTACGATTTTCAGATCCACAGAAAGCCTTTAAATTAAAAAAAAAAAATGCAAGTCACATAAATGAAAGTTTTTTCCACATGCATTTTCTACCACAGATTGGTTGTAAACTGCTGGATCATGCCATATTATTTTTTTTCTTCAATATCAACTGCTATCCATTCCTTTATTCTGCAAATATTTACTGAGTCCCTACAAACTGCAAACACTGGGAGAATGTTAAAAAATATATAACACAGTATCTTAGCCTTTGAGTGGCTTACAATGTAGTTAGAGGAACAAGACCGCTGCCCAAAATAAAAGCACTGTAAACATTACAATATAAAAGAAACCACAGGATAGTGTATAAATATATTTGAGTGGACACTAAAGATTACAGAAAGTTTTTTAAGAAGGTATTACTGAATCGCTTGAACCCAGGAGGCAGAGGGTGCAGCACAGCGAGCCAAGATCACGCCATTGCACTCCAGTCTGGGCAACAAAAGCGAAACTCCATCTCAAAAAAATGAATAAATAATAATTAAAAAAAGGTATTACTCTGGAACTTAATAGTAGTAGGAAACAGTCACAAAAGATGTTGGAAATGAAGGATGGATATGTCCTAATTTGGTGGAGGAAGGCAATTTCAGGTATGGAGAGAGGCCTGAACAAAGATGGAATGCCATTGAGGGTAGGCAAATCTGGCTGGTGCGGACCATTATGGAGGTTTCAGTGGACAAGTAATTGGAAATAATGTTGGAAAAGGGGGTTGGGACTAGTGTATGGTAGTTAATGGTTTGAATTTTGTCCTGAGAGCAACAGTTACTAACTGTGGTATTAAAGCAAGAGAGTGATAATGAAAAATGTCGGTTTTCTGAAAGCTTAATATAGAGAGGTATTTAGGTAGATGAAGGAAAGAAGAGAATGGAAGCAAAACATTTTGAGTTTGAAGTAAGGGTGCACTCAGTAGGAAATGCTTAATAGGAAGCTACAGGTACTCACATGTACCTGGAGTGTGGAAAGGTAAAAAGACACTAAAGAGATCTAGTTTTGGTAGACATCTGCGTGATGGTTACAGCTGAAACCATAATAGGTGGATTCTTAAAATAATATAAGGGTAGAAAAGCAGCCAGACTAAGGAATGGCCTGTATCCAGTATCTAGGGATGTCTTCCCCTCACCCCAAGATGGTGCCCTTCTGATTCAGGCAGCAACGGGCATGCAGCATTAGTTCTCGTGTCGTTTTACAATAAAGGGCCACTTTTGACAAATTTTGCACACTCCCTGGACATTGAGTGCATATCTGCAGAAGAGAAAGAAACATTAGAACTCCAGAAAGAAAAGCCAAGAAAAGAACAAACGGCTATCAAGAATTAACTGCCAGTACACGTTTCCAGAATTCCTCTAACATGGGGCCGATAAATGGATAAATGGCTCGTGTCCTACCCTTGTAACAGGCTAGGCTAGGAGATGCCATGTCTTCCCCTAGAGTCCGGCGCCGAATCAGCTCTCCAGACTTTCAGTACCAGACATCAGCCAGGGAAGGTCCTCATCTCTGAAGATCACTATTCAAACATATTTATTATGCTCTCTGCAAAGACTTCTCAAGTCCCAGTTTGGCCTGGTTTAAAAGGACCGGAGGTAGATAAATAACTCATCAAGCATTACAAAACAAAGTACAGCCCTACCACTGCACGATATATGGTGTTCGGGCGTAGAGAGCTTTCACAAGAGCCAGAGGACCCGTCTGTAGAAATAACTTAAAGTTACTCAAAAATTAAGGGACGAGATCAAGTTTCACAGATCTTTGGAAGTTGGCAGGACTGGGGCGCCGAAAGCCTGCACGACGTAAGCACTCGGGAACAGGACCCGGCTGGGCAGGGTCGGAAAGGGTCAGGGACGAAATCAGAGCCGCAGGCCGGCCGAGGGGAAGGGGGAGCCGCGGGCGAGCGAGACGCACGGCTGGCGAGCGACCCTGCTTCAGCCCGACCTCAAACTTGCTTCTGTACCTCGGGTAGCGCCAGAGCCCTTTCCACGCCCAGAGCGAGGAGCAGGGCGGCAGCCCAGCGCACCAGAGTCGTAAGACTACCCGGGCCGTGAGGCGCCATTTTCCGCTCCCTTAGTTCTCCGGTGCTCACGCGACCCGGCCCCGCGGCCCCGCCCCGCAGCGCGTCAGGCCCTCTTCCCCGGGCGTGGCCTAAGCGACCCGGTCCATTCGCCCTGGGGCTGGCTGGGGGTTTCTCCTGCTCGCGGAGCTCTGCGCTGGTCTTCATGCGCCCCAGCCCTCTTTCGGGGACACTGGCTACCCCTTATTCCTTTTCCCCTTTAATGAAGGCGACCCCTGTCGCCGCGCGGCTTCCCAGAGCCGACTGCAGGCTCCCTCAGCCGGGTGTTCCCCGCGTCCGGAAGCCAAGGTCGCGCCTTCGAAGAGACTCGGGTTCCTCCATCCGCCCTCAGTAAACATGGCGGCGCAGCGAGCGGGGCGGGCAGGGGGCGGGCAGGGGGCGGGGCCCCCGCGGGTTCCCGGCCAGGGCGCAGCGGCCCGGCTCTGGCTACCCACGTGTGGAGACCGGGCAGGTGCGCCTGCAGAGCGTGAGACGGTGCAGAGAGGCCCCAGGGAGCGGCGTCTGAGCTGGGGCGGGGGCAAAGGGGCAAGGGGGCGGGGAGGGGCGGGGAGGGGCGGGGAGGGGCGGAGCGAGCCGGCCTCCGGCGTGGGACTGAGAAGATACGAAGTGTGCGCGGTAAGGTGGTGGTCTCCGCCGCGTAGAGGGAAGCGGGAAACCAGGAAAGAACGAGGGTGAGGGTGATGGAGGAGGGAAGGGCAAATCGCAGACTCCGGCGGAAGGGCAGGAGCCTGGATCGCCCCGGGCACGTAGTCCCCTTCACCTCAATCCTGATAGCGCGTAGCGTCCCGGAGCCTGGCGAGGAGGTAGGAGCGGGATAGACGCTTCCCTAATTCATTTTCTTTGCCTTCCCAGGAAAAGGGTGCGATGTTGATCTCAGGAAGCACAAAGGGATCTTCCTAGCCCGGACTAAACCACGGAGGTAAGGGAGTGCGTCGCTGCCCCAGGGTGGGCCAGCGCCCTGACTGAAGGACGCCAGGGGATCCCTGCTCCCGGAGTGACAGTGTTGGTTAGGGCCAGCCAAAAAGCTCCTTAATGCCAACCCAAGCGATCATCTCGAGTAGCCGACCCATGCTTCCCTTCCACATTCCCCCCATGGTGTCTGCCTGGAAGTTCCTGAAAGGTTTACGTTTAGCTCACTGGCAAGTTTTCTAAGGTGTTAGTAGCTAGTAGCGTTTTGAGGGCCCCTAAAGCCTTTCACACCTTGAGGAATTATAAGCTCCAGGATAGATTTTGAGGGAATCTTTTTGGAACAGTTAGTCTTGCAGTGGTCTCATTGCGTTTTGTAGGAGTCAGTATGATCCACTGCAGTGTGTGACCAAAGTGAGTTCAGGTTTTTTTTTTTTTTTTTTTTTTGGAGAAGGAGTCTCACTCTGTCGCCCAGGCTGGAGTGCAGGGGCACGATCTTGGCTCACTGCAAGCTCCGCGTCCCGGGTTCATGCCATTCTCCTGCCTCAACCTCCCGAGTAGCTGGGATTACAGGTGCCCGCCACCGCGCCCGGCTAAATTGTATTTTTAGTAGAGATGGGGTTTCACCGTGTTAGCCAGGATGGTCTTGATCTCCTGACCTCGTGATCCGCCCGCCTTGCCTCCCAAAGTGCTAGGATTACAAGTGTGAGCCACGGCGCCTGGCCGAGTTCGGGTTTTTAAAAGGGGTCCCACATCACGCATGTAATCCCAGCACTTCGGGAGGCCGAGGCAGGCGGATCATGAGGTCAGGAGTTTGAGATCAGCCTGGCCAATATGGTGAAGTCCCGTCTCTACTAAAAATACAAAAAAAAAAAAAAAAAAAAAAAATTAGCTGGGTGCGGTAGCACATGCCTGTAGTCCTAGCTACTCAGGAGACTGAGGCAGAAGAATCACTTGAACTCAGTATGAAGAGTAACATACTGAAGAACTCAGTATGAAGAGTATGCAGTGAGCCGAGATCGTGTCACTGCACTCCAGCCTGGGTGACAGAGTGAGACTCCGTCTCCAAAAAAAAAGGGGCATTCCCACAATCTGCTGTTTGTGCCTTAGTGTGTTATAGTTGTAGTGAAACAACAGCTAGCTCTTCCTCTTGGCCCCCCTCTTTCTGGAGAAATGTAAGTCCATAGGTTTGGATCAATGTAGAGTTTTTAGAAAACCATAGATCTGTTCTCAGAATCTGGTCTGTTGCTAGGTCAGGTTTTTCCTGTCTTCCCTGGGGCTCTCTCAGGCCATCCATGAGAATTCTCCATACATCATGCAAATAGAATTTTATCAGGAAGTCCCATCAGCAGAGTGTCTTTATTTCTGTACCTCCGTTTCCCACACTGGGACTTTCCTTCCTGTCTCTGGCCACCTACCTATCTATACCACTAACCCTATAGTGTTCTGTGTTCTTTGCACACAGCAGACATGTTTTCTCTTACTCCCCAGTGGTTCCCATCATCTCTATCATAGCAGCAAAAACTTGCCAAGGACAATGAGAAAACTCAGGGTGTTGCAATGTGCAAAGGCCCAAGGCATGTTTAGGTTAAACCAGAGTTTAAGCCTGTTGGGAATCTTGTAGACATGTGATCCAAGAGTTGCCAGCTCTTATTTTCCCTCTTTATTGGCCCCAAGAGGTTCAGAGTTCAGGTTTAGTCTGCATGAGGCCATATCTTGCCAGCCAGACAGTGTCTGCCCAAGAACACACTGTGGGAGAGCCGAAAGAGAGCCTAATCTTTCTCCTAGTGGGCAAAAGCAGAAGACACACTTTATGTTAGTCTGTCTCTTGATTAGTTGAAATCTAAACTATGTCCTGTGAATGACTGACTACAACACTGTGCTCCTGCCCTGGTTCTGGGAATAGTGAGGACAGGGCCGTTGGTGAACACCTGTCATAGCTGCAGACGGCACTGTTTCTTTCTCTCTTGTTTTGTACCGTGCTGCATAACCTTGAGCAAGTTATTTAATCTCTCAGTTTTCTTGTGATAACTGTAGAGTATTCATGTCTTAACCTGAAACATGCTGTTTTGAAAGCGTTAGCTTCATTATGTGTTACTACTAATGTTTATAAAGCACCTCACACACTGCTGGGTTACATAGCAGGTGTTCAACAAATGTTAACTGTTGTCATGTTAGGCTGTCTAACTACATGGCATTCTCTGGTGTTTTTCCCCCATACCAGTAAGTACCCCGGAGGATTGCCTCTGAAGATAATGCGATACACATGGAGAACAGACAGGGTGGATGGTGAATCCCTAGACCTGGGTTCTAATTTACACTCTAACAATAGTAGGCTCTGTGCTTTTGTTTGGAAAGGTCACTCGAACCATCTGAGCCTTAGTGTGTTTATCTGTGAAATGGTCAGTGGTGGGGAGTTGGTTGTAATAGTGGTATCCAAAGATTTAAGATTTTAAATACTATGATCCCTTCCCTCTTTCTCTGAGGATTATGGTGTATTCTTGGAGGATTAACATTTCTTGTGTAGGAGTTAGAAAATCAACTTTCAACTTTCCCATCTTTTCAGTTCCTTCATTCCAACTCCCTTCCGCACAGAGTGCCAAGAGTACTTTAGGCTGAAAGCCTAATCCATCTAGGAATGCTGTTGAATGTGAGCTCCCTCTTCCCTGTTCTGGAGCCTCTAGGGCTGAGTTGGAGTTTGGGGCCATAGGGTGATAGGGCCATTTGGAACATAGCGATTGGTTCCCTGAAGGGGCCAGAACAAATGACTGCTGAGCTTCACCCCACCCCCAGTTCCTGATCTCTCACCTCAGCTACTCATAGAGCCAGATCCTCAGCCTCTGCAGCTCCAGGCAACTCTGCCTCAGAACAGGGATTGCTTCTCCAGGTAGGTGTCTGTCCCCAGCAGGATGCAACCACTCTCTTTGGCTGGTCCCTTTGCCTCTCAGCTCCCTGGCTGGGTTGCTTCTCTCCAAAACGGAGAATCGTAACTCTGAAACCCTGACTCCAGCATGATGTCCTCTCACCTTTCCCGTCTCACTTTTGAATCCAGCCGCTCTTGCTGCATCTGCTGTTGACTGTGGTGTTGCAGGTAGAGGGGCTGAGAGGTGGGTGGCAGCGAGTGCTTATCTAGTGGTGTTGGGGAGAACCTTAAGAAAGGGGTTTGGAGTGGTTGGCCTAGGGATGCCTGAAATGGAGTCTGTGGCTGCCACAGAGGCAGTCTCACTGATGATCAGTTAGAAGGGTGACACTGGGGATCTCAGGAAGCGAGGGCTGAGGCCAGGGTCAGTAGGGGAAGCCCTGCTGCCATTAGTCTCCATGTTGTGTTTCCTGCTGGGCTGTGGCGCCAGGCTGGGCTCTGCTGGCTTAGTGTATTGTAGTGACTGGGTCTGTGCCTTCAAGTGGGGTCAGGAAATTTTGCAAAGAAACTTAGGCTAGAGTTTATTTTTCTTTTGGTACTCGGGTGGAGACCTAAGAAGGTTCTTGAATTTCACAGCTCTGCATACTCCAAGGTCCTGGCCAAGTTATATTGTCTCCTGGCTGTCTCACTCTGATGCTTCTCCCTCACTTCTGTCCCCTACCAAACCCATACCAGGGCCTCCAGACCTTGAAGGGCTACCCCTATGCTGACTGGTCCACTTCTGATGGCATGTGATGTACAAGGCCCAAGGGTGAATGGCTACCAAGGCAAGATAGGCCTCACTAAGAGCTAATTCCTTTGCAGCTCACCCTGGACAGTATCGTTCCGTGGAGGAAGACTGTGAGACTGTGGCTGGGAGCCAGATTGTAGCCACCCATCCGCCCCTGCCCTGCCCCAGAGCCCTGAAGCAGCAGCTGGCTGCAGATCACAGACACAGTGAGGATATGAGTGTAGGGGTGAGCACCTCAGCCCCCGTTTCCCCAACCTCGGGCACAAGCGTGAGCATGCCCGCCTTCTCCCTCGTGGACTACGTGGTGTTCGTCCTGCTGCTGGTTCTCTCTCTTGCCATTGGGCTCTACCATGCTTGTCGTGGCTGGGGCCGGCATACTGTTGGTGAGCTGCTGATGGCGAACCGCAAAATGGGCTGCCTTCCGGTGGCACTGTCCCTGCTGGCCACCTTCCAGTCAGCCGTGGCCATCCTGGGTGTGCCGTCAGAGATCTACCGATTTGGGACCCAGTATTGGTTCCTGGGCTGCTGCTACTTTCTGGGGCTGCTCATACCTGCACACATCTTCATCCCCGTTTTCTACCGCCTGCATCTCACCAGTGCCTATGAGGTGAGCAGGGACGGAAGGGAGAAGCACGTGGGACACTGGGGTTGGAGTGGAGAGGAGGAACAGGGACATAGGAAGGACCTGGGACCCTAGACCTCCTCCACCTAATGAGAGGGACAGAAAACTCGGTTGTGTGTTTGTAATTCTTTCTCAGTGATGTCAGGAGTAGGGGCAGGATTGGAGAGGAGGGTGCTGTGCCGAGTGGGACTCAGAGTGGGTATGGGTTGGATATTCCCTCATGTTCCTGAGCGTCTTGAGGGAAGTTGTGTGTGAGTTGTCGGGGTGAAGTCAGGAGGAAAATCTTTTTTCTGTATACCCAGTACCTGGAGCTTCGATTCAATAAAACTGTTCGAGTGTGTGGAACTGTGACTTTCATCTTTCAGATGGTAAGCAGAATGAGGCTAGAAACCGAGCCTGGGGCATGTTGGGGGACCTGAACCCAAGTGTGCTGCGGGAATTGGAGTCTCCCCTGCTCTCAGACTGGCAGGATTGAAATTCTTGCTAGAGGGTCAGCATCTATGAGGCCCCCAGAGGCATCCTGCTGCCCATGCCTTCTAATTCCAGCACAGATACTATGGTGGCAGCAAGCCAGAATTTGAGAGAAGGAAGAGGGAAGTGAGCCTAGGTGAGGGGAAGCCATGGGCATATTGGCACTGAGGCCCATCTTTCTTCCTCTCTCTTCCCACCCTCCTCCTGCCCCCTCACATTTTTTCCACATGCAACAGGTGATCTACATGGGAGTTGTGCTCTATGCTCCGTCATTGGCTCTCAATGCAGGTGAGGAGTCACAGCGCCCCTGGCTTTCAGCCATGGCAGGCTAGGAAAGCACCTTTGGGAGAGGCAGATGGAGGAGCGTGTACGGAAAAGAACCTGACCTTGGATGGGGAATTAATTCACTGCTTGGGCCCTTGGGTGGGTCTCTACCAGGGGAAGGCTTGGTCCACCTCTATTGAAAGCTAGTAACGTGTTACCATGCCTATCCAAACTGGTTAATCAGCACCTTTTGATGGAGCTCTGCAAACAATTTTTTCCATTGTGGTGAATGATTTATTTCATTGTTAATGACCAAATGCTTTATCTCTGTGGCATGACACGATTGCCCTACCAGGGCTTCTCCCCTGGGGAACCCTTTTCCAGGGATAAAAATGTGGCTTCTATGCTTACAGTGACTGGCTTTGATCTGTGGCTGTCCGTGCTGGCCCTAGGCATTGTCTGTACCATCTATACAGCTCTGGTAAGTGCAGTAAGCCCTGGTGAGGGGAGGGGAAGGGATGAAGTAAGGAGGGGAGATGGGAAGAGAAGGAAAAGAAGAGATAAGCTGAGAATATAGGTGAGAATATAGGTGAAATTCTAGGGTGGTAAGAAATAGGATTTAGCAGTGGGGGTGGTATGTGAAGGTAGAGGATGGGATGGGAATGATGTCAACAGGGTCACAGCAATTACGTGCCTAACGGCAGGAGAGTCCCCTCACTGGTAGCATGTCCTTAGAGCGGATGGTTTCAGGAGTGTCCAAGGGAGAGAATATAGTCATGGGTTCTTAGCTTCTGTTTCTGGTTGGGTCAGTAAAGCCCCTTCCTCATCTCTCTTTTATACTTAACACCAGAGATAGAAACTAAAAACTGGCTTCCGGCTGCAAAAAGCCTAAAACAAAACAAAATGGAACAACAATAAGGCGGGTTGGACGAGCTGGGTTTAGAAGGCCTCTGTGGCAGGTTTGCTGTGCTTTCCTTGCAGGGTGGGCTGAAGGCCGTCATCTGGACAGATGTGTTCCAGACAGTGGTCATGTTCCTTGGGCAGCTGGCAGTTATCACCGTGGGGTCAGCCAAGGTGGGCGGCTTGGGGCATGTGTGGGCTGTGGCTTCCCAGCACGGCCGCATCTCTGGGTTTGAGTAAGTATACCCCTACTCCTGGCTGGGGTCTGCAGTGCCTGGGCGCTGAGCCCATCCTAGAGGGCTCAGGGCTATAGTAAGCAGAGTGCAAACTGGGAAGCCTAAGGTGTAACAGCAGACAGCGGGAAACTGGTCCTGCAGAGAGGGAGGGTGATTACAGGTGCTCGGCTAGTGTTTATGGAGAGTCAGGACATTACCTGGGATGAGTACCTGGAACGAGGCTGGGGTGGAAGAATGGAGCCTCCCTCTAACTGGCTGTGCTGTCTCTTGAGTGCACCCAGCTTCTTGCCTTCAGTCATCCCCTTGGCCCTAGCAGTGGTGTCTCCTGTCCTGTCACTGACTCCTGTTGCCAAGAGGGCAGGAAGGCTATATCTCTGGGGCTTTGCACAATGACTGGGTGGTGTCTGTTACAGGTTGAATCCGGACCCCTTTGTGCGGCACACCTTCTGGACCTTGGCCATCGGGGGTGTCTTCATGATGCTCTCCTTATACGGGGTGAACCAGGCTCAGGTGCAGCGGTACCTCAGTTCCCGCACGGAGAAGGCTGCTATGCTGTGAGTGCAGCGACAGGAAGGGAGCAGAGCAAGGTCTAGGGGAAGGGGTTCCCCAGAGATAATTGGGGTGGGGCAGGATGCCAGAGTACATACATATCCACTGTGTTCAGGATGTGGGTCTCCTTTCTGGAGGTCAGGGGCACATGCCTGAGGGCGTCTGTTAATGCCGGCTCTCCTCCTGGCACCGACATCTTTTGCAGCTCCTGTTATGCAGTGTTCCCCTTCCAGCAGGTGTCCCTCTGCGTGGGCAGCCTCATTGGCCTGGTCATGTTCACGTATTACCAGGAGTATCCCATGAGCATTCAGCAGGCTCAGGCAGCCCCAGACCAGGTGAGAAGGCCCTGTCCTGTTCCCTTGAGGGCAGGCCTGGCCCCACAACGGGAGTGTCTAGGTAGGAAAGGACTGACTATAGAAAGGACTCCCACCCTGGGTGGGAAATGATTGTAAAATCCTTTCCCACTCTAAGATGCTAGGAATCTAGCATGTGAGGATCCTGGTCCCTAGCGTCTAACCACAGTGCTCATCCTACTGGGGTGAGGACCTACCCTTACTGACTCCCCACTGGGCTCCATGTGCTCTGCTGGGAGCTGTCACATACCTGGTCTCACCTAACCTCTAACAGCCTCATTTCACAGAGGAGAAAACAGACTCAATGAGGTAGTCAGTAAGCAGAAGTTACACTGGTAGCCAGAAACAGAGCTGCGGGCGAATTGTGTCATTCCCTCTGTAGAGCCCATTTTCTCTCCACTTAATGTGTAGACACTTGGGTCAGCAGAGATGCCCCAGGCCCTGGCTTCCCTTCTAACGTACCCAGTCTCAATAGACTCGCTGGTGCACATGCAAAGGGAGCTTCTCTGCAGAGCCGGCCCTGGGAAGGCCCCTCTCTGATGACTGCTCTGCACCTCCGCTCTGCTTGCAGTTCGTCCTGTACTTTGTGATGGATATCCTGAAAGGCCTGCCGGGCCTGCCAGGGCTCTTCATTGCCTGCCTCTTCAGCGGCTCCCTCAGGTACCCCCTTTGACCATTTCCCTCAGACCTGGTGCACCTGACCCCTGTTGGGTACAAGGTGATGGGTGGAGTGGGGTGGTGGCGGGCGGGGAGTCCCAGTCACAGTGAGTCTCTCACTGTGTCTGTCCCATCTGTGTGGATGACAAGGGATAGCTCATCTTTGTAGGCCAGAGCACATTTTCTCTTAAGAGATACCCCTGTTTTGGTTAAGAGTTCTTTTGTGGTACCAGAAATTGATCTGCTCAAATGAAACCCATATCCACATTCAAAAAAGGACTGTGTCCTTGCCTTCCAGGCCCGCTCTGAGGTGGTGTCAAGTCCAACTATGAGGAGGTTTCTTGGTGGTACCTGTCATCTCCCCTTTAGGATACCATTTCCTCCACAGAGTCCCACAGAGCTGACAATTTTGCCTCGCTCAACTTCTCATCCTCTTCTTTTTCAGCACTATATCCTCTGCTTTTAATTCATTGGCAACTGTTACGATGGAAGACCTGATTCGACCTTGGTTCCCTGAGTTCTCTGAAGCCCGGGCCATCATGCTTTCCAGAGGCCTCGGTGGGGTTATGCTTCCTCATCTCTTCAGTCTGGGTCTTTCTAAGCTACACCCTGACCACTGTCATCAGTCTGCTGTAAAACACCCGCTTTATTCGGGGCTCAGCACTTGCCTAACGAGGCACACAACCTTCCCTGCATGCATGGTTGTTTACATCTCAAGGCATGTCCTAGGGAGGTTTCTGAGTCACATAGGAGTGAGGACTTGGTGGGAGGAAGCTGCAGCATGATGTAATATGCCTTTTGTGTCAAAGGAGACAGAGATGGTAGTTTGGCTGCGTAGGGAGCCTTGCTTTATTCCATTGCTTGTGTTAACTCACACCTTCTTGTTTCCTCTCCTCTCCTTTACCCCCAGCCTTTGGCTATGGGCTACTTTGTCTAGGAATGGCCTATATTTCCTCCCAGATGGGACCTGTGCTGCAGGTAATAACTGTAGAGGGTAGGAAGCGATTTTAAGGGAGAGAAGGGATTGATTGAAACAGGAAGTTGAGAAGGGCAGCTATATTGAGGGGAATGACCGGGGGCCAGGTGTAAGAGATTCCCCTTTGATGGACCATCTTTACTGTGAACAGACTTCCAAGCAGCCAGAGGACCCAGGGTCATTCCTGGGATATTGTAGGCCAAGAGAGAGCCTCAGAGGAGAACCCAAAACACATCCCTCTCCATCAGCCCCCCATCAGCCTTTCCTGCCCTCTAGAGTCTTTTTTTTTTTTTTTTGAGATGGAGTCTCATTCTGTTGCTCAGGCTGGAGTGCAGTGGTGCGATCTCGGCTGACTGCAACCTCCGCCTCCTGGGTTCAAGCGATTCTCCTGTCTCAGCCTCCCAAGTAGCTGAGGGACTATAGACATGTGCCAGCATGTCTGTATAATTTTTGTATTTTTAGTAGAGATGGGGTTTTACCATGTTGGCCAGGCTAGTCTCGAACTCCTGACCTTAGGTGATCCTCCCGTCTCGGCCTCCCAAACTGCTGGAATGATAGGCGTGAGCCACTGCCCAGCAACCTCTGGAGTTCTGATTGTTCCCATAGAAGAGATAGATCTGATGAGTGGGGCTCCAAGGCCATGGCGGGTGGCTGTGCTCTATGGTAAGTATGGGCATTTCTGAGTCTGTATTCTTTTTTATTTTCTTCTTGCCCGGTCCTCCTAGGCAGCAATCAGCATCTTTGGCATGGTTGGGGGACCGCTGCTGGGACTCTTTTGCCTTGGAATGTTCTTTCCGTGTGCCAACCCTCCTGTGAGTGATGCATCTGGACCCACAGTCATGTGTAGTGGGATGGGCCTGTGGGTTGGCAGGGCTCTCACCAGGAGACCTGAGGACTGCTGCGAGGGCTGGCAGGGCTGGCCTTGTGACAGGCGTGCACCGTGTCTCTTCAGGGTGCTATTGTGGGCCTGTTGTCTGGACTTGTCATGGCCTTCTGGATTGGCATCGGGAGCATCGTGACCAGCATGGGCTCCAGCATGCCACCCTCTTCCACTAATGGGTCCAACTTCTCCCTGCCCACCAATCTAACCGTTGCCACTGCGACCACACTGATGCCCTTGACTACCGTCTCCAAGTAAGGCAGGGCTTGCTGTCTTTCCCCTTGTTTTCTCAAAGCCCTCCTTTGAGTTTGAGGGCTTTCACAGGGGTCTGCTAAGGGATGGGCCACCAGAGGCTCCAGGGAAATGTTGGGTATTGGGTCCCAAGACCCTGGGACCATGCGGGCAAGGAGAAACTGGTGCCCAAGGAATGCCCTGCCAATGAATTGCTAATTGTCTTCCCCTCTGCTCTTCCCAGGCCTACAGGGCTGCGGCGGTTCTATTCCTTGTCCTACTTATGGTACAGCGCTCACAACTCCACCACAGTCATTGTGGTGGGCCTGATTGTCAGTCTACTCACTGGTGAGGGTGTGGGATTGCGGTGCAGACGAGCACCGAGGGGTTAACAGAGGGCCCTAAGGGACTCTACCATCTACGGAGAAATGTTCCTGCCCTCTGAGCTTTTGGGTGTCAGTAGCTGTCAGGCTTTTCCACTGGGATGTAGGATGTGGGTGGGGGCTGGGGTATCTGGGGGCCAAGGGAGGACATGGGGCCCGCTGCTGTGGATGGTTCCACGCAGAGACTCAGAAGCACGTTTCCCTTCAGGGAGAATGCGAGGCCGGTCCCTGAACCCTGCGACCATTTACCCAGTGTTGCCGAAGCTCCTGGCCCTCTTGCCCTTGTCCTGGCAGAAGCGGCTCCACTGCAGGAGCTATGGCCAGGTAGCACCTAATGTCCAAGTGACCCCTCCCATCCCTCTGCAGATGCCACTGACTCTTCTACCCCTTCTACCCCTTCTCTCTGCTCCTGCCCCCGGTGCCCCTCTCAGGATCAGCTAAGCCTAGGCTGTCCCCACACAGCTGTCTCAGGTTCTACCCACAGGGCTGCCCTCCCTTGGTGGGGCAGAAGGATCTCAGGGCTCAGGGGAGCTCAGCCCCGGCCTGGGCTGGTCAGCTCCCCTCCCCAGCCCACTCTGTGCTCCCCACTGTGCTGTGCTCTCCCTTTTTTCCCCCCATTCTCCCTCCCACACCCAGCCTTGCTGGGCTGCCTTCTAGCGGGGACGTTTTCTGTGTGAATCCTGTCACCACCTGTCATCCATCTTCACCAGTTCCACCCCTTTGGCTTTGTGTTTGTAGGACCACCTCGTGGACACCGGCGTGTTTCCCGAGAAGCCGAGGAATGGTGTGCTGGGGGACAGCAGAGACAAGGAGCCCATGGCCCTGGATGACACAGCTTATCAGGGGAGCAGCTCCACCTGCATCCTCCAGGAGACCTCCCTGTGATGTTGACTCAGGACCCTGCCTCTGTCCTCACTGTGCCAGGCCATAGCCAGAGGCCACCCTGTAGTACAGCGATGAGTCTTGATGTGTTCTGCAGGGACAGGTCTGGATGATCTAGCTCGTACCAAAGGACCTTGTTCTTCCCTGCAGGAGAAGCTGTCACATCTCGAGCTGTGAGGCACCGTTTCTCTCTCGCTTGCCAATCTTTTTGTAAAGGATGAGGCTCGTAGGGAGCAGGATCATGCCAGAAATAGAGATAGAAGTGCATCCTCTGGGAAAAAGATAATGACTTCTGATTCAACATAGCCAGAGTCCTTTGAAGTAAATGGCTAGAAACAGCACTCTGGTTATAACTGCCCCAGGGCCCGATTCAGGACTGACTCTCCACCATAAAACTGAAAGCTGCTTCCCTTGTAGTCAGTCTGCATCTCAGTACCAGTTCTGCCAGCCACAGTGAGCCCGTTACTACTTTCACATTGTCTGTGACACTCAAGCCCCTCTCATTTTTATCTGTCTACCTCCATTCTGAAGAGGGAGGTTTTGGTGTCCCTGGGCCTCTGGGAATAGAAGGTCCATTTGTCTCCTTTGTGTAGAGCAAGCAAGTTTTCTGCCTCACTTTCTCCGTCCTCCACCTCTGAGATGGACACTTAGAGACAGGGCAAATGTGGGTCCAAGAAACCAGGGCCATGACCGGGTCCACTGTGGAGCAGCCATCTATCTCCCCGACTCCTGAGCCAGGCTGCCGTGGTGTCATTTCTGTCATCTGTGCTCCGTTTCCTTTTGGAGTTTCTTCCCCACATATCTATTCCTGGGGAATAAAAACTACCATTGGACCTAGAATTTGGGCTCCTGTACTGTCTCCACCTGCTCTTGTCCACCCCACTGCATCCCCTGGTGAGGATAAGGAGTCCCATCCTATGTACAGGTCACCTTCCTGTGCTCAGGAGGGGGGCTGCGGCTTCAAGTCTCTGCTGTCCCCGTGTCTGCAGGGGACAGCGTTGTGCTCACCAGGGTGGAAGATACACACCCTCTCCTAAGGCTTCTCATCCCCTGGGGCTTACTTAGTCACTCCCTTCTCCGGCCCCACTTTCCCTTTGCCAGAACCTTTTGCTCTCAGATTTTTACTTTTGGAACTGGAGGAAGAATGTTCCCATCTGATTTTAGAAACGGAACATTCTAGCTGGACTTTTATGGTCTTGTGAAGAACACTGTGCTCACACCCTCCCACACCTGGCCTCTGCCCCTGCCTGGCCCTGTGCAGCTGCCCACATCAGCTCTGCACAAGCTCTCCGGGGTCTCTTCACAGAGACCGGGTCCCAGGCATATCTGAGTTCAGCCTCAACTGAGGCCTCCCGGGGCTTCTAGAGCACATTCCAGCTGTTCTCTCACATTCCATGCAGCTCGGGCCTGGGATGTTCTGTGTCCCTTTTTCTACCTCTACCCCAGCTCACTCGGTCACGCCCCAGCCCCTTTCACTTCTGCCCTGGCCAGCCCTGTGGAAGAACAGGGCCCGGTTGTGCCAGAGCTCAGACCCTAGCCACTCCTAACCTGCCTAGGCCTCATTTATATTCATGATAACAATAATGGCTCCTTAATGGGTCTTAAACCTGCTGCCCTGGATTTTTTTTTTTTTCTTTCCATTCCACAAGGCTCTGGTCTTGAACATAAACATTCCTTCCAGTATGAACTTTAGGTATCTGGTCATGATCTATTTTCTGTCTGGGAAAGTACTTTGACAGGCCAAAGGTGTGTCCACTGAATCTACCATATTTCAGACGTGCCTGAGTGGTATTCCAGGGAGAGCTGGGGAGAATGATCCCCAGGGTTTCATTAGCTGAATTAGGTAGGGTGGAAGTGAGTCTATGTAAGAAGATATGGAGACATTTTACTAGGGGCCCTTGGACTCAGGCCTATTTTGTTTTGTCTTGTGAATTAAAACTTCAATGATGGAAAGATAAGAAGCCTATAATTATTATTTAGAAAAGATTCCTTTGGGAGACTGAGGCAAGGGGGTTGCTTGAGGCTAGGAGTTCCAGACCAGCCTGGGCAACATAATCAGAGCCTGTCTCTACAAAAACAAACAAACTAGCCAGCATGGTGTCATGTGCCTGTAGTTCCAGCCACTTGGGAGGCTGAGGTGGGAGGATTGCTTGAGCCCAGGAGCTTGAGATTGCAGTGAGCCAAGATTGTACCACTGCACTCCAGCCTGGGCAACAGAGCAAGACCTTGTCTCTAAAACAAAACAAAACAAAATCCCTTTTCCTTCATAGATTGTTTTTGGGGAATGTAATTGAATCTATCATGCCAGACTCCCAAATTCAAGCCTTATTTGTTTCCCGGTTCAGGTGCCCTGGTAGAGCTGCTTCTAGGACAAGGTCTTACCAACGGAGGCAACAGAAACTAAGAATGTCTGTAAAAACTAGAAGTGGGCAATTTATAGCTCAAGCCCTACAAGAAGGAGAGACTGGTGATTGTACGGCACCAAGAACTGTTGAGGGAATGGGATCATCTCTGGATTCTTAGGGCCTGACCTCTGAACCCGTTTTCTGGCCAAGCCAGTGTCTATAGGAGAGTTGAGAGCAGGATGCCCCTCATTGCTGCCCTTGGTCCAGGGCTTTACATTAAAAAAAAAACCACATTGGTCATATCTGTAAACATGAGGATTGTAAAGTGAGTAATGCCCAGAACTGCACTCTCTCTTTTTTTTTTTTTTTTTTTTTTTTGAGACGGAGTCTTGCTCTGTCGCCCAGGCTGGGGTGCAGGGGCCGGATCTCAGCTCACTGCAAGCTCCGCCTCCCGGGTTTACGCCATTCTCCTGCCTCAGCCTCCCGAGTAGCTGGGACTACAGGCGCCCGCCACCTCGCTCGGCTAGTTTTTTTGCATTTTTTAGTAGAGACGGGGTTTCACTGTGTTAGCCAGGATGGTCTCGATCTCCTGACCTTGTGATCCGCCCGTCTTGGCCTCCCAAAGTGCTGGGATTACAGGCTTGAGCCACCGCGCCCGGCCCCAGAACTGCACTCTCTCTAAGTCCTCCAAGAATTGTCCATCCTTCCAGTAGAAGTGAGGACAGTCCCCGAACATGCCAGGTTGACTCTGCCCCGAGGTCTGCCCTATTCTCCGTAGTCCCTCCCCCTGGGACCCAAGGGCACTGTTCCTTATTAACTACCTTATCCTACCAATCTGCCAAAGGGGGCCCTCTTTGTTCAGTATATGTATCAATCACCTGCTACATGCAAGGGCCTCAGCTTTTTTTTTGTGTTTTTGAGACAGAGTTTGAAGGGGTGGCCTGCCCCTCCACACCTGTGGGTGTTTCTCGTTAGGTGGAACGAGAGACTTGAGAAAAGAAGACACAGAGACAAAGTATAGAGAAAGAAAAGCGGGGGCCCAGGGGACCGGCGCTCAACTTACAGAGGACCCACGGCAGCACCAGTCTCTGAGTTCCCTTAGTATTTATAGATAATTATCTTTACCATCTTAAAGATAAGGGAGTGGCAGGGCAATAGGATCGTTTTTAGGGAGGAAATCAGCAGTAAGACATAAGAACAAGGATCTCTGTGACATGAATAAGTTTAAAGGAAAATCCTGTGCCTTGAGATAAACCTTTTAGCGGCATTGTTTCATCCTATCACATGGGGATAAACCTTGGACAATACCTAGCTTTTCTAGGAACAAAGACACACCCTGCACGCCCAAAATCCATTAAACCTTGAGTTACCACAGCACATGTCTCTTGCAAGGACAAGGTTGGGGGTAGGGTCACAGATTAACAGCATCTCAAATACAGAACAAAATGGAGTCTCTTATGTCTACTTCTTTCTATATAGACACAGTAACAGGCTGATCTCTTTCTTTTCCCCACAAGAGTTACTCTGTTGCTTAGGCCGGAGTGCAGTGGTGCAATCTCAGCTCACTGTAACCTCCGCCTCCTGGGTTCAAGTAATTCTCTGCCTCAGCCTCCCGAGTAGCTGGGATTACAGGCGCCCACCACCATGCCTGACTAATTTTTTGTATTTTTGGTAGGGACAGGGTTTCACCATCTTGGCCAGGCTGGTCTTGAACTCGACCTCGTGGTCCACCTGCCTTGGCCTCCCAAAGTGCTGGGGTTACAGGTGTGAGCCACTGCGCCTAGCCAGGCCTCACCTTTTATACAGCTAAAGAAACTGCTGTGCCACCCCAGGACTCTACGAGGTGTCAATCTGAAATTCTTATTTTAACTATATTTGCATAGAAGAGGAACTAAGAATGCCACAGGATTAAAAATTTTCAGGAGTTACGATAATTTAAGTGTGGCAAAAAGGTCCAATTCTCTGTATAACTTTCAAACCTTGTAACAGAGAGCAAAGATGCTCTTTCATTTCTAACATAGTAAACCTTTTTCTGCGTGCAGTGCAGCATTTAAAAAGTACTGTTTGATAGTTATGAGGGTGTAGTCTAAGGCTTGGGTTCAAATACTGGTACATCCATTTAACCTTAAGCTTCAGTTTCTTCGTCTGTTAAATGTGAAATTCACAGGGTTAAGGACTCAAAACTATGTTGCATGCATATATGTACATATATATGCATTCCTTAAATATCAGTTATTGTAATAATTATTCTTTGTAGTTTTTAAAGCACTTTTCATATACTACCTAATATTCCTTGGGAAAGAAATACTTCCCATATCATCTGCATTTTTAATATATAAAGTAACTGGATTGCTTGACTGGTAAGTGCTTGAGGCAGAGCTAAAATGAGGGTCTATGACTCCCAGTAGCCTACCAAGTTGTATTTGTGTTATCATGAAAACAATGTCCTTTTGGATAGGATATTGTTATCTGTGTTCACAGAGTGTTTTCTGGGACATCAGTCCCTAGTACAGTGAGGCATTAAGTTGGTGGCAATGGTACTATATCATTCTAGAATCTTTCTGGAGCAGTGGCTTGAAAACTTTTTTGACTGAGACCCACAGTAAGAAATACATTTTACATAATGATCCAACGCACACATGAACTGCATATGCTTTTTTCTCTTTTTTGAGACAGGGCCTTGCTCTGTCGCCTAGGCTGTAGTGCAGTGGTACCATCTTGGCTCACCACAACTTCTGTCTCCCAGGCTCAACTCAAGCAATCCTCTCACCTCAGCCAGGACTACATGGGGAGGTAGTTAGCCAGGGAACAACCCATAACATGATGTGAAGAACTCACATCAGTTACAAACAAGGTACAGTTTGGAGCCACTGACTTGATTCATGCTAAGACGGCTGCAGTTTTACCCAGATTGCTTTTCTAATATCAGTGCAAATATCCATAGAATGAAAATGGCAAATTACATTTTAGTATTATTGTATAAGAAAACTGTGTTAACTTTAGCGACCCCCTGATAAGATCTCAAGGACCCCGCCGGGCGCGGTGGCTCAAGCCTGTAATCCCAGCACTTTGGGAGGCCGAGACAGGCGGATCACGAGGTCAGGAGATCGAGACCATCCTGGCTAACCCGGTGAAACCCCGTCTCTACTAAAAAATACAAAAAACTAGCCGGGCGAGGTGGCGGGTGCCTGTAGTCCCAGCTACTCGGGAGGCTGAGGCAGGAGAATGGCGTGAACCCGGGAGGCGGAGCTTGCAGTGAGCTGAGATCCGGCCACTGCACTCCAGCCTGGGCGACAGAGCGAGACTCTGTCTCAAAAAAAAAAAAAAAAAGATCTCAAGGACCCCTAGGGTTTCGTGGACCACACTTTGGGAACTGTCACCCTAAACCAGGAGACATACAAGAACTGTCATAATAACATGTTAACCTCAGGCCAGGCACCATAACTCACGTCTGTAATCCTAGCACTTTGAGAGGCTGAGGTGGGCAGATCACTTGAGCTCAGGAGTTCCAGACCAGCCTGGCCAACATGAAGAAACCCCATTTCTACTACAACAACAACAAAAATTAACCACACGTGGTGGTGGTGCACGTCTGTGATCCCAGCGTGAGCTGAGATCGCGCCACTACACTCCAGGCTGAGCAACAGAGCAAGACTCTGCCAAAAAAAAAAAAAAAAAAGGAAAAAAGAAACAAAACAAAAACAACCCCAAGTTGGAGACAACCCAAAAGTCCATACAATGTAGTATTACGTGCTTATAGGGGTGCTATGTAGCAATGGCAAACAAATTAACCACAACCACACACATTGACAGAACAATGTTGATCAAAAGAGAGCAAGTCACAGAAGGAAACACTGATTCTCTTCGTTAAAGTTCAACATGGAAAAAATTAAGTTCTATTATTCTTGGCCCCATAGGAAGGTGGTAAAACCATGAAAAAAGGCAAGGCAATGATTAACCCCAAGGTCAGGATAGTGGCTCCTTGAGGGAAGAGGGTTGATGATGTGGTCAGGGATTTGCTTTAAAAGTACCAGCACTATTGTAGTGGACATCATAGCGGTTCACTTTATTTATTTATTTATTTTCTCTTTGAGACAGAGTTTCGCTCTTGTCACCCAGGCTGGAGTGCAGTGGCGCGACCTCTGTTTACTGCAACCTCTGCCTCCCGGGTTCAAGCAATTCTTCGGCCTCAGCCTCCCGAGTAGCTGGGATTACAGGCACCTGCCACCATGCCAGGCTAATTTTTGTGTTTTTCGTACAGACGGAGTTTCACCACGTTGTCCAGGCTGGTCTCGAACTCCTGACCTCAGGTGATCCACCTACCTCGGCCTCCCAAAGTGCTGGGATTATAGGCATGAGTCACTGCGCCCAGCCTAGAGGTTCACTTTAAACATTACAAATGTGTATGTATTAAATGCGTGTATCTCATGGTAAATATTTTTAATCTATTGATATCATATGATGATCATTGGCATTGCTGTCTATTTTCAATATATTATTAAGGAGAAAAAGCAAGACGCAGAATAACATGTAATATACCACCATTTCTAGTAAAAATGATGAGCAAAAGAATATGTCAGTACTTGTTTGCATATGCATAAACTATCTCTAGAGTACTATGGAAGAAACTAACAATGATGGCTGGCTGAGAGAGGAGCCAACAGGAAGGGAGACAGGAGTAAGAGGGGCCTGATCTCTTATCTCTCTATGCTTTTTTTTTTTTAAAAAAAAAATCTTTTTGATTTAGACATGGCTATC
Organism: Macaca fascicularis; assembly: GCF_037993035.2. NCBI lineage: Eukaryota > Metazoa > Chordata > Mammalia > Primates > Cercopithecidae > Macaca > Macaca fascicularis. Next base: position 95,030,941 of record NC_088387.1, read on the forward strand.
ACAGAATTTCTATGCCTTTTTATACAATTTATAAAGGATAATATTTTAGTATTAATAATACAGGAACAATTCCTGTATTACTAATACTAAAATCCTTCCCTCCCTCCCTCCCTTCCTTCCTTCCTTCTTTCCTTCCTTCCATCTTTCCTTTTTTCTTGAGACGGGGTCTCACTGTGTCGCCCAGACTGGAGTGCAATGGTGCAATCATCACTTGGGCCGGGCGCGGTGGCTCAAGCCTGTAATCCCAGCACTATGGGAGGCCGAGACGGGCGGATCACGAGGTCAGGAGATCGAGACCATCCTGGCTAACTCGGTGAAACCCCGTCTCTACTAAAAAAAAAAATACCTCGCCGGCGAGGTGGCGGGCGCCTGTAGTCCCAGCTACTCCGGAGGCTGAGGCAGGAGAATGGCATAAACCCGGGAGGCAGAGCTTGCAGTGAGCTGAGATCTGGCCATTGCACTCCAGCCTGGGCGACAGAGCGAGACTCCGTCTCAAAAAAAAAAAAAAAAAAAAAAAATCATCACTCACTGCAGCCTCAACCTCCTGGGCTCTAGTGATCCTCATACCTCAGCCTCCTGAGTACCTGCGACTACAGGTGCACACCACCACTCTTGGCCAATTCTTTTGAATTTTCTTTGCAGAGATGCGGGTCTTATCTTACCATGTTGCCCAGGCTGGTCTCAGACTCCTAGGCTCAAACAATCTGCCCGCCTTGGCCTCCCAACGTGCCGGGATTACAGGTGTGAGCCATTGCACCCGGCCAAAGTATTTCTTAAAGCCCTATACATCTGGAAGTTTAAAAATACTCCTAAATAACATCTGCATTAAAGAGAAAATCACACTGGAAATTATAAATCCTTTAAAAATGTACTGCAGCAGCCTGTAATCCCAGCACTTTGGGAGGCTGAGGTAGGTGGATCACCTAAGGTAGGGAGTTCAAGACCAGCCTGACCAACATGGAGAAACCCCGTCTCTACTAAAAATACAAAATTAGCCAGGCGCGGTGGCACGTGCCTGTAATCCCAGCTACTCAGGAGGCTGAGGCAGGAGAATCGCTTGAACCCGGGAGGCGGAGGTTGCGGTGAGCCGAGATTGTACCATTGCACTCCAGCCTGGGTAAAAAGAGAGAAACTCCGTCTCAAAAAAAAAAAAAAAAAAAAAATGTACTACAGCTAGAGCATCACATAGCAAAAACTGTAGCTTTAGATGGACTATCTTAAATGTTGAATAATCTGATGGGCAAAAAAGAAAATCTCATTTAATTTGCTTTGTTTGATTAGTATTGAGTTTGAGCACCTTTCACTCTTTTTCTCCTTCTTTTCTCCTCTTCCTTTTGCTTCTTTTTTGATTTAGATTTTTCTGTGAACTTCCTGATCACATCCTTCATCAATTTAAAACATTGTCAGAACTCTGTGTATGTTCTGAATAGTAATTTTGTGCAACAGTTTTTTCCCCTCACTCCCTTTTCCTTTAAATTTGATTATTTTAGTGTTTCTTTTAATGTAACTTTTAAATTTTATGAACGCAAATCTCTCAGTCTTTTATAGCTCCTGTTGTTTGTTTGTTTTTGAGATGGAGACTTGCCCTGTTGCTCAGGCTGTAGTGCAGTGGAGCGATCTCGGGTCACTGCAACCTCTGCCTTCCGGGTCCAAGTGATTCTCCTGCCTCAGCGTCTGGAGTAGCTGGGATTACAGGCACACACCACCATGCCTGGCTAATTTTTGTATTTTTAGTAGAGACAAGATTTCACCATGTTGGTCAGGCTGGTCTCCATCTCCTGACCTCGTGATCCACCCACCTCGGCCTCCCAAAGTGCTGGGATTACAGGCGTAAGCCACTGTGCCTGGCCCAGCCACCGTGCCCAACCCAGCTCCTGGGTTTTGTATTTTGTTGAGGAAGGCGTTTGCCACCCCAATATTACTAAAATACAGTTTAAATATTTAATATTTAAACTTTTGTCTTTAAATGTTTAATCATTTTACCACCTGTGTTTGATGTGATGGGGTATAAGATTCAATCTAATGTTTTTTTCCCTTCCGTGGATAGCCAATTATCTCACACAATTTATTGAAAAAGCCAGTTTTCCTTCAAGGCCTTAAATGCCACCACTATCATAAGCTACATTTATATTGCAAAATCGAGTTATATTTATAAACTTTCTGTATATTTAGATCTACATTTTCATATATGGCAGGGAAAATTCCCACTCATAATCTTTTTAAAGATTTTTTTTTTTTTTTTGGCTGTTATTGAACATTTCTCTTCCAAAAGAGAATCAGAATTCTCCAATTCTAATTTTAAAACCCTATTAAGATTTTTTTAGGATTGTATTAAACTTACAGACTAATCTGATTGTCTTGCATGACAAAAGCAGAGAAACTGCTTTTCCTGGACGACGTGAGTGCCACATCTGTGTGGCTTTCCATTCAGTTTTTTATGTGTGAATTTTTGTTGCTTGGTTTTGACAGGCAATCTCAGAGAGCCCTCGCTCTGTCTGAATTGTCCACAAGGGGTCCCCAATATCCAAAGTATGGATGGTGCTTATAGTGAGCTCCCCTCTGTCTTTGCATAGGCACTGTTATTTCAAAGTGGCAAGCAGGCTTGGATTATTAAGGCTCAATTAACTTGCATTATTTGCACGTAGAAATGCAGTAGTGATCCTAACCAACCTGGTTTAATCACCTTGACAGATTGAAAGAAGCTTTCCATTTACTCTGCAAAACATACTGACTAGTGGGCAAAGCCCACTGAAATCCCACAGCTAGTGGCTACTCTGAAGCAATCGCACACACATGACTCTCCTACCGTGTTGCCAAGAATCAGTTGTGTTTTTTTCTCAAATCTGGGTTTGCTGATTGTACAGGTATTCTAATCACCTTGTTATGAGGTGGGAGCAGAAGGCCAGGTTCCCCACAGAGCCCCCGTTAACACCCTGGGAAGAGCACCTCATTACGTTTGGGCAGGGGTGTTAAGTTCAGGCTCCCCACTAGTCTCTGCTGACACACCCTGGCTGGGGAAGAGTGCTTCCTACGTGGCCTCCAGTGACACTGTGGTGTGGGACTGTACTTTCTGATGCTAGGGATTTCTATTCTGAACATTTTATGTAAATGGAATCATAAAATATGTGGCCTTTTGTGCCTGACTTCTTCACTTACCATAATGTTTTCAAGGTTTATCCATGTTGTAGCATACATCAGGACTTCATTCCTTTACAATGTAGATGTACTACATTTTGGGCCGGGTGTGGTGGCTCACGCCTGTAATCCCAGCACTTTGGGAGGCCGAGGTGGATGGATCACCTGAAGTCAGGAGTTCAAGACCAGCCTGACCAACATGGTGAAACCCTGTCTCTACTAAAAATGCAAAAAATTAGCCAGAGGTGGTGGTGGATGCCTGTAATCCCAGCTACTTGGGAGGCTGGGGCAGGGGAATCACTTGAACCTGAGAGGTGGAGGTTGCAGTGAGCCGAGAGCATGCCACCACACTCCAGCCTGGGCAACAAGAGCAAGACTCCATCTCAAAAAAAAAAAAAAAAAAAAAAAAAAAAAAAAAAAAAAAAGTGTACTACATTTTGATAATTTTCTTTTTTCTGTTTTCTTTTTTTTTGAGATGGATTCTCACTCTGTCACCCAGGCTGGAGTGCAATGGCGTGATCTCGGCTCACTGCAACCTCTGCTTCTCGAGTTCAAGTGATTCTCCTGTCTCAGGCTCCTGAGTAGCTGGGATTACAGGCATGTGCCACCACGCCCGGCTAATTTTTGTATTTTTAGTAGGGACAGGGTTTCACCATGTTGGCCAGGATGATCTCAATCTCTTGACCTCATGATCCACCTGCCTTGGCCTCCCAAAGTGCTGGAATTACAGGCGTGAGCCACTGCGCCTGACTGATAATTTTCCGTTCATGGATGTACTACATTTTGTTTATCTGTTCATCAGTTCATGGACATTTGGATTGTTTCCATTTTTGGCTGTTATGAATAATGCCACAATGAACATTCATGTACCAGTTTTTGTGTGGACATGTTTTCATTTCTTTTAGTTATATACCTAGGAGTGGAATTGCTGGGATATATGGTAATTACATTTAGCCTTTTAAGGAATTAGCAGACTGTTTTCCAGAGTGGTTGCAAACTTTATATTCCCAGCAGCAAACTTACAAGTGTTCCTATTTCCTTTGGGAGGCCTAGGTGGGTGGAACACGAGGTCAGGAGATCGAGACCATCCTGGCTAACATGGTGAAACTCTGTCTCTACTAAAAATACAAAAAATTAGCTGGGTGTGGTGGCGGGTGCTTGTAGTCCCAGCAACTCGGGAGTCTGAGGCAAGAGAATGGTGTGAACCCGGGAGGCGGAGATTGCAGTGAGCGGAGATCCCGCCACTGCACTCCAGCCTGGGTGAATAAACGAGACTCTGTCTCAAAAAAAAAAGTTTCTATTTCTCCAAATTCTTGTCAACTCTTGTTAGTGTCCATCTTTTTTTTTTTTTTTTTAATCTTAGTAGGTATGAAGTTGTTCTCATTGCAGAGGTTTTCTTTCTTGTATTTTATTTTTAATTTTAGAGCAGTTTTAGTTTTTTGGTTTTTTTTTTTAATTGATAGGAGAGTACAGGGAGTTCCCATATACCTTCTCTCCCTGGGCACACAATTTCCCTTACTGTTTTTTTTTTTTTCGTTTGTTTTTTTGAGGTGGAGTCTCACTCTGTCACTCAGGCTGGAGTGCACTGGCGTGATCTCAGCTCACTGCAACCTCCACCTCACGGGTTTAAGCAATTCTCCTGCCTCAGCTCCTGAGTAGCTGGGACTACAGGCATGTGCCACCACACCCAGCTAATTTTTGTATTTTCAGTAGAGACGGGGTTTCACCATGTTGGTCAGGCTGGTCTCAATCTCCTGAACTTGTGATCCTCCTGCCTCGGCCTCACGAAGTTCTAGGATTACGGGCGTGAGCCACCGGGCCTGACCTTTTTTTTTTTTTTTTTTTTGAGACAGAGTTTCACTCTGTTGCTCAGGCTGGGGTGCAGTGATGTGATCATGGCTCACTGCAGCCTCAACCTCCTGGGCTCAGGTGATCTTCCCACCTTAGCTTCCTGAGTAGCTGGGACCACAAGTGCATGCCACCATGCCTGGCTAATTTTTAAATTTTTTGGAGATAGTTCACCATGTTGCCTACGCTGGTCTTGAACTTCTGGATTCAAGCCATCCACTTGCCTGTGGTCTATTTTGAATTAATTTTTGTATATGATGTGAGGTAGTGACCTAACTTCATTTCTTGGCCAGCATGTATAAGGCAGTCCCAAAACCATTTGTTGAAGGGACCATTTTTCCCCATTCAATAGTCTTGGCACCCTCACTGAAAATCAGTAGACCATACACAAAAAGGTTGCTTTCTGAACTTTCAATTCTATTCTGTGGTAGAGAGGAAAAGGGGATGATAAGATTTATTTTTGAATATCAATGTAACATGTTTCCCTTTGGTTAGTTGTTTACCTGGTATGTTTTTCTAACTACTTCTTCTTCCTCCGCCTCCTCTTCTTCTTCTCCTTCTTTTTTTGAGACAGAGTTTTCTCTCTTGTTGCTCAGGCTGGAGTGCAATGGCACAATCTCAGCTCACCACAACCTCCACCTCCCGGGTTCAAGAGATTCTCCTGCCTCAGCCTCCCGAGTAACTGGGATTACAGGCATGCGCCACCGTGCCAGGCTAATTTTGTACTTTTAGTAGAGATGGAATTTCTCTATGTTGGTCAGGCTGGTCTTGAACTCTTGACCTTGTGATCTGCTTGCCTTGGGATCCCAAAGTGCTAGGATTACAGGCGTGAGCCACCACCACCGGCCCTGTTTTTTCTAACGTTTAATGCCACTTTGTCTTTATATTTAAATCTTGTGTCTTTTTTTTTTTTTTTTTTCAGACAGGGTTTTTCTCTGTTGCCCAGGCTGGAGTGCAGTGGCAAGAACATAGCTCACTGTAGCCTCAAACTCCTGGGCTCAAGAGATCCTCCTGCCCCAACCTCCCAAGTAGCGGGAACTACAGGTGCACACCACTACACCTGGCTAATTTGCTTATTTAATTTTTGTAGAGTCAAGGTCTTGCTATGTTGCCCAGGCTGGTCTCAAATTCCTGACTTCAGGTCATCTGCCTGCCTCCACCTCACAAAGTGCTGGGATTACAGGTGTGAGTCATCATCCTGGCCATTCCTTTCCTTCTTTCTTTCCTTCCTTCCTTCCTTTCTTTATTTTGAGACAGGATCTCACTTCGTCTCCTAAGCTGTAGTACAGTGGCATGATCATGACTTACTGCAGCTTTGACCTCCTAGGCTCAAGCGATCCTCCCACCTCAGCCTCCCCAGTAGCTGGGACCACAGGCAAGTGCCACCATGTCTGGCTAATTTTTTATTTTTAGTAGAAATGACTCCCCCTCTGTTGCCCAGGCTGCTTTCAAACTCCTGGGCTCAAGCCATCCAGTGGCCTCAGTCTCCCAAAGTGCTGGGATTATAGGTGTGAGCTACTGCACCCAGCCAGGAAGTCCTTTCTCAGCTTGAAGCTCAGAAGTCATAAAATAAGTGATTTCTAAATTTCACTATATAAAAATTAAACATCAGACTAATTATTTTAGTATATAAAGAATTCCAACAAATTAGCAAGTAAAAGGCCTATAGTTAATAAAATAATAAGCAAAAATGTAGACAGTTCACAGAAAAGAAAATACAAATGTCTTTTAGTATATAAAAACTTCATCCCCTAGTAAGACAAGTGAAAAGCATACTACTATGAGATATTCCTTTCACCTCTCAGAATGGCAAAGTTAAAAAAATTTTGATAATACACTGCTGACCAGGGTGTGGCAATGCATTTTTGGCAGGAGTGCAAATTGGTAAAATTGCATTGAGGTCAATTTGGCAGTAGCCATCAACATCTCAGTATTTTTTTTTTTGAGGCAGAGTCTTGCTCTGTCACCCAGGCTGGAGTACAGTGGCACAATCTCAAATCACTGCAACTTCTGCCTCCCAGGTTCAAGCAATTTTCCTGCTGCAACCTCCCAAGTAGCTGGGATTACAGGTGGGCACCACCACGCCTGGCAAATTTTTCTATTTTTAGTAGAGACAGGGTTTCACCATGTTGACCAGGGTGATCTTGAACTCCTGACCTCAGGTGATTTCCCCGTCTTGGCCTCCCAGAGTGCTGGGATTACAGGCATGAGCCACCGTGCCTGGCCCAATATCCCAGTACTTCAGATATGGCAATTCTGTTTTTAGCATTTTTATGCCACAGACTTACCCACACACAGGCACAAAGGTGTATATGGAAGGGTAATTATGACAAGGTTCTTTTTGTCCTAAAAAAATAACAAATTGGGAGGAAAATGACATGTCTGTCTCAGACTGTATTCTTGGTTGCAAGTGGCAGATGTGACTCTGGTTGGTGAGCTAAAAGTGACTTGCTATAAAGACAAGTGTTGAGAGGGATGAAGCATAGACTTGATGCTAAACCTCAAGAAATAAAGCCGCAAACCACACATAGAAATAGCCAGATGAAGAAAACACCCGGAATGTTGAGCTGCCACCAAGAACTCCAAGCCGCAATTTGGACTGCTGACAAGAACTTGACTGTAGCCACAACTGTAACTCATGCTGGGGCTACCAATATCCCTTCTGCAGCAGGAACTTGCTTTATAGCCCCTACTGCTCTCAAAGCTATAGCTTGTGGTGCATTCTTGCCAGCAAAATGGATGCCCTTCCCACAGCCCATTTCCTCCTAGGGACTACTTCTGATTTGGAGACTGGCAAGGGTGCAACTGGACAGATCTGGGGAGCTTCAAAGGAGACTGGAGAGTGAGTTTTTCTAAAAACATTAGAAGCATTCCAAAGGAGCTGGTGAGGCAAGAAACATGACGCATGTCCATCACACTGTCTCTCAATAGGATATTGGCTAATACCTTGTCGCACATCCATGCATCAGAACCCCAGGCAGCCCTTGAACAGAATGAGATAGTTTTAAAAGTGATGATGTGTGAGAATCTCCAAGGTTTGGCCAATGCGTATTATGTTCTACCATTGGTATTAAAAAGGGAGCTATACATATTTATATGGTTGTCCACGTATACAAAACCCTAGAAGGATATGCAAGAATCTGATAATAATGGTGGTTTCTAGAGAAGAAAAAGGGAGACTAGAAGGGAAGGGAGACTTATTGGTGTGAATTCTATATATGCTGTGTATATATATAATCTATGCAAAATTTTTTAAAATAAAATGTTTGTGGCCGGGCTTAGTGGCTCACACGTGTAATCCTAGCACTTTGGGAGGCCAAGGGGAGTGGATCACCTGAGGTCAAGAGTTGGAGACCAGCCTGGCCAACATGGTGAAACCTCATCTCTACTAAAAATACAAAAATTAGCTGGGCATGGTGACGGGTGCCTGTAATCCTAACTACTCGGGAGCCTGAGGCAGGAGAATCACTTGAACCCAGTAGGCAGAGATTGCAGGGAGCCAATATGGCGCCATTGCACTTCAGCCTGAGCGACAAAGCAAAAACTCCTCAAAAAAAAAAAAAAAAAAGTTTGCCATATGTCAGAATTGTGCTGTTAAACATTCGATAAATTGCATTCATTTTAGAGTGTTTAGAAATAAAACAAATGAACAGTGGGTACTATCCACACTGTGATCAAAAGTGACAGCACAGATGCCATAGATGCTAATGATATCTCAGGATCACCAACCCCAGCTTCTGGGCTAAAGGTTGCCCTTCTAATGTCTACAATTGTGAAACAGCAGCCATCTGTCCCACAGAATTGGCCTGCCTGGCTAGCACTTCCTCATGAAGCCAGTTCAGATCTCTGAAGCTGTTAATGACAGCGAGGACACAGAGAACTGTTAGCAAGAACAGCCAATTCATCCTGTCTCCTGCCCACTTCTCAAAGTCTGTGGGAGGGTTTCTGTGATTCCTAAACTGTGAGAAGTTGAGACAGACCCGTGCAACACTTTTGGACCAGTGGATCTTCTAATAATATAATTTTGTTTATTTGAGTGAGATAAGTTTCTTTAGCCGAGTTCTGGGTCTACTAACCACAGCAATTTAATACTTGTTGAGTGAGCTTCAAAAACTTTCAGCTAAATCATTGAGGGTGCTTTCAGCAGCACAAACAGAACACCCAACTAAAAGTGACTCAAACTGAGGACATTCATTATTTCCCATAAAAGGCCTGGAAAAGAGAATCCCCGAGCTGCCTAATTCAGAAGTTCCACAATGTCATAGTTCTGGCTCAGTCTCTCTGACTTTCTCGTGACTTTCCCTTCCCGGTGACAAGATGATCTCCGCTGTTCCCAGCACCATATCTTCACGTGATGATCACTGAAGGCAGGAAGCATAAGGAACACACACTCTCTCTGTTTTTAATTAGGGAGGAAAATCTTTCTCAGAAGCCCTTGGAAGATTTCTCCTCTACTCCAATTGGTCAGAACTGTGTTATGAGCCCACCCCCAAACCAATCACTAGCAACGAGGAGAGGATTAACACTCTGCTCAATCGAAGTTCATCCTCAGTGCCTGGGGTTGCCTATTCATTGTTTATCTGAAATTCAGTTTCAATTGGGCATCCTGTATTTTTTTGTTGTTGTTTTGTTTTGTTTTGTTTTTGTTTTTTGAGACAGAGTCTCGCTCTGTCACCCAGGCCAGAGTGCAGTGGCGCGATCCCGCATGCTCCGCCTCCCGGGTTCACACCATTCTCCGCTTCAGTCTCCTGAGTAGCTGGGACTACAGGCGCCTGCCACCGCACCCGGCTAATTTTTTGTATTTTTAGTAGAGACAGGATTTCACCGTGTTAGCCAGGATGGTCTCGATCTCCTGACCTCGTGATCTGCCCGCCTCGGCCTCCCAAAGTGCTGGGATTACAGGCATGAGCCGCCGCGCCCGGCCAACATCCTATATTTTTATTTCTAAATCTGGCCAACCCTACAGGGGGACAACACCTCCATCTTTTCAGTTCCAGTTTACATAGCCCAGCATTTTCACATAAGCATAAGGGTGGCTAGTATCGTGTGCGTGTGGGGGTGTGTGTGTGTGTGTGTGTGCTTTTTGGAGGCAGTGGTTGGGGGTGGGGTTGGAAGGGAGGCAGCAGGGGGAGATCAAAGATCACAGTTTTATAATATTACAGAGTAAAATAAAAATGCTCAGAGTCGGCTGACTAAGATGAACAGGGACAGTGTTTTTAAAACTAAGATGTGTATAGGGCATGTTACCAGTTTACATTTGTGCCATCCAAAATTTTAAAAACCACCACCTAGTGTTCTGTAGCTTTGCTGCAGCACCCAGAAGAGAGTGAAACACAGGCCAGCTGCTTCCTGAGACCCTGGAGTTATCTCTGTTTGGAAGACACTTAATTGAGTATGACTGCCTTTTCAAAGACCCCTTGGGACTGAAGATCAAGGTGCTGTAGAAATGATGAGGAGGAAAGGCAATGTTTCCTATGGGAGTCAATGCTATTTCAACACTATTTTTATGAGCTTCCATAAGGGGGTGATTACAATGTAGGTAATGAAAAGGCCTTTTTGGGTGCTGATTATATGTGTGAATACTGGGATGCTACTCATAGACATACAGAAACCCACAACCCTTTTGCCAGATCTCCAGCTTACCACTGTCAGTGGGCTGCCCCAGCTCTCACAGCCCCCACGTAAAACCACTTGTCTGTCAGACTGTGTGAACTCTGTTTCATCACAGCCCAAGTAGCACTGGCAATTCTGGCAGCCGGACTGGAAACCATGTGGCAGTCCTTTTAAGTGTGTCTCCCTTGGAACCAAAAAATCCAATGGCTTTCATGGAGACAATTATTGGGAACGTGACTGGTAAACACCTATATTTTCTGTCAGAGAACCTGGCCCCAGAGATAGACTTATATGCATTCATGAAAAAGTAGTATTCATTTCCTAAACTATATTTATGTTGTAGACTTGATTAAAGAAGAGCTTCTGTAAGTGAACACGAAAGACTGAATATGCATTTATCTGTTCCCTCCCAAATCCCCACTGTAATAACAGTAAAGAAATAAAAGGACCATAAACTCACAGGGTTAAAGAGAAGGGAAAAATTATGACAGGAGTCAAAATATGTCAACACAATTTCGGAAAATGAAAGCATATGGGCTGTCTTAGTCTGTTTTGAATTACTATAACAGAATACCAGTGACTGCATGATTTATCAAAAGAAGAAATTTATTTGGCTCATGGTTATGGAGGCTGGGAAGTCTAAGATTGAGGGGCCACCTCTGGTGAAGGCCTTCTCTTTTTTGGCTTTGTCATCCTGTGGTGGAAGGCAGAAGGGCAAGAGAGTTTGTGGTTGCATGTTTGTGTATGGTTGGGGAGGGAGGGAAGGAGCCAAGAGAGGGCTGAACTCGTTGAACTCTTTTTTTTTTTTTTTTTTTTTTGAGACAGAGTCTCACCCTGTCGCAGGCTGGCGTGCTGTGGTACGATATCGGCTCACTGCAACCTCTGCCTCCCAGGCTCAAGCAATTCTTGTGCCTCAGCCTCCTGAGTAGCTGGGATTACAGGTGTGCACCATCACGCCTGGTTAATTTTGTATTTTTAGTAGAGACGAGGTTTCTCCATGTTGGCCAGGGTGGTCTCAAACCCCTGATCTCAGGTGATCCTCGCTGACCTCAGCCTCCCAAAGTGCTGGGATTACAGGCATAAGCCACCGCACCCAGCCCTGAACTCACTTTTATAACAAACCCACTCTTGGGATAATGAACCCACTCCCATGATAGTGACATTAATCTATTCATGAGGGCAGACTGTCATGACCTAATCATCTCTTAAATGTCTACCTTTTCATTCATTTCAAGAATGTTCACCTTTTCTCCTTGGAGAATGATTTTAATAGCAGCTTTAAAGTCTTTGGTAATCCCAACATTGGGGCTGGCATCTGTTGATTGTCTTTCCCCTTGAGAACTGATAGAACTGATCAGATTTTCCTGGTTCTTTATATTCTGAATATTTTGTTCTGAGGCTCTGAGTTCTGTTATACCTTCTGGATAGTGTTGATTTTCCTTTTTCTTTTCTTTTCTTCTTCCTTGTTTTTTTTTTTTTTTTTTTTTGAGACGGAGTCTCGCTCTGCTGCCCGGGCTGGAGTGCAGTGGCCGGATCTCAGCATCTCAGCTCACTGCAAGCTCCACCTCCCGGGTTTACGCCATTCTCCTGCCTCAGCCTCCCGAGTAGCTGGGACTACAGGCGCCGCCACCTCGCCCGGCTAGTTTTTTGTATTTTTTAGTAGAGACGGGATTTCACTGTGTTAGCCAGGATGATCTCAATCTCCTGACCTCGGGATCCGCCCGTCTCGGCCTCCCAAAGTGCTGGGATTACAGGCTTGAGCCACCGCGCCCGGCCTCTTTTTTTTTTCTTACACAGGGTCTAGCTCTGTTGTCAGAGCTAGAGAGCAGTGGCGAGATCTTGGCTCATTGCAACCTCTGCCTCCTTGGCTACAAACAGTTCTCCCTCCTCAGCCTCCTGAGTAGCTGGGACCACAGGTGCAAGCCACCACTCCTGTCTAATTTTTTTAAATTTTTTATCTTTTGGTAGAGATGGGAGTCTCACTTTGTTGCCCAAGCTGGTCTCTAACTCCTGGGCCTAAGCCATCCACCCACCTCAGTGTCCCAAAATGTTGGGATTACAGGCGTGAGCCACAGCGCTGAGCTGGTTAATGTTGATTTTCGTTTGTTTCTTTGTTTTAACAGGCCACCCACACAGTGAGATTCAGACCACAAGTTCTATGGATTCCCACATCAGTCAGTTCAGTTTTGGAAGACTTTGCTCTGCTGTTTGGGTCTGTCCCTCCGTGCACCACTCAGGGGTTGGTCTGGGACTTGGATGTTGATTTATATTTACATTTTAGTTTCATTCTCAGAGCCTTTGCTATGCGTCTTTGGGCATGTTCTGCACATGCCTAGTTTAGGGGTGAACCTTGGAACTTAGATTAGTTTGTACACAGAATTTGAGATACTCTTCTCCAGCTGTCTCATGTCCGGGATTTCCACATCACAAATAAACAAATGAATAGAATAACATTTCAAATAATACCCAACAGGTTTTGGGGAGAGGGAGAGAGAACTGAACGAAGTGTTTTGAAGACTCACATGGAAGAATAAGTCTGAGAATAGATGGACACATTTTATAGAAGAATAATGAGGTGGTCTTTGCCTTACTCTATGGTAGAACAGACAGATGAGTAGCGCGCAGGGAAGTCCAGAAACAGATGTAAACATGGAGAGAGAATGAGTGTCTGACAAGGTAGCATTTAAATTCATGCCAAGGCTGGAAACAAAGCAAATAGATAAATGAAATAATGCTTAATGGAAAAATATATATATTTTTTGAGGGTCTTATTCTGTCACCCAGGCTGGAGTGCAATGGCGTGATCTCAGCTCACTGCAACCTCCGCCTCCCGAGTTCAAATGATTCTCCTGCTTCAGCCTCTGGAGTAGCTGGGATTACAGGTTCCCACCACCATGCCTGGTTAATTTTTGTATTTTTAGTAGAGACAGGGTTTCACCATGTTGGTCAGGCTGGTCTCGAAGTCCTGACCTCAGGTGATCTGCCCGCCTTGGCCTCCCAAAGTGTTGGGATTATAGGCATTAGCCACCATGCTCGGTCACTGTGCTGGTCTTGAAACATCTTTTAAAGACAGGGATCTTTGTGACAGGAGAAGTATATTATTCTTTAAAGGTCAGGGGCATGCATGAAGCTCCACACCTGTGGAGATGAGGTTGCCACAAGCTCTTTCTCCTAGCAAGGCTGGACTAGACAAGCAGCTGCAACAGTTCAAAGTTCCTAGGACACACAGGGACAAGTTTTCAGCACCATTAGAAGTCAGTGTCAGGCTGGGCATGGGGGCTCACGCCTGTAATCCCAGCACTTTGGGAGGCTGAGGTAGGCAGATCACCTGAGGTCAGGAGCCTGAGACCTGCCTGGCCAACCTGGTGAAATCTCACCTCTAATGGAAATATACAAATTAGTTGGGCATGGTGGAACGTGCCTGTAATCCCAGCTACTTGGGAGGCTGAGGCAAGAGAATTGCTTGAATCTGGGAGGTGGAGGTTGCAGTGCACTGAGATCACACCTCTGCACTCTAGACTGGGCGAAAGAGTGAGACTCTGTCTCAAAAAAAAAAAAAAAAGTCAGTTTCCCACGGGTTGACTTCCTGACGGAAGCCTGTTCTTGAGGCAGAGACAGTTGGCTCTTCCAAGTAGGAAAGATGGTTCTTGGGGAGTGTCTGTCAGATGTGGCCGAGTTCATGTCTGCCCACTAGCGTCTTTAGGTTCTTTCAGGCATCATGGAACAGTAGAAATGCATCTGCAGATTGGTCCAGGGGGCACAAAGGACAAATCAGAGTCAACTGTGGTGGGTCTAAAGGTCTTGTTTTGATTTTACAAACCACGTATTTGGGATTCCTTCATTGATCATGTGGTGTCACTTGCTTGGCCAGAACATGTTTTAAGTGATGGAAAGGACATTAAATTCTGATGCTGGAAATGTTTAGTGAGAGTATTTTTCTTTCACCTCCATCCCCTCTGTGCCTTGCAGGTCATCCACAACAACTATGCTCATATATTTTGCATGAGATAAACTCATTGTCTCTGTTGCCAGGAAGATTCCCATTAGCAGAATATTTGGGAAATGTGTGGTAACATTCTGAACGAGGGTTGCCAAACAGCCATTGCGCCAGATTATTTTTTCTGGCACTTTAGATACTTTTTTTTTTTTTTTTTGAGACAGAGTTTCACTCTGTCACCTAGGCTGGAGTGCAGTGGTGCAATCTCGGCTCACTGCAACCTCCATTTCCCGGGCTCAAGTGATTCTCCTGCCTCAGCCTCCCAACTAGCTGGGATTACAGGTACCTGCCACCATGCGTGGTTAAATTTTGTAATTTTAATAGAGACGGGGTTTCACCATGTTGGGCAGACTGGTCTCGAATGCCTGACCTCAGGTGATTCGCCTGCCTTGGCCTCCCAAAGTGCTGGGATTATAGGGGTGAGCCCCCAAGCCCAGCTAAATACTCTTTAATCACCTTTCCAATGTAAAAAAAAATTCTCTTCAAATTAGTTTTTCTCCAAAATTGATAGTCATGCCAGGATATGGACACACACAAAATATTGCTTCAGTTGAACATATAAGGACTCAGTAGCCATAAGGGTGCATTTCAAAACTTTTGGATACTTTTTAAAAACAGTACTCTGTTTTTTTAGCCACTTTGTCTCTTTTCATATGTAATGTTCCTTTGTACATAACTATCTTTGTTGGTTCAGCTTCTCAAACTGAGCAGTGGTTAATTGCAGGGTCTTTCAAGCTGTCCAAATTGACATTTGATGTCATATCCAACATTCAAATAAGAATCCTTGTACTGGCTGGGCAAGATGGCTCATGCCTGTAATCCCAGCACTTTGGGAGGCTGAGGTGGGAAGTTCGCTTGAGCCCAGGAGTTTGAGACCAGCCTGGGCAACATAGTGAGACCTCATCTCTACTAGAAATTCAGCAAAAAATGTATCCAGGCATGGTGGCATGTGCCTGTAGTCCCAGCCACTTGGGAGGCTAGGGCAGAACAGGTCAAGGCTGCAGTGAACCGTGATTATACCACTACACTCCAGCCTGGGTGACAGAGCGAGATTTCTGTCTCAAAAAAAAACCCAAAACAAAACAAAACAAAGAAAAAAGAAAAAGAAATTAAACCAAAAAAATAATTATTGTATATTGATCTTACCAGCTGTGATTTATTATTCTATGACTTAGGGCAACAGAAACAAATCTGAAGGTGTTCCCCTGCTGACATTTGTGAGTTCCCTGCCCCCTGCCCCAAACCAGACAAAGACATCACAAGAAAAGAAATCTACAGAACATCATCCCCTGTGAATACAGTGCAAAAATCTTCAAAAAATGTTAGTAAACAAAAATTAGCAGCTTGACTGAACACAGGTTCTAAAAACAAACAAAACAACAACAACAACAACAAAACACTAGCAGCACACAAAAAGGATTTTACACCATGACTGAGTGGGATTTATCCCAGGATTGCAACTGTGGTTCGGCCTATGAAAATCAATTTATGTGCTATGCCACATTAATGAAATGAAGGGGGAAAACCATATGATCATCTTAATAGATGCAGTAAAGCATTTTACAAAATCCAACACCCTTTCATGATAAAAACACTCAACAAACTAAGAATAGAAGGGACATTCCTCAACCTGATGAAAGGCACTTAGGAAAAACTCACAGTTAACACTATTATAATTAATGATGAAAGACTGAAGTTTTCTTCCTAAGATCAGGAATAAAACAAAGATGCCTGTTACTGTCACTTTTATTCAACCTTGTACTGGCAGTTCTAGCCAGAACAATTAGGCAAGAAAAATATATATAGAAGTCATCCAAATTGGAAAGGAAGAAGTAAAACCACCTGCATTTGCATACAACATGATTTTGTACATAGAAAATCCCAAAGAATACACCAAAAAGACTATTAAAACTAAGAAACAGGCCAGGCAGGTAGCTCACACCTGTAATCCCAACACTTTGAGAGGTGGAAATGGGTGGATAACTTGAGATCAGGAGTTTGAGACCAGCCTGGGCAACAAGCAAGACCCCATTTCTACAAAAAAAATTTTGAAAATTAGCTGGGCATAGTGGCGCACACCTGTAATCCCAGCTGCTCTGGAGGCTGAGATGGGAGGATTGCTTGAGCCTATAAGGTGGACGCTGCAGTGAGCTGAGATCACTCTATTGCATTCCAACCTGGGTGACAAAGGGGTACCCTGTCTCAAAAGACAAAAAAAGAAGAAATAAAAATTAGTAATACAATTACTCATATAGCATATTTTTGTCTTAAAATCACGTTAGGAAGTTTTTTTTTTTTTTTTTTTTTTTTTTTTGAGATGGAGTCTCGCTCTGTCGCCCAGGCTGGAGTGCAGTGGCTGGATCTCAGCTCACTGCAAGCTCCGCCTCCCGGGTTTACGCCATTCTCCTGCTTCAGCCTCCCGAGTAGCTGGGACTACAGGCGCCCGCCACCTCGCCCAGCTAGTTTTTTGTATTTTTTAGTAGAGACGGGGTTTCACCGGGTTAGCCAGGATGGTCTCGATCTCCTGACCTCGTGATGCGCCCGTCTCGGCCTCCCAAAGTGCTGGGATTACAGGCTTGAGCCACTGCGCCCGGCCTGAAGTTTTTATTTCTATTCCAATAAAAACAGATGCATGAGAAGAAGCACCCCCTTTTCTCCTGTTCTCCTTTGCTAGATCAAGTCATCCAACCTGCTGAGGATAGCAAGGCAGAAAGACAAACTCATCAGTGGACCTGGATCTGTGATTGCCTCATCAAGGCTCTGAGCCAATTGTGGACCACCTAGCCTCCAGACATCATCTTGTGTGAAACGATGGCTGTCCTTATTGTGTAAGCTATTTGGTTTGAGTATGTTCTGCCTAGCAGCTAGAAGCATCCAACTGATGCCAATGCTTCTGGTAAAAGTCGTGATTAAAGCAGATAATGGTGTTAGCTGACGTGCTGATAAAATTGGAATCAGTACATAGCCAAGTCATGGTTCTGGTGGAAAGTATTCAAATAGATCAATGCATACTTGGTGATGCTGGTGCCTGTCATCAAAAACATCCATCCAGGCCATCATGATCATCTCCGAATGGTACAGGACTGAAGTCCAACTCAGGATCTACACACCCTGCTTATAATAATGCCCTAACTTCCTTTGAAGATGAAACACATTTCTCTGTGTTCTTTCAACTACTGTACAGAAAAACTTCCCCAGGAAACTCTTTGAACTCATATTTGTTTGCTTCTCATTAAACAAACAAACAGAAAAACTGGCTGTGTGTGGTTGTTCATGCGTGTAATCCCAGCACTTTGGGCGGCTGAGGTGGGCGGATTGCTTGAGCCCAGGAGTTCAAGGCCAGCCGGGGCAACATGATGAAACACTGTTTCTACAAAAAATACAAAAATTAGCTGGGTGTGGTGGCATGTGCCTGTAGTACTAGGTACAGGAGGGAGGCTACAGGAGGCTGAGGTGAGAGGATCACTTGAGCCCAGGAGTCAGACGTTGCAGTGAGCTGAGATCGCACCACTGCACTCCAGCCTGTGCAACAGAGTGAGACTGTCTCATAAAGATAAAAAATTTAAAAACCGGCCAGGCATGGTGGCTCATGTCTGTAATCCTACCACTTTGGAAGGCTGATGTGGGCAGATCGCCTGAGGGCAGGAGTTTGAGACCAGCCTGGCCAACATGGTGAACCCCTGTCTTACTGAAAATACAAAAATTGGCCAGGCGTGGTGGCTCAAGCCTGTAATCCCAGCACTTTGGGAGCCCGAGATGGGCGGATCATGAGGTCAGGAGATCGAGACCATCCTGGCTAACCCGGTGAAACCCCATCTCTACTAAAAAATACAAAAAACTAGCCGGGCGAGGTGGCGGGCGCCTGTAGTCCCAGCTACTCGGGAGGCTGAAGCAGGAGAATGGCGTAAACCCGGGAGGCAGAACTTGCAGTGAGCTGAGATCCGGCCACTGCATTCCAGCCTGGGCGACAGGACGAGACTCTGTCTCAAAAAAAAAAAAAAAAAAAAAAAAAAATTTTTAATACATTTCATATAGTTTACAAGTCAAATAACCTAAAAAGGCATACACTTGAAAGATTCACTCTCTTGGTGGTGCATAGCGCCTATAGTCCCAGCTACTTGGGAGACTGAGACAGAAGGACTGCTTGAGCCCAGGAGTTCAAGGCTGCAGAGAGCTGTGATCATGCCACTGCACTCTAGCCTGGGCAACACAGTAAGACTCCATCTCAAAAAAATAAAAAACAAGACTCACTTTCACCTATCCCCCATCTGCTCCAGTTTCCACTAGAACAAGTAACTGCTTTTTATTGTTTGTTGTTTGTGTGTGTGTGTGTATCCTATGCAAATAAAACAGAAATGACGTATGGTCTGGTAGCATAAAATACACACAGCTTTGTACTTTTCTTCTTACCCATTTAAAATCTTTCGCATTACTCTCACAGCAAAATATGAGAAAGAATTGTTTCCCATAGAGCATGTTGTGAAACTTTGAGTTTTTATCCATATAATAGGGGAGATGGTTTTTTTTTTAGAAGGAGTCTCACTCTGTCGCCCAGGCTGGAGTGCAGTGGCACTATCACAGCTCACTGCAACCTCCACCTCCCAGGTTCAAGTGATTCTCCTGCCTCAGCCTCCCAAGTAGCTGGGGCTACAGGCATGCGTCACTGTGCCCAGCTAATTTTTGTATTTTTAGTAGAGACAGGGTTTTGTTGTGATCACCAGGCTGGTCTTGAACTCCTGACCTCAAGTCATACACCCGTCTCGGCCTCCCAACGTCCTGGGATTACAGGTGTAAGCCACTGCACCTGGCTATAAGATGGTATTTCAGTGTAGCTTTAATCTACACTTCCCTTTATTATTAATGAGCTGGCCTCTCTCCCTGTGTTGCTAACTGGCCATTTGTATTCCCTTTCTGAGATCTGTCTGTTTATATTCGTTCTCCATTTTTCTATGGGGTTATTGGTCTTTTTCTTAATGATTTCTAGGAGCTCTTTAAATATTAGCGAGATTATCCCTATGTTTATGACCTGAGCTCAAATACTCTTGTCCAGTCTGACACTTGCCTTTTGATTATGCGGATAGTGATTTTTGCCTTGCTGATTTTCCTCACACTATTTTTAGGTTTAGAAGTAGAACAGGGAGGGCTGGGCACAGTGGCTCATGCCTGTAATCACAACACTTTTGGAGGCCAAGGCAGGTGGATCACCTGAGGTTGGGAGTTTGAGACCAGCCTGACCAACATTGAGAAACCCCATCTCTACTAAAAATAGAAAATTAGTCGGGCATGGTAGCACATGCCTGTAATCCCAGCTACTCAGGAGGCTTAGGCAGGAGAATCGCTTGAATTCGGAAGGTGGACGTTTTGGCGAGCCAAGATCGCACCGTTGCACTCCAGCCTGGGTAAAGAGAGTGTAACTCCACCTCAAAACAAAAACAAAAAACAAAGAAGTAGAACAGGAAGAAGGAGCCAGGAAAAAGACTGAGAAAAAACAGTTGATTAGGAAACCTAGAGAAGAAGTGTTTCAAGAAGGATGGAGAATCGCTTGAATTCGGAAGGTGGACGTTTTGGCGAGCCAAGATCGCACCGTTGCACTCCAGCCTGGGTAAAGAGAGTGTAACTCCACCTCAAAACAAAAACAAAAAACAAAGAAGTAGAACAGGAAGAAGGAGCCAGGAAAAAGACTGAGAAAAAACAGTTGATTAGGAAACCTAGAGAAGAAGTGTTTCAAGAAGGATGGAGCTGGGAGTAATGCCAGAGGCCAAAGTGGAAGGATCGCTTGAGGCCAGGAGTGAGCTGCCAGGCTGGAGTGAGCTATGATCACACCACTGAGCTCCAGCCTGGGCAACAGAGTGAGGCCCCGCCTCTCAAAAAAAAAAGAAAGAAAGAAAGAAAGAAAGAAAGAAAGAAAGAAAGAAAGAAAGAAAGAAAGGAAAGAAAAGATGGAGTAGTCAAATCAAATGATGCTAAAAACACAAAAACAGTGACACAGGACCACAGAAATTGACATCAGCTTTGGCAAAAGGGAGACCACCAATAACCTTACCAGTGCTGTTTTAGGAGTGAGCTGGAGATGGGCTCTTGATTGGAGTGAGTGAGTGAGGAAAGACAATGGAGACAGCAACAATAGAGAGCACTTAAAATTTTCTTGCTATGCAGCAGGCCAGGGAAATGTGGTGGTAGTTAAGCTGGGGAAGGGGGGTCAGGAGTTTTGTTTAATGGGAGATACCATACTCGAGAGTGTTTGCATGCTAATATACATGGGAGAAATGATCCAGTGGAGGGAGAGAAGCTGAGGATACGGAAGGCAGAGGGAATAATTTTAGGAGTGAGACCCTTTGGAAGAGCAAGAGGGGGTGGAATTCTGGCCCTGGAAGAAAACAGGCCTCTGGTGGGAAGGGATGCATCACCCATGATGAGCCTGGACATGCCAGCTGGGAAATGGGCAGCTGTGGTAGCAGCCACACTGCACCTTGGTGAAATCATAGCTCACTGCAGCCTTGTGCGACCACAGCTCACTGCAGCTTGGTCTGAAAACGGGGGATTCCTGCCTGACTGCTCTTGTTTTCGTCATGAAGTACGTGGTGATGGCAAGCTGAGAGGTTCTGAGGAGAGAAAAGACGGCGAGAAATAAATGTGTTAGAATGTAAGAAAGAAAACATATCAGGGAAGATTGTCACAGAGTGTTGAGTGCCTATTTGAGATTTTTGGTTGAGAATTTTGAGTCAGGCCAGTGAACACAATCGTGTGTTCATTTCCAGCAGCGTTCAGTGGAAGCGTAGACTGGGAAGACCGTGCAGGATCCGGATGTTGCGATGCAAAAACAGTGGGAGAGGAGGGGTAAGGGATAAGGATATTTGCAAAGGAGCAATTACAACAATGAACATAGAATCTGGGATGAATAAAGAGGAAGTAAGGACACAGGGAAGATGGTAGAAAGACAGAAAGAAGTAAATGAATTAAAGGCCTCAAGAAGACTGAAGAAATACTGGACTGCAGGCATGAGCCTGAGATGGAAGGGTAAGAGATAGGGATCACAATATCAAATCAGAATGCTTAAAATAGGGATTCTGAAAATGGTGTATTATTGGTTTTGACAAGGTTAAGGGTATGACCATAGAAATGGGTGGCTGAAGAAAATAGAAAATTGCATTTGAGGAGGTCAGAATCTAAGATCCCAAGATATTGGATAAATCATCCATTTGGGTGTTGAAACTAAAAAATGATGACAAGAATAGGATAGAGAGAAAGACAGTCAGATGCTAAAATCTTCAGTGAAATGGCTGGGCGAGGTGGCTCAAGCCTGTAATTCCAGCACTTTGGGAGGCCGAGATGGGCGCATCACGAGGTCAGGAGATCGAGACCATCCTGGCTAACACGGTGAAACCCCGTCTCTACTAAAAAATACAAAAAAACTAGCCGGGCGAGGTGGTGGGCGCCTGTCGTCCCAGCTACTCGGGAGGCTGAAGCAGGAGAATGGCGTAAACCCGGGAGGCGGAGCTTGCAGTGAGCTGAGATCCGGCCACTGCACTCCAGCCTGGGCGATGGAGCGAGACTCTGTCTCAAAAAAAAAAAAAAAAAAAAAAAAAAATCTTCAGTGAAAGATAGGGAATGACTCAGAATTTAGTAGAAGTTGCCACCAACAAAGGATATTGGGGGACAAACCAGAGGGTACAAACTCTAAAGCCCCTGGTGTTTTTGAAATAGGAGGGAGAAGAAATCATTGAAAAGCAGCAACGAGGAGTCAGATGGACACTTACTCACTTCCATGCCCACAAAATCTTGGGTTTGACTCTCCTTGGCATAAATGGGATCATGTCTAAATCGAGATCTGGGGTGCGGTTCGTCCCTCTGAAACCACGCGGACTTAGCTGGGAGAGGACGTTGAGGTATTATTGCTAGAAGGGGAGGGAAGTCTTACAGTATGTTAATTTCTTGTACAGTTTTGTGTTGATGCTAAGAATCATTTCCATTACTTCTTTTGGTTCGGTCTCATTAAAAACCACTTGTTTGAGTTGTTCGGTTTAGTTTTCCTTCTGCAGATTATTGAGTCATTTAAAGGGATTGTAGTTTTCTCTAACTTACTAATGATGGGATATTCCCATTCAGAACAGGCAGCCAGGGTCTCTTGGACCAGGGTGAAACACCAGGAACTGGAAGATGAATGTTTCATCCTGGTGGGACACAGTTAAAAAGCTGCCCCGTCATGACCCTCCACTGTGTGGGGAGGGGGCAAGGAAGGGGTCTCCCTTAGTGCATGCATTGGGGGGCTCATGAATCAGTCAGAGCAGTCCCTCCTCATGTCTATGTGGCAGCATGGGGGACTCCCCCATGATACAGCCGGTGGTGGGGCAGACCTTTGGAGTTCCCTCTCCAAGGGGATCCACGGAGGCCTGCCAGGTGAGTTCCCTCAGGGAACCTGAGGCTTGCAGCCTTTGTCCCAGGCTTCTAGGAGAAGAAAACTTGTCTCCACTGTGATCCTTGTGTTCATGCTCAGGGGCATAAAAAGGAAAGTGGCATATGGATCTTGAGAGAAGGCGTGGCCTGAGGCACTGCTAGAATGTTCACTTTGGCTCTCCCATGGCTCCTGGGAGGATGTCGGGAAAGGTAGGGGATGAAGAGTACATGCAGGCCAGCATCTTCCCATCCCTGCACATCTGACTGGTTTTGTTTTTTGTTTTTTTTTTTGAGTCGGAGTTTCACTTTTTCACCCAGGCTGGAGTGCAGTGGCGTGATCTTGGCTCACTGCAACTTCTGCCTTCCAGTTTCAAGCGATTCTCCTGCCTCAGCCTCCCTAATAGCTGGGACTACAGGCACGTGCCACCACGCTTGGCTTATTTTGTATTTTTAGTAGAGACAACATTTCACCATGTTGGCCAGGCTGGTCTCGAACTCCTGACCTCGTGATCTGCCCACCTTGGCCTCCCAAAGTGCTAGGATTACAGGCGTGAGCCACCGTGCTCGGCCCTGGCTGGTCTTTAATGGAGCCTACAGACAAGCTGCACGTGGTGCCCAGCAGACCACACCTACCCCTCAGCCATACCCCAGCACCCACAGAAGACTCAATTCCCCTTTCGGATCTAACAGGTGTTGGAAAGAGGAAGCATTGTGCAGTGGCACTTCAGAAAAATCCATGTAGGTCCTTAAAAGAAGCAAGAAAGGGAGCTGATAACACTCGTTTTTCCTGAGGGAGATATGATAGCCAGGCTATACAAACAGGATCCCAGGAGATATCTGGTCCAGATCTGGAGGTGACATGATGTACCACTGTCACAGGTATAACATGAATGCCTGCTGAATACATTTGACAATGCAAAGATAAGACATCAAGCCAGGAGCTCTTCCGGTTAATAGAGCCTACTCTGCCCCAAGATAGGCACAGCCAAGCCCCAGCCCAGATAGTATTCCTGAGGGTCTTAATGGAACTGAATGGGTCCCACTTAAAAAGATAAATCAGGCCAGGAACAGTGGCTCACACCTGTAATCCCAGCACTTTGGGAGGCTGAGGCGGGCGGATCATGAGGTCAGGAGATCGAGACCATCCTGGCTAACACGGTGAAACCCCGTCTCTACTAAAACTACAAAAAATTAGCTGGGCGCGGTTGCAGGCACCTGTAGTCCCAGCTATTGGGGAGGCCGAGGCAGGAGAATGGCGTGAACCCAGGAGGCAGAGCTTGCAGTGAGCCGAGATAGCACCACTGCACTCCAGCCTGGGCAAGAAAGCGAGAGTCTGTCTCAAAAAAATCAATCAATCAACCAATCAATCAATCAATCAATCAGAAAACAAGCTCACAGAATACAACTGGGGTGATAAAACATGCATCTGAATGGAGATAGAGGAAATTTCTATCCATTTCTGCCCAATCTAGTGCCTCTGAGCAGAACAAAAAACCTGGCAAAATCTAGAATTTATACACTAGGAAAATCTTAAGAAAATATTCTGGCTCTAAGAATAAATAAAAATAGACTTTAAAATAAGCAGCTTGTATTCTTCTGCTTTATTTAGACATAGATTTAAATGGTAGGAATCATGTATTTAACCTGGTTAGGAAAATTTACATCATGAGGCGTTTTTTTGGGTTGGGGAGGATGGACTGGGTTTGTGATAATTCATAATGTTTGCTACCCACCTGTCAGGCGAAGGACACTGAAAGATCATGGCCCATCAAGGCCTTAGGTCATGCTGCTCTGCTTGCAAATTGCACAACTTTCCTGTTAATTTGCTGGGCAACTTCTCTACGCATGTTTACAATCTGGTTAAAGAATCAGCTCTTGGAATGGTGTCATTAAATGCACACATACACAATGGTGCCATAGTAACAACAAGGTGTCTCTGAGCCAGGTGCAGTGGCTCACGCCTGTAGTCCCAACACTTTGGGAGACCGAGGAAGGAGGATTCCTTGAGCCTAGGAGTTCGAGACCAGCCTAAGCAATATAGTGAGATTCCGTCTCTACAAAAAAATAAAAAAATAAAAAATCAGCTGGGCACGGTGGTGTCCCTGTAGTTCCAGCTACTCAGGAGGTTAACGTGGGAGGATCACTTGAGCCTGGGAGGTTGAGGGTGCAGTGAGCTGTGATTGTGCCTTAGGGACAACAGAGCAACACCCCGTCTCAAAAAAAAAAAAAAGTGCCTCTGGAGCTGGAAATTTTCAAGTTCAGTTGCCCCAGCAACTGGGGAGGGTCATGAAGACTCTAGGAAAGACACTACTGTTCCCATGCACATTCATAGGAGAGAAAAAAAGTCCAGCAGGTACCGTGTTCATAAAGATTGGCCTGACCCTAGCTGTCCCATGGCAAATAGTCACACCCAAGACTCTCAGCTCTCTTTGGCTCGGGTTTGTTTCTGTAACCATGCCAAGATGCCACGGACAATCAACCAAGCGAGGCTGTGAGGATCTGCAAACTATTGCAGCCCTCAGCTTCCCTACTTAAAAGGGAAATAACTGGGCATGGTGGCACGCGCCTGTAATACCAGCTACTTGGGAGGCTGAGGTGGGAGGATCCCTTGAGTCTAGCAGTTTGAGGCTGCAGTGAGCCGATTGTGCATCCAGTCCAGAAGCAGGTCAGATGCCAAAATAATCTTATCTGGGCTGTTGTATGAGTCAAGGTCCAATTATGAACATAAAAACCACACCAGTTATTATAACAAAGGGAATTTAATGATAAGGACTGCAAAGGCAAAAGAGAAATTCCAAGGAACGCAGAGGCGGCAACTGAAGGACGTAGTGACCTCCCCAGAGCGGTGGGAGTTAACGAAAGAAAAAGGAGGGAGTTACTGGAAGCTAGAAGCTTGGAGGAGCCCTGCAGAAGCGGACACAGGCTTCAGAGCACAGAATGCTGTATAGCTGGTGCCGGCATCTTTGAGGGGGCAGACTAAAGGCTTGTACTTTTTTTTTTTTTTTTTTTGAGACGGAATTTCGCTCTGTCACCCAGGTTGGAGTGCTTTGGTACGATCTTGGCTCACTGCGACCTCCACCTCCTAGGTTCAAGCGATTCTCCTGCCTCAGTTACCTGAGTAGCTGGGATTACAGACACGTGCTACCATGTCCTGCTAATTTTTGTATTTTTAGTAGAGACAGGGTTTCGTCGTGGTCGCCAGGCTGGTCTCCAACTCCTGACCTCAAGTGATCCACCCGACTCGGCCTCCCAAAGTGCTGGGATTACAGGCGTGAGCCACCGCTCCCAGCCAAGGCTGGTTCTGAGAATGGGGAAAAAGTCGAAAACTTAAACCAAGTGAGGCTGCCGGGTTAAAGAACTGTTGCCACTTCGACAGTGGCAGAAGAAGGAAAATGCAAGAAGCAAATCCCCGCTCCCCCCTCCCGTCTTGCGGGCTTCCTCTAGCACCCTCTATTGGTGGAGCCCAGCGAAGTGCCGGCTGGCAAAGCAGAAAGTGGTTAGCAGAACCTCAGCCCCAGCACCACAGGAAATAAAAGCAGGGTTCCAGCTTGGGGCTATCAGAAATAACGCTGTTATGAGTGCTGTCATGCATATCTTTTTCTTTCTTTTTTTTTTCCTTTTTTTTTTTTTTTTTTGTTTGAGACAGAGTCTCACTGTCGACCAGGTTGGAGTGCGGTGGTGGCGCAATCTCAGCTCACTGCAACCTGTGCCTCCGGGACTCAAGCGGTTCTCCTGCCTCAGTCTCCTGGGTAGCTGGGACTAAAGGTGTGCATCACCACGCTTGGCTTATTTTTTGTATTTTTTTTTTTTTTTTTTTTTTGAGACGGAGTCTCGCTCTGTCGCCCAGGCTGGAGTGCAGTGGCACGATCTCGGCTCACTGCAAGCTCCGCCTCCCGGGTTCACGCCATTCTCCTGCCTCAGCCTCCCGAGTAGCTGGGACTACAGGCGCCCACAACCGCGCCCGGCTAATTTTTTGTATTTTTAGTAGAGACGGGGTTTCACCGTGGTCTCGATCTCCTGACCTTGTGATCCGCCCGCCTTGGCCTCCCAAAGCGCTGGGATTACAGGCGTGAGCCACCGCGCCCGGCCTTATTTTTTGTATTTTTTAGTAGAGATGGGGTTTCTTCATGTTGGCCAGGCTGGTCTAGAACTCCTGACCTCAAGTGATCCCCCCGCCTAGGCCTCCCAAAATGCTGGGATTATAGGTGTGAACCACAGCGCCCGGCCCTAGGCGTGTTTATACCCTGGATTTAACAGATACAGATATTAACCATTTTGGTGGGTGTGTCGTAGTATCTCAAGGTTTCAGTTTGCATTTTTCTAATAACTAATGAAGTTGAGTATGTTCAGCCATTTGGATATCCTCTTTAGAAAGGTGCCTAAGGCTGGATGCGGTGGCTCCTGCCTGTAATCCCTGCACTTTGGGAGACTGAGGCAGGAGGATCCCTTGAGCCCAGGAGGTCGAGGTTGCAGTGAGCTATGATGGTGCTACTGCACTCCAACCTGGGTGACAAAGAGAGACTCTGTCTCTTCAAAAACAAACAAGCAAACAAAAAACTGTGTTTCTAGCCCATTTAGCTATTTACTATTGAATTACCAGTCTCTGCCTTATTGCTCTGTGGGGATTTTTAATACATTCTTGATAGAAGCCCTTTTAAATATGTGAATTATATGGCAAATAGTATCTTCTCTCAGTCTGTGAACTTGTCTTTTTCACTCTCTCAATGGTATCTTGTGATGAATAGGTGCTCCTTGGCCAGGCGCAGTGACTCATGCCTGTAATCCCAGCACTTTGGGAGGCCAAGGTGCGCGGATCACGAGGTCAGCATATGGAGACCATCTTGGCTAACACTGTGAAACCCCATCTCTACTAAAAATACAAAAAATTAGCCGGGCTTGGTGGCAGGCGCCTGTAGTCCCAGCTACTCAGGAGGCTGAGGCAGGAGAATGGCGTGAACCCAGGAGGCAGAACTTGCAGTGAGCTGAGATCACCACTGCACTCCAGCCTGGGTGACAGAGCAAGATTCCATCTCAAAAAAAAAAAAAAAAAAATAGGTGCTCCTAACTTTATGTAGTATAATTTATCACTCTTGTCCTTTAGAGTTAATGCTTTTTGTGTCTTCTCTAAAAAAAATTTCCGTATTCCAAGGACATGAAGGTCTTGCTTATAATCTATTCTTCTTGTTGTATTTTTCATCTCCTTCTCCCTATGAACTGAATTCTGGTTAATTTCTAAAGATTCGTCTTCTGATTTGCTAGATCTATTTCTTTTTTCTTTTTTTCTTTTCTGTCACCCAGGCTGGAGTGCAGTGGCATGATCTTGGCTAACTGCAACTTCTATTTCCTAGGCTCAAGTGATCCTCCTGCCTGAGCCTCCAGAATAGCTGGGACTACAGGCGTGTGCCACCATGCCCGGCTAATTTTTCTGTATTTTTGGTAGAGACAGGGTTTCACCATATTGCCCAGGCTGGGCTTGAACTCTTGACCTCAAGTGATCCGCCCTCTTCAGCCTCCCAAAGTGCTGGGATTACAGGCGTGAGCCACTGTGCACAGGCTGCTAGATCTATTTCTAGTAGTTTCTAATCATCCACCGAGTCTCTAATTAAAATATCATATTTTTAATTCCTAGAAATTCTATTTTTTCCCAATTCTGCTGGGTTATTTTTGACAGCCTCTTATTCCTGAATTGTATTTTCAAAATTCTCTTTCCTTAAACCTGTTAAACATCTTTACTGTATATTCTATGCCAAAACATTACATGATTTGCAGTCCTCTCAAGTGTGATTCTAGAGTTCAGTAGTACGGCTATGGCTCATTTAGAGTGGCGTGCCTCCTTCTGACTTATAATTGTTTGCTGTAAGCTCGAGTTTGTTGGAATTGTATCCATGGGAATCCTCCAAAGCATGGATGTATTTATTACTTATTTTTATTGTTTTGAGCCAAGGTCTCACTCTGTCACCCAGGCTGGAGTGCAGTGGCGTGATCATGGGTCACTGCAATCTTAACCCCCGCGGCTCAAGCAGTCATCCTGCCTCAGCCCCCTGGGTAGCTGGGACTACAGGCATGTGCCACCACGCCCGGCAAATTTTTGTATTTCTTGTAGAGGTAAGGTTTCACCATGTTGCCCAGGCTGGTCTTAGACTCCTGGGCTCAAGCCATCATCGGTCTGTTTCAGCCTCCCAAAGTGCTGGAATTAAGGCGTGAGTGGCCGTGCCTGGCCACTGCATGGGTTTAAAACGTGTTCCTCCAGAGAAGGTTTGCACCTGCTTGTGCCTGGAAACACTACTAAAGCGAGCCCACTTTAAATTTTTGGCCTCCCCAACAACAAAAAATGTAAGGGTTTGGAGACTTTTCTCCTCCCTACCCAGAGTCAAGACCTCTCTGAGCAATTATCCCCATCCGTCTTTGCCTCACTGAGAGTGTTGCCTTTTGAGAATCCCAACTTTGTGACCGTCTCTGATCCAACTTCCCATTTTGAATGGGCCCTAGGCGTTGTCTCCTGTCCCCATGTGTGGCCTGTTAAGACCCAGGCCTTGGGCACCAGGAATTTGCAGATATCGCAAAGGCAGCACTGACTTGAGTGCTGGCTTACCATTTTTGGCTATATGCGTCCTTTTTCTTTTCTTTTCTTTTCTTTTTTTTTTTTTGAGATGGAGTCTCGCTCTGTCACCCAGGCTGGAGTGCAGTGGCGCTATCTTGGCTCACTGCAAGCTCCGCCTCCCGAGTTCGTGACATTCTCCTCCCTCAGTCTCCCAATTAACTGGGACTACAGGTGCCAGCCACCACGCCCGGCTAATTTTTTTTTTTTTCTAGTAGAGATGGGGTTTCACCGTGTTAGCCAGGATGGTCTCGATCTCCTGACCTCATGATCTGCCCGCCTCGGCCTCCCAAAGTGCTGGGATTACAGGCGTGAGCCACCGCGCCTGACCTCCTTATTCTTTCTCTTATTCTTTTCCTTTACTTTTCTGCCAGCCCAGCAACACATTTAAAAATATGTTTTTACGATTTTAGCCATCACTTTGAGTGTTCTGTACCAGGAGGGTTTCTCTGAACATCTAGTCTGCCATAGTGTCAGAAATGGGTGTAGGCTTGGGCTTTGTTACAAGCAGTTTTTAAAGGCAAAAAAGGGGACAAGGAGTGGGCTGATACAACGTTGTTTGTCAGGAATTCTCATTGGTTTACAGAAATAACATTGATTAATGATTGGCTGTACAGTGTTGAGCTATAGCATGTGGGTTATAGAGGACCAGAAATGGCAGGAAATGGAAGAACAAATCTTAGAGGAGCCAATTTGGGGAGATTTTAAGCTTTCTAAAAAGCCAGTTAAGTTTTACATTTTCATCAGCAAAATCATGCCAACAAGAAAGCAAACAGGGATCGAACGTTTTTTTTTAAAGGGGTGTCAATCGACTGAAAAAAATTCCCAGAAACAGAATCCAAAACAGAAAAAGCAAAAAGCCCCCAGCCCCAAATATAGCCTGGGTATTGGCTTGTAAACAGAAAAACCAAATTCTGAAATATATTAAAGAGGTTGATTCTGAGCCGACATGAGTGACCATGGCCAGGGGAATAGTCTCAAGAGGTCCTGAGAAAGTGTGCCTAAGGAGTCAGGTTACACTTTGGCTTTATACATTTTTGAGGGACAGGAGTTACAGGCAAAGATATAAATCAATACATAAAAGGTGTACATTGATTTGGCCTGAAAAGTTGGGACATCTTGAAGTGGGAGCTTGCAAGTCATGGATGGGTTTTAGAAATTCTTTAGTTGATGGTTGAGAGAGTTAAGCTATTGCTTAAAGACTTGAAGTCAGTAGAAAAGAATACTTGAGTTAAGGGAAAAGGGTCAGACCAGCTTGGTGGCTCACACCTGTAATCCCAGCACTTTTGCAGGCTGAGGTGGGTGAATCACTTGAGGTCAGGAGTTCAAGACCAGCTTGGCCAACACGGTGAAGCACCCTCTCTACTAAAAATACAAAAATTAGCCAGGCCTGGTGGTGCACGCCTGTAATCCCAGCTACTTGGGAGGCTGATGCATGAGAATCCCTTGAACCTGAAAGGTGGAGGTTGCAGTGAGCTGAGATCATGCCGCTGCACTCTAACTTGGGCAACAGAGTGAGACTCTGTCTAAAAACAACAACAACAAATAAAAAAGGGAGTCATTGGTGCCAAGGCCCTTATTATGGAGATGAAGCCTCACAGGGAGCAGTCCTCAGAAAGAATAGATGGTAAATGTCTCTTTTCAGATTTTTAAAAGTGTCAGCCTCTCAGTTAATCTCTCCTAGATTTTGGAAAGGCCTAGAAAAGAAAGACCTAGTTGCAGTGATGGAGATTCTCTACAGATACAAATTTTCCCCACAAAAGACAGCTTTGCAGGGCCATTTCAAAATATGCCAAACAAATATATTTTGGAGTAAAATATTTTTATTTCCTTCAGGGCCTGTTATCTGCCATGTGGTGCTAAGCCACAGTCAGGTTGGAAAGTATGCCATAGTATACTGCATTAATTTAAAAAACTCAGTTAATGAGATTTTATGGTTTGCTGGGTATGATTTAACCCTTACCTTTCCTGGCCTCTAGCAGTTTCTAATCCTTCACTGAGTCTTTAATTAAAATATCATATTTTGGCCGGGCACGGTGGCTCAAGCCTGTAATCCCAGCACTTTGGGAGGCCGAGACGGGTGGATCACGAGGTCAGGAGATCGAGACCATCCTGGTGAACATAGTGAAACCCCGTCTCTACTAAAACTACAAAAAACTAGCCGGGCGAGGTGGCGGGCGCCTGTAGTCCCAGCTACTTGGGAGGCTGAGGCAGGAGAATGGCGTGAACCCGGGAGGCGGAGCTTGCAGTGAGCTGAGATCCGGCCACTGCACTCCAGCCTGGGCGACAGAGCGAGATTCCGTCTCAAAAAAAAAAAAAAAAAAAAAAAAATATATATATATCATATTTTTAATTTCTGGAAATTCTATTTTTCCCCTAGTTCTGCCTGGTTATTAGATTTGTTGGAAATAAAGCTCAAGTCACAAAGGAAATGAGCACTCAGAGAACTTCTCAGCAAGGCAAATTTTACTTCGTTTTTTTTTTTGTTTTTTTTTTTTTTTTGCAGATAGAGTCTCGTTCTATTGCCCAGGCTGGAGTGCAGTGGCGTGATCTCGGCTCACTGCAAACCCCACCTCCCAGGTTCACGCCATTCTCCTGCCTCAGCCTCCTGAGTAGCTGGGACTACAGGTGCCCGCCACCGCACCCAACTAATTTT
This sequence comes from Macaca fascicularis, assembly GCF_037993035.2. Classification (NCBI taxonomy): domain Eukaryota; kingdom Metazoa; phylum Chordata; class Mammalia; order Primates; family Cercopithecidae; genus Macaca; species Macaca fascicularis. Next base: position 95,063,182 of record NC_088387.1, read on the forward strand.
TTGTATTTTTAGTAGAGACACAGTTTCACTGTGTTAGCCAGGATGGTCTCGATCTCCTGACCTTGTGATCCAGCTGCCTCGGCCTCCCAAAGTGCTGGGATTACAGGCATGAGCCACCGCACCCAGTCAAGGCAAAATTTTACTTCTATAGAAGGGTGCTACTGCATGCAAGGCAGAGGCAAGGGAGCACACTGAACAAAGGAAAGCAGGCGTTTTTATCCCTAACGCAGACCCTGTTCCTGTGTCCTCCCCGCATTGTCTGGGGTCAGACCACACAATCTAAGCTAATTCCAATTGGCTAGTATTGACCTCATCGAAGGAGGAAAGAGTGGCTACTTGACGGGAAGGACGGGTACATAGGTGACAGGACATGCTTGGATGTGTTTGGGTGCAACAGAGATAGGGAGGGCTGATGAATAGACGGGTAAGATTACTTTCAGAATAGAATAAAGAATCAGGAACCGAAACCTTTGAAGAGAAACTGTTTGTACCTAACAGATTCTTGTTCAAAATTTGGTATCTTAGGCCAGGCGTGGTGGCTCACACCTGTAATCCCAGCACTTTGGGAGGCTGAGGTGGGCGGATCACCAGGTCAGGAGATTGAGACCATCCTGGCTAACATGGTGAAACCCTGTCTCTACTAAAAATACAAAAAAAATTAGCCGGGCCTGGTGGCGGGTGCCTCTAGTCCCAGCTACTCAGGAGGCTGAGGCAGGAGAATGGCATGAACCTGGGAGGTGAGGCTTGCAGTGAGCTGAGATCGTGCCACTGCACTCCAGCCTGAGCAACAGAGCTAGACTCCGTCTCAAAAAAAAAAAATTGGTATCTTATTGCCACAAAAACTCTCTTTTGCCAGTCTTATAATCCCTATTTTAACCACAATGCTTGTCAGTTTTGTCTAAACACCAAAAGGGAGAGGGGTATAACAAGTCGCATCTGACCTCACGTCCCACTGTAAACCAAAAATAAAAGTCTAAACCCCCAGCCATCTGAATGGACTCCTCCTGCCTGTAAAGGGCATTCCAAAGTTAACCTGAAACACTAGTTCAGGCCATGATGGGAAGGGGGTTCAGACATGCCTCATGATACCCTCCTCCCTTTTGGATTTACTGATAGAACAGGATCTTTAAGTTTGATAAGAAACATTTATAATCTATTCTCTCCAAACCTGGAGGCTTCACCTGCATCATAAAACCTTGGTCTCTACAACCCCTTATCTTAACCTGGACATTTCTAAGCCTTTAGACAGTAACTTAACTCTTTCAACCAATTGCCAATCAGAAAATCTTTAAATCTACCTATGACCTAGAAGCCCTCCACCAGCTTCTAGTTGCCCTGCCTTTCTGGACTAAACCAGTGTACATCTTACATGTATTGAGTGATGTCTCATGTCTCCCTAAAATGTGTAAAGCCAAGTTGTGGCCCAACCACCATATTCTCAGGATCTCCTGAGGGCTGTGCCACAGGCACAGGTCACTCATATTTGGCTCAGAATAAATCTCTTCAAATATTTTACAGAGTTTGACTCTATTCCTCAACATCATTATGGCTGGGAATTCAGTTTTTCAGGTTTCTCTGGGGTCCCCTTGGCCAAGAGGGGATCTATTCAGTCAGTTGGGGGACTTAGGATTTTATTTTTCGTTTACAAACTTCTAGTTAGGCTGACTTCTGACCACGGAGCTCTTAAAACATTTTTTTTCAAATCTATTATTACTAGATTTCATCCAGGACAAAGAGAAAGTAGGTCTGTCATTTAATTTGCATGGTTTTAAAACCAGCTTTTCCCAATAGTGCATGCAAATGAATTATTTTAGGCGTTTCGAAGGACCCGCATTTTGACCACTGTTGCTTATGACTATCCTGGGTTATGGGTCCATTTTCCTAGATATTTACAAGAGGACACCCCATTAGGTGTTGTACATAAACCCAGTTGGTGTCTCCAAGAAAGGCTGCCTCCTTAGAGAGTCTTTGGAGTTGGATGATTTGTTACCCCACGTTAAAAGAAAAACTTCAGCTGAATTAAATTTTAAGGAGTTTAATTGAGCAAGGAACGGTTTGTGAATCAGGCAATCCCCAGAATCACAGCAGATTCAGAAAGACTCCAGGGATGCCTTGTGGTCAGAACAAATTTATAGACAAAAAAAGGGAAGTGACATACAGAAATCACAGTGAGGTACAGAAACAGCTGGATTGTTTGCAGGTTGGTGTTTACCTTATTTGAACACAGTTTGAACACTTAGCAGTCTATGAGTGGTTGAAGTATGGCTGCTGGGATTGGCCAAGACTCAGCTATTGTTACAGGCACATACTCCGAAGTTAGATTTTCAATCTTGTCTGCATTTTTTTTTTTTTTTTTTTTTTTTTTTGAGACAGTGTCTCACTCTGTTGCCTAGACTGGAGTGCAGTGACACGATCTCGGCTCACCACAACCTCCGCCTCCCAGACTCAAGCGATTCTTCTGCCTCAGCCTCCCGAGTAGCTGGGATTACAGGTGTGTGCCACCATGCCTAGCTAATTTTTGTACTTTTAGTAGAGATGGGGTCTCACCATATTGGCCAAGCTGGTCTCAAACTCCTGACCTCAAATGATTCACTGGCCTTGGCCTCCCAAAGTGCTGGGGTTACAGGCGTGAGCCACTGCAAACCAGCCTTGTCTGCCTATTAAGCTAGGTTACAGTTCGTCCACAAGGACTCAAATGTAGAAGTATGGAGTCCTTCTCAGGCCATATTTAGTTTGCTTTAACACCCATAATTTAGAGAGCTGAATCACTCAGGACTAAGCTCTGGGCAATGTTGTGGTTCAAAACATGCTGCTTGTGAGTGTAGCTCCTCAACATGTCACCAATGAGTTGGGTCCACTCTTTATGTGTCTTAGAAACTTGGAGTCCCTGGAAGGTCACAGAGGGCTCACTAGTGCTAGGTGACCAGGCTTCACGTGCATTTGCTGGCAGAGCAAGAGATTGCAGATGTTCCTCTGAGAGAGGAAACCCTGTAAGGCCACTAGATATCATGGACAAGAGTCCAACACCTCCACCAGGTCTCTAATTATTTAGAGCACTCTCACAGTTCAGAGGGAACAAGAACCTTTCATCTTTAGAGTGAAGAATCCATTCACTCTCGTTAATTAGGAAAAATAGCTTCAAAAGAAGTTGGCCATAGGTGAAACACGTCCAGTTTCCAAAATGAAAGGTCACAATGCAACAAGACCTCAGCTGAAAATGAAAGCAAACCACAGTTCTATGTGTTGGCAGAAAACAAAATCTTGATCCCCTGTCTTCAATCGGAAAGTCGGAGACAGAGACTTTCATTCTGAGAGAGTCAAAAGAGAAACAGCCCAAATTAAAATTTGGACTTAACCAAAGAAAGGGAGGTCCAGATTCAGAACTCACTTGCAATGCCAGATGGGACTTCTGAAGACTGAGACCACAGTGGATTTGTGCAGGTACTGAGCACCACTTCCAGAGAGAAACAGCAGGTGGTCAGGGCTGAGTCACTCCAGATCCTACTGTGTCAGATATGTTGATCCGAAGGAAAAAACTGAGGCAAAATTACATAAGTAGAGAGTTTTGTGGGACCAAGTTTGAGAAAGGCAACCCGGGAGTGTGTATTCAGGGCAATTTGAATCCAATGTCCCAGGTTGCAGTCCTCAAACTTGGCCCAAATAAACTCTCTACTTGTATTAATTTTGCCTCAATTTTTTCCTCAATATTTCCAAAAAATATGACATTTGTAGGCCAGGAGTGGTGGCTCACGCCTGTAATCTCAGCACTTTGGGAAGCTGAGGAGGGAGGATCACTTGAGTCTTAGAGTTTGAGACCAGCCTAGGTAACATAGTTAGACCCCGTTTTTACAAAAAATTTTTTAAAAAAATTAGCCAGGAGTGGTGGCACACACCTGTAGTCCCAGCTACTCAGGAGGCTGAGGAGGTAGGAGTATCACTTGAGCCTGGGAGGTCAAGGCTGCAGTGGGCTGAGATAATGCTACTCCACTCCAGCCTGGGCAACAAAGGGAGACCCTGTCTCAAAACACAAAAATAAAAAAATAAAAAATCATACAAAAACCAAATGTCATTTGTGCAAAAGTCATTTTTACTCCAGCAGTTGGTCAAGTATGCTTTACAAACCCTGAGTGTTCTCTTTCCTGCACTGTTTCTTCATGTCTGCTTAGACTGTCTCTGGGGAAACACCTATAGATTTCATGGTTGCCATAACTGAGCACAAATTGAATGAAAGCTCTGCAGAAAGAATGGCAGTTATTGCATTAGGTAATGCGACCATTGCCCAGGACCATGTCAGATTGGGAAAAATAAAGGCTTTGAGAGAACTGAGCAATCTTACCAATACTCTTCTATTAAGACTTTTTTTTTTCACAATTTTGCAATTTAGGAAGAGCTATGAGTTCTTTCAGACTAGATGATCTCCTTGGCTTGGGATGTAAATTTAAGCAGAAAAGGTTCTAGTAAAGAAGCCAAAGAGGATATTTCAACAAAGCCAAGCATGGTGGCACAGGCCTATAGTCTCAGCTACTCTGCTTTTGGAAGGCAGGGGAATTGCTGGAGCCTAGCAGTTTGAAGCTAGCCTGGGCAACATAGTGAGACTCCCATCTCAAAAACAAAACAAAACAAAACAAACAAACAAAAAAAAACAAAGGGCCGGATGTAGTGGCTCACGCCTGTAATCCCAGCACTTTGGGAGGCTGAGGCAGGTGGATCACCTGAAGTCAGCAGCTCGAAACCAGCCTGGACAACATGGTGAAACCCTGTCTCTACTAAAAATACAAAAAAATTAGCCAGGCGTGGTGTCACATCCCTGTAGTCCCAGCTACTCGAGAGGCTGAGGTAGGAGAATCGCTTGAACCTGTGAGGCAGAGGTTGTGGTGAGTCCAGATCATGCCTGGGCAACAAGAGCAAAACTCCACCTCAAAAAAAAAAAAAAAAAAAAAAAAAATTAGCCAGGCATGGTGCTGGGCACCTGTAATCCCAGCTACTCAGGAGGTTGAGGCAGGAGAATCGCTTGAACCTGGGAGGCAGAGGTTGCAGTGAGCCAAGATTGCACCATTGTAGTCCAGCCTGGGTGACAAGAGAGTAACTCCGTCTCAGAAAAAAAAAAAAAGACTGGGCATGGTGGCTCACACCTGTAATCCCAGCACTTTGGGAGGCTAAGGTGGGTGGATCACTTGAGGTCAGGAGTTCAAGACCAGCCTGACCGATATGGTGAAACTGTCTCTACTGAAAATACAAAAATTAGCCAGGCATACTGGCACATGCCTGTAATCCCAGCTACTTGGGAAGCTGAGGCAGGAGAATTGCATGAACCCAGGAGATGGAGGTTGCAGTGAGCCAGGGTCATGCCACTGCATTCCAGCCTGGGTGACAAAAGACTCCATCTCAAAAAAAAAAAAAAAAAAAAAAAGAATGTACCTGTTCCTTCTCAAGGACCCCAGAGCTCCAGGGGCCCAGTCAGCCATTATGCAGTTAGCTGATATGTGACACAGAATCTGTGACATGGTTTGGCTCTCTCCCCACCCAAATATCATCCTCAATTGTAGTTCTCATAATCCCCACGTGTCGTGGGAGGGACCCGGCAGGAGGTAATTTAATCATGGGAGTGTTTACCCTCAGGCTGTTCTTGTGATAGTGAGTGAGTTCTCATGAGATCTGATGGTTTTATAAGGGGCTTTCCCGCTTTTGCTCTGTACTTCTCCTTGCTGCCACCTTGTGCAGAAGGACGTGTTTGCTTCCCCTTCCAACATGATTGTAAGTTTCCCAAGGCCTCCCAGCCCTGTGGAACTGTGAGTCAATTAAACCTCTTTCCTTACTAAATTACCCAGTCTCGGGTATGTCTTTATTAGCAGCATAAGTACAGACTAATACAATCCATTTTCATCCAACTGGCCCTGGACCCAGAGCTGCTGAGGCACTAAAGCATGATACAACTGTCAAGTGATTTAGGCCGACTCGATATACTCAACTTGCTTTTCTGCTTTCACCATCATCAATGTGGAGGGTTGTTTCTGTTCTGATTACTGGATCGTACTTTTTGGTAACTTTTCCAAGTTTAAAGAAAAAGCAATTGTCTTTGGCCCTACGTAACTTCTGGCGTATTTAATGGCAGAGGTTCTTAGTTCCTTCTTCTCTCCCCATCGTCTCACCAGAGCTCAGCTCCTACCTCTTTTGAGTATCTCCTGGGGTTACTCAGAACCCTGGAGTGGGCCCTTGCCCTCTGTTCCGCTGCTCAGCAGCTGACCCTCTTGCTGTGTTGGGGATCAAACTTTCTCTCCCGTGGCAAAGTGTGGGAGGTAGAACCCGGGAGAGGGGAGGTGCCTACCACATTCCCAAGGCAGCCTGGAGCACAGAGTTGGGGGAAGTAGGGAAAGTAGGAAACCTAGAGTCTACCAAGAGGCCACAGATCCTCACCCTGGGGCTGCCCATCCACAAAGCTGGGAAGGTGGAGGTTTTTTGGAGGCCACTTGCCAGCCAGGGCCTGTGGAGCTGCAGCTGATAGGCAGCCTTGTGGGGGTCGGAGGACCTGGAATCAGCTCACCGATGAGGGTGTGGGTGAGGGTGTGGGATTGCAGTGCAGAGGACTACCAAGGGGCTGAAAGAGGGCTTTAAGGGACTCTGTCGCCTGGGGGGAAAGGCTCCTGCCCTCAGCTCTTGGGTGTCAGTAGCTGTCAGGCTTTTCTGCTGGGATTTAGGAGGGGGTCGGGGGCTGGGGCTTCTGGGGCCCAAGGGAGGACATGGGGCTCACTGCTGTGGATGGTTCCACGCAGAGACTCAGAAGCACCTCTGCCTTCAGGGGGAATGCGAGGCCGGTGTTGCCTCGCACTCCCAGTGTTGCCGAAGCTCCTGTTCCTCCTTCCCTTGTCGTGTCAGAAGAGGCTCCACGGCAGGAGCTACGGCCAGGTAGTACCTGCTGTCCAAGTGGCGCCTCCCTGCCTTTCTCCGCAGATGCCACCGACTCTTCAGGTTCCCTTCCACCCCTTTTCTCTCCCCCTGCCCCTAGTGCCTCTTTCTCTCTCTCAGGATCAGCTAAGCATGTGTCCCACACGGCTGTCTCAGGTTCTACCCACAGGGCTGCACTGGCTTGAGGGGCAGAAGGATCTCAGGGCTCAGAGGAGCTCAGCCCCGGCCTGGGCTGGTCAACTCCCCTCCCCAACCCACCCTGTGCTCCCCACTAGGCTGTGCTCTCCCTCCTGCACCCAGCCTTGCTGGGCTTCCTTCTAGCGGGGACCTTTTCTGCATGAATCCTATCACCACCTGTCGTTCACCTTCACCAGCTCTGTGTTTGCAGGACCACCTTGTGGACACCGGCCTGTTTCCTGAGAAGCTGAGGAATGGTGTGCTGGAGTACAGCAGAGACAAGGAGGCCATAACTCTGGCTGGCACAGCCCATCAGGGGAGCAGCCCACCCTGTGTCCTCCAGGAGACCTCCCTGTGATATTGACTCAGGACTCCGCCTCTGTCCTCACTGTGCCAGGCACTCCCCCTCAACCCAAGTCCTCTGTCTCTGGACCAAGTAGAGCTGTCTCAGTACAGGGGTGAGCCGGCGGGCAGGCCAGGGGCTTTCCTAGACCATCGACAAGCTATTCTAGAGTTGATGTTCTCATAATTTTTGTTCTCAGGACCCCTTTACATTCTTAAAAAAAGTAGGACCCTGAAGAGCTTTTGCTTATGTGGGTTATATCTATCCATAACCATCACATTATAAATTAAAATAGAGAATTTTAAAAATATTTATTTTAAAATAACACTAATTGATGAACCCATTTTATGTGAACATATATAAAATTTTTATGCAATATTATTGTTTTCCATATAAGAAGAAAATATTTAGTGAGAATGGCAGTGCTTTACAGTTTTTGAAAATATCTTTAATGTCTGTTGTAGTAGACAGCTGGAGTCTCTTATCTGCTTCCTCACTCCATTCGTTGCAATATCACATGTCATGTGGCTCCTGGAAAATTCCACTACACTCTTGAGAGAGTGCGAGTAAAAAATATAAGTAACTGGCCGGGCGCAGTGGCTCAAGCCTGTAATCCCAGCACTTTGGGAGGCCGAGACGGGTGGATCACGAGGTCAGGAGATCGAGACCATCCTGGCTAACACGGTGAAACCCCGTCTCTACTAAAAAATACAAAAAACTAGCCGGGCGAGGTGGCGGGCGCCTGTAGTCCCAGCTATTCCGGAGGCTGAGGCAGGAGAATGGCGTGAACCCGGGAGGCGGAGCTTGCAGTGAGCTGAGATCCGGCCACTGTACTCCAGCCTGGGCGACAGAGCGAGACTCCGTCTCAAAAAAAAAAAAAAAAAAAAAAAAAAAAAAATATATATATATATATATATATATATATATATATAAGTAACTTATTTTTTGTTTGTTTGTTTGAGAGAGGCTCTCACTCCTGTTGCCCAAGCTGGAGTGCTGTGGTGAGAAGTGGTAAGAACACCATTCACTGCAGCCTTGACCTCCCAGGCTCAGGTGATTCTCCATCTCAGCTTCTCGAGTAGCTGGGACTACATGTGTGCATCACCAAGCCCAGCTAATTTTTTGTTTCATTTTGTTTTTATTTTTTGAGATGGAGTCTTTCTCTTTCACCTAGGCTGGAGTGCAGTGGTACGATCTCGGCTCACCGCAACCTTTGCCTCCGGGATTCAAGCGATTCTCCTGCCTCAGCCTCCTGAGTAGCTGGAACTACAGATGCCCACCACCATGCCCGGCTAATTGTTCTGTATTTTTGGTAGAGACAGGGTTTCACCTATTGCCCAGGCTGGGCTCAAACTCCTGACCTCAAGCGATCTGCCCTCCTCAGCCTCCCAAAGTGTTGGGATTACAGGCGTGAGCCACCATGCCCACCTTGTTTTGTTTTTTTGAGATGGAGTCTCGCTCTGTCACCCAGGCCAGAGTGCAGTGGTGCGATCTTGGCTCACTGCAACCTCTGCCTCCTGGGTTCAAGCGATTCTCATGCCTCAGCCTCCCAGTAGCTGGGATTACAGCTACCACCACATCTGGCCAATTTTTCTATTTTTAGTAGAGACAGGGTTTTGCCACGTTGCCCAGGCTGGTTTTGAACTCCTGGGTTCAAGAGATCCACTCGCCTCCGCCTTCCAAAGTGCTGGATTACAGGTGCAAGCCACCGTGTGCGGCCTAAAAATATAAAACTATCAAAGTAGTTTTGGCCACTTAGACCACCTTAAGGGCCTCAGAGACTCCCAGGGTTCCTAGACCATACTTTGAATACCTCTGAGCGGGAGCAGGAGTTAGCAAACTTCTATTAAGGGCCAGAAAGTAAATATTTTAGGCTTTTCAGTCTCTAGTGCAGCTATTTGACTCTGCAATGCTATCAGAAAGGCAGCCATAAATAACATGTAAACACTTGGGTGTGGATGCGTTCCAATAAAACTTTATTTACAAAAATACACGGGGGGCTGGGTTTGGCCTACTGGCCATAGTTTGCCTACCTTGATCTAGAATACAATAAGCGTTTAGGGGCCCTAGGTTTAGAGCTCATGCCACCAAAGGGAGAGGACAGTGCCACCTGACTCACCCTAGCCAGGCTCCTCCCAGAGGAAGAGAAAAAGAGTCTCAGAGAAAGCTAGATCCTCTACTTCTCCAGTTCCCAATTTGGTAAAATCCAGTGTCCACTGTATTACTTAGAAATCACCGGGCCAGCTCTGCTTCTCCCACAGCCCCATCTTTTTTTTTTTTTTAGATGGAGTTTCACTCTTGTCACCCAGGCTGGAGTGCAATGGCATGATCTCAGCTCAATGCAACCTCCACCTCCTGGGATCAAGCGATTCTCCTGCCTCAGCCTCCCGAGCAGCTGGGATTATAGGTATGTGCCCCCATGCCCAGCTAATTTCATATTTTTAGTAGAGACATATTTCCATGCCCAGCTAATTTCATATTTTTAGTAGAGACAGGGTTTCACCACGTTGGTCAGGCTGGTCTTGAACTCCTGACCTCAGATGATCCGCCCCCTTGACCTCCCAAAGTGTGGGATTACAGGCATCAGCCACCACACTCAGCCCCACAGCCCCATCGAAGCCTCCACCCTGCCATCCTGTTCCTCAGAAAGCACATGCTCTGTGGAGGGAGCCAGCAGGGAAGTCTTGTTCCCCACCTCTACCTCCATCCCAGTCCCAAGTCCTGGGGATGGGGCAGGTGGTACAGGAAGACCAAGTGGGCCAGGCCAGTCCCCTGTGGAGCAGCTGAGCCTCCAACTCCTGAGCCAGGCCACCCTAGTGTCATTTGTCATCCATACTCAAATGTTTTCATCCATATTTTATTTTACTTCTTTTTTTTGTTTTCTTTTTTTTCCTAGATGGAGTCTTTCTCTTCGCCCAGGCTGGAGTGCAGTGGCGCGATCTTGGCTCACTGCAATCTGCCTCCCGGGTTCAAGCAATTCTCCTGCCTCAGCCTCCCAAGTAGCTAGGATTACGGGTGCCCACCATGACATCTGGCAAATTTTTGTATTTTTAGTAGAGAAGGGTTTTCATCATGTTGGCAAGGCTGGTCTCGAACTCCTGACCTCATGATCTGCCCGCCTCGGCCTCCCAAAGTGCTGGGATTACAGGCATGAGCCACCGAACTGGGCCGTGTTTTTCTTTCTCGCTGCAGAGACAAAGGGGCTACTCCTGGTTCTGGTTCATTGGCGAATCCAAGTCCTGACATGTCTCAAGGGCATTACTGTGCTTGTCAGGGAGGGAGGGCCCAGTCCATCCTCTGGTTATACCCATTCATCCCCTTGGCTCACCCTGCCCTCTTCCAGGCCTCTTTGCTTGCTGGCCTGATGGGGCTGGGTCTCCGTGGCTGGAGGAGATGGCCTCTGCCCTGCCCCCCACGACTGTCCTGGGCACAAATGAGAACAGCTTTGCCTGGAAAGGGCCCAAGACAGCCTGAGACACTTGTTGTGATGGGACCCGCCTCCTGCAGCCCTCCACCTGCATCATCCTTCCTGTGCCCTCCTTGTCTCCACCAGGGCCATGCAGTCGCTCCAGAGGGCTCTAATGTTACTAAGCAAAGGCCTGAGTCTGAGCAGGGCAGGGTGGGGCAAGCTCCAACCCAAAGTCTACTCTATCATCAGGGGAAGTTCTATGCTATCCGAAGAACCCCGACACACCCCCCAAGCCAATTTCCCTTCATCCCCAGGACAACAGTGTGCCACCAACTGAGGAGGAAATGTATCTGCTTCTCATCCTACCACCTCTGTGAACTCAACCAGGAAGATACTGCTGTTTGGCTTTAAAAATAGTACATTCTAGCTGGACTTTTATGGTCTTGTGAAGAACACTGTGCTCACGCCCTCCCACACCTGGCCTCTGCCCCTGCCTGGCCCTGTGCAGCTGCCCACATCAGCTCTGCACAAGTTTTCCAGGGTCCCTCTGTGGAGACTTGGTTCAAGGCAGATTTATGAGTTCAGCCTTGGCCGAGGCCTTCTCCCCATGGCTCCCGGCCACATTCCAGCTGTTCTCCCACATCCCAGGCAGCTCGGGGCTGGAATGTTCTGTGTCTCTTTTTCTACCTCTACCACAAGTGGCTCAGTTGCACCCCCAGCCCTATTTCAGCTCTGCCCTGGCCAGCCCTATGGAGGTACAGGGTCCTGTCATGCCAGAACCCAGACCCCAACCATTCCCAGCCTGCCTAGAGCTCACTTACATTCATGATGACAACAATGGTGTGTGTCTAAGGATAACCTTGTTGGGACTCTAGTTGGTCATGCCCATTCCCTCTCACTCTGAAGGGCTGAAATTTAACCGAAAGGTAATTTGTTCCCTGTCTGGACTTCAGGTGCAAGGTTTGAGGCTATATCTGATCTGGAAAATTATTTTCAGTGTGTGTAGATTCTATGATTAGTTCTCAAGTTATTTCTTTAGGGCCAGAGATGATGCCTGCAATCCCAGCACTTTAGGAGGCTGAGGTGGGAGGATCACTTGAGGCCAGGGGTTCAAGGCCAGCCTAGGCAACATATCAAGACCCCATCTCTGCATAAAAAGAAGAAGAAAAGAGTGGAAGAGTGCAGGAGCCAAGAGAGAGAGAAAATGTAGTGGTGAGGGGCAGCTTCTGGAGAGGCCCATACTACAGATACTACAGAGGCAAGAATCCTGAATTCCCCACTATCTCTCTAACATCAGGTAAGCATCTCATGATGCAGTTAGAAAGCACATTCCCTTCTTCAGTTTTCTTCTGGCTGTGTGACCCAGCCCAGATCTGTTTACACTTGCAGCTACCAAGAGCCTATCTGGTCACCTGGCTTTCCCATCAGCACCTGGGGCTGGTGCCATCCCAGGCCCCTCCCTCTGCACCTGTCTTCGCTATCTGCAGAGGGTTTGTAGAAACCTTAGGGGAAGAAAGTTAGGGTGGTTCCCTAGCTCAACTTTGAGCCCAATTATACCTCTTTCTCTCCCACTTCCCAGTAGCTGTCACAGAAGAGCCATAGGGAAGTCCCCTCTTGGGGACCAAGGAGGAGGCTCTCCATCCTATGCCCCTCTGGGTACTGTCCGTCACAGAAGTGTTACTGTTTCTCTTGGTCTGCATGCTGGAACTTGGGAGCTGAGTCTGAATCAAGTCTGATGGCTGAGAATCAGAGTGAAGACAGGTGGGGGCTGGCAGAAAATCCAGGTCCCTAAGCATGAATCACAGTCTAGGAGAAAAGGCAAGTGTGATAATTATTTGTCACCAAGAGCTGGTGAGAGTGGCATGGCAGAAAAGAGAGCATCTGCCTCTCCAGGGACTTGGGATCCCACCTCTACGTCTCTTGTTCTTTGGCTGGGGGTGCTTGCTGTGGTGGAGTCAAGATCAGAGTACCCCAGGCCTCCAGCATAGAGACGAGATCGCATCGGCCACTTCTGCAAGACAGAGATTGAGAAGTGAGAAATGCTGCTCTTGCAGCCCGTCGTAGTCCAGGATCCTTGACACCCAAAACCCAGCCTTCTCCAGCATCCCTCCCTGATAACCTTCCCCAGCCATCACTGCTCTGATCAGGGTCATCCTCATGTACAGCCCCACACGTTTTCCTGATCACCCAGAGCCTGGATGAGAGACACAGGAGGAGCCATCTGAGGGAGAGGGCCCCAAAAATAGCAGCCCTCTGTTGGGAGGGAGGTGAACAGAAGATCAGGTGGCCTGGGCAGAGCTGGCAACAGCCAGAGGCTGGGCAATGGGCAGAGCAGCAGAGCCAGGAAAAACTCCAAGCTGGGCCCTCCAAGGATTGCCCATCTTTCCAGCAGAAGCATGAGCAGTCCCAGAATGCACCAGGTTGACTGCCCTGAGGTCGCTCTCCTCTTCACAACCTCTCCACCTGGGGGCTGAGGGAGCTACTTCCTGGCCAACTGCTCCACCCTGTGGATGTGCTGGAGTGCTGGACCTAACCGGGCCCTCCTTGGTTCATCCTTCAGCCTAGCTGTTGATCACCTACTACAAGCAAGGGCCTTGCCTTGGTCACTATTTTACAGCTAAGGAAACTACTATACCACGCCAGGACCCTGCACCACCACTGACATTTCAGAGTTCCCCCACTTAGTCTCAAATTCGCACATTTTAGCTATATTTGCATTGAAGAAAAAAAATCAAGTTTCAAGACATTTCAGAACTATGACATTTAGGGGAAAGAGATGGTGAAAAGTATCATAAAAATAAAGTTGAGAGGTGAGAGGATCACTTGAGCTTAGAGTTTGAGACCAGCCTGTGGAACAAAGTGAGACACCGTCTCTACAAAAAAAAAAAAAAAAAAAAAAAAAAGAAGGCCAGGTGTGGTGGCATGCGCTTGTAGTCCCAGCTACTGGGGAAGCTGAGGTGGGAGGATTCCTTGAGCCCAGGAGTTTGAGGTTACAGTAAGCTATGATTGCACTACTGCACTCTAGCATGGGTGACAGTGAGACCCTGTCCCAAAAATAAGTAAGTAAATAAATAAATAGCTGGGTGTGGTGGCTCACACCTGTAATCCCAGCACTTTGGGAGGCCGAAGTGGGTGGGTCACCTGAGGTCGGGAGTTTGAGACCAACCTGGGAAACGTGGTGAAATGCTGTCTCTACTGAAAATACAAAAATTAGCTGGGTGTGGTGGTACATGCCTATAATCCCACCTACTCAGGAGGCTGAGGCAGGAGAATCACTTGAACCGGGAGGCTGAGGTTGCAGTAAGCCGAGATTGCACCACTGCACTCCAGCCTTAGCAACAGAGTGAAACTCTGTCTCAAAAAAATAATAGTAAATAAATAAATAAATAAATAAGTTGATACCACTGCAATGTTATCCTCAGAGGGCAAAGATGACCTTTCCTTTTTAACACAGTGCACTCTTCACCTCCTTATGGCGCTGTCCCTGTAGTCTGTTTAGTGGCTATGAGCATGGGGTCTGAAGTCAGACACCCCTGGGTTCAAACAGCGTTCAGCCTCATAACCTCCCTAAGCTCAGTTTCCTCATCTGTAAAGTAATCCTCATTTGGCTTTTGCATGGATTAAAAGACAAAAATACACTAACGTACTTAACCCAGCTCCTGGCCTATCTTTAGCACTCAACTGTTAGCTGTTATTGCAAAGATGATTAATGTTCATTAGACTTTCCATTTTGTACCTTGGAAGAGAAGTAAGGCTCATGTTAGCTTCTATTTTACGTGTAACAAAACTGAGGTTGAGAAAAGCTAGGTTGCAGTCTGGCAAGCGGTGCACACCTTCCCTGTACTGCTTCCTGCTAACTCCCCCAGCTTGGTTGCTTCTAGAATGATGGTCCCTCAGACCATTGTTCTCCTGGAGGGCAGATCTCTCCTGCAACAGAAGCCCAGAAAGCACCAAGGCAGGCACAATGGGGTGAAGCTGCATGGGGATCTAGGACTCTCCTTGGTACAATTTCCTTTCCTAGGACCCAGACTTGGAACCTGCTCTTTTTTTCCCCATGACTCTAAGAAACCCAGAGTCTTTCCCTCCTCTTCAAGGAGGTACATTCCCATGAAGTCATTTCCAGCCACCACCCCATGAGAAACCCAGGGTCAGCGCAGCCCCAAGGGCCAGCCTTGGCTCCCCTCTCTCTGAGACAGCAGAAGAAATTGGCCCCGATGTCAGTTCTGTGCAAGGCAGGGAGCCCAAGACCAAAGTCCCCCTCATTCCAATCCCTTTCTCCAAGGCCCTGGGCATTAAGATCTGCCTCTCAAGTCCCAGGGCTTGTGACCTACCTTGAGAGGGTGCAAGTAGCGGAGTCCACGCAGGAAGGGTGGCCAGGCGGGGCCAGGCAACTCGTGGCCGAGCGTGCGGGTGAGGTGGGCTATGTAGCTGGCGGCGAGCACCAGCACATCCAACTTGGAGAGCTTGGTGTCGGGCGGCACGGCAGGCAGAGCAGCCTGCAAGGCCAAGAAGGCCTGGCGCAGCGTCCTGACCCGGCTCCGCTCCCGCGCGGCGTTCTCAGGACAGGCCTCACTCTGCACAAAGGGCCCCAGTGAGTGTGTGTGACTTGGACTCCCAACTGCCCTGACTTCTGAGAGCATTTGAGTGAAAGGTCTCCTGCCAGAGTAGGAGGGTGTCTAACAGCAGGCGCCAGAGGGCCTCTGCCCTCCTTTGTCATCTTCAGCCCTGCCCTGTTTCACAGCTGAGGAAGTTGAGAGAAGGCCTGGGCAGGGGTCAGATGGCTGCAGGATGGCAGAGCTTGGCTCAGAACCCAGAGTCCTGTGTTCTCTCTACTACTCCACTCATGCCTCCTCAGAGCCTTTGTCCTAAGCCCAATCTGAATCCTGCTTATCAGAGTGCGCTGGGGCCAGGGGCAGTTCAGAGACACACCCTGTTTGGGAGGGCTGACCCTTGACCTAGCCAGGTCCTGAGACGACGAGGCTGCTGTGGGAAAGAGGAAAGACACAGAACCGGGGTCAAAGCACAAGGCTGAAGTCCCAGTCCTACCACTGGCTGCTGCTCAGTGACCTTGGGAAATTCACATCCCTCTTCCTGGCCTCAGTTTCCTCAAGAGAAGTGAGTGAGTGCAGCTCAGAGAGCTCTGATCTATCCCATCCACCCAAAGCATGACACCTTGGAGTCTAAGGGGCCAGTGTCCCCTCTCTTGGGCAGGAACGGTAATACTGAGTGAGGCTCTGCCATCGGAGGTGGCATCTCCCCACCCTCCAACCCCTTCCTCCCTTGGACCCCTCTGCAGGTCCAGGATTTCCTTACCCTGCCAAGAGCCAGGCCCCCAGCCCTGGTCCCTCGAGGGCCAGGGGTAGCTCTGCTCCATCTCTGATTGCTCCAGCTTCTTTCTTCCCACGGGTCCTGCCTTGTCCTGCTGAGGCGGCTCCTCTTCCTGTCAGCGCCTGGCAGCAACCGTGCTTTGGCCTGAGTCTGGCTGTGGCCCACCCCTGGCATGGCTGGCAGCCCTCTGGCCTTCCTCTGTGACATGCCACCCCACTGGGTTATGGGGCTGCAGCCCACAGAGCAGAAACACAGTGCCTGAGGAGGCCCTGGACTCAAGCTAGCTGGCTTAGGCTGGTCATCCAGCCAGTAATGTCTACATCCGAGGAAGCAGGCGCCAACTCAGTCCTGTGTGCTCCCTGCTCTGGGAAAACCGCCCACCAGGCACAGCCCCCGCGAAAAGCCTCCGCCTGCCTCCCAACCCGGCTGAGAGGTGGGGGTGCTGGATGCTGGGAGTGGCCAAGCCTTGGGAGGAGGCCCATGCTGAAGAAGGCAGGAGGATAGTGGGGAAGGGAGCTCCTTTCCGGCCATGCCTAACCTCAACAGTGGTCCTATGGTGGACCTGTGACTTCAGCTTTGGAGCTCTGGTCCATGGAGAAGACTTGAACCTCCTTCCTCTGTCAGAAGGCTGCCTGCATACATCCCTGAAAGGCCTTTCCTCCCCCGCCAATGAACGTGACATTCCAGCCACAGGGTGCGATTTGCCATGCCCTAAATATGCCTCCGATTTCTACTGTGCGTTTACATTTACCTTTCCATGCCCCAGAATACCTTCCTCCAGCTCCACCAGGAGGTACTGCCCATTCTTCAGGTCTCCGCCTTTCATTCATGAAGACCTCTTCAAACCCCGCAGGCCCAGAGTCCATGGGTTCCTTTGTGATTGGTAGGACCACAGCCTGGCTAGTTTCCCAACAGTTCAATGTTCATAGATTACTGTGTGCCAGGCACTGTGCTAAGCATCTTATTTATTTATCAGAGCAACCTTTTAATAAAAAAAGAGACTCAGTTTAGATGTGTGGGAACTGAGATATTGGGAAGTGAAATAACTTGCCCAATGTCAAATATCTGTTAAGTGGTGGGGTGGGATGAAAACCCAAGCCGTCAGTTGGACTTGGAAGGCTACCCCTCACCTGATGCTAGCCTGCCTCCCATAGGTTACTCACATGTCTGTCCCTGTGCTAGACATGAGGTCTCTGAAGGCAAGGACCATGGCATTCCTGAGTTGCATCACATCCTCCAAGAGCTAGTTAGGAGAAGGTGGGCTGAAGGAATCGCGAATCTGCCACAGCAGCCCCTTCTGTCTTTCAAGGACCTCTGCCTGTAGCAGAATCCAGTCTGCATGTCCCTTGTCCCCCATTTTTGAACCCCAGGGGAGATCAAATAAGTGAAGAGAAAGTAAAAAGGTGGATGAACAGTGAGAAAGATATGCAGCCCATCACAGAGAAAGGGAAAAAGAGGCCAGGTGTGGTGGCTCACGCCTATAATCCCAGCACTTTGGGAAGCGGAGGCAGGCAGATCATGAGGTCAAGAGATGGAGACCATCCTGGCCAACTTGATGAAACTCTGTCTTTACTAAAAATACAAAAAATTAGCTGGCTGTGGTGGCGCGTGCCTGTAGTCCCAGCTACTTGGGAGGCTGAGGCCAGAGAATTGCTTGAACCGGAGAGGCAGAGGTTGCAGTGAGCTGAGATCGCGCAACCACATTCCAGCCTGGGTGACAGAGCAAGACATCGAAAGAGAACAGAAGAGAAGAGAAGAGAAGAGAAGAGAAGAGAAGAGAAGAGAAGAGAAGAGAAAAAAGAAAGATCAGTAGAAACAACCTGCATGTCCATCAGTAGGGAAGTCATTAAATAAATTCTGGCATCTCCATACTATGAAATAATGTACAGGAATAAAAATAATGACAGACCTTTCTTAAATGACATGAAAAACTCTTCAAAACATAGAGTTGTGAAAAAAGCTAGTTGTAGATCAATATATACAGTAAGATCCCAGCCGCATAAAAAAAAAACACACCAAAAAATAAAAAATAGAAATGTAAAGTTTTTTGTGCTTATGTGAACATATGAAAAAGGAGATGGAAAAGATGTGCATCAGGCCGGGTGCGGTGGCTCACGCCCATAATTCCAGCACTTTGGGAGGCCGAGGCAGGTGGATCACCTGAGGTCAGGAGTTCAAAACTAGCCTGGCCAACATGGCGAACCCCTGTCTCTACTAAAAATACACAAATTAGCCAGGTGTGGTGGCAGGTGCCTATAATCCCAGTTACTCGGGATGCTGAGGCAGAAGAATTGCTTGAACCAGGGGGTGGAGATTGCAATGAACCGAGATCACGCCACTTCACTCCAGACTGGGCAGAAGAGCGAAACTCCATCTCAAAAAACAAACAAACAAACAACAACAACAACAACAACAAAACCCAAAAATTATCCGGGCATGGTGATGCATGCGTGTACTCCCAGATACTTGGGAGGTTGAGGCAGGAATCACTTGAACCCAGGAGGTAGAGGTTACAGTAGGCTGAGATCGTGCCACTGCACTTCAGCCTGGGTGACAAAGTGAGACTGTCTCAAAATAAAATAAAATAAAATAAAATAAAATAAAATAAAATAAAATAAAAGCAGTGCAGCTACCCCTTTGCTCCCTCTTGGATCGCTCACTCTGGGGGAAGCCAGCTGCTGTCGTGATAATATTCAAGCAGCCCTGTGGAGAGGCTCATATAGTGAGGAACTGAGGCCTCTCACTGACAGCCACCACAACTTGCCACCCATGGGAGTGAGCCACCTCGGAAATGGATCCTCCAGCTCCAGTTTGACCTCCAGATGACTGCAGCCCTGGCTGTCGGTTTGAGTACAACCCATGAGAGACCCTGAGCCAAGAACACCCAGCTAAATTGTTCTCGCCCGTAGAATTCCTGATTTATAGAAGCCATAGAAGATAATAAATGTTTATTGCTGTTTAAGTTTGGGGGTAATTTGGAAGCAGCTATAGATAACTAATGTAATATGTGTTACTGAAACCTGTGCATTGTTGTATGAATAAATTTTAAATTTACACAAATGATAATTGTATTAGCCAGGTGCAGGGGTGCATGCCTGTGATCCTAGCTTCTCAAGAGGTTGTTGGGGCAGAGGGGAAGATCACTTGAGCCCAGGAGTTCCAGGTTATAGTGAGCTATGATCGCGCCACTGCACTCCAGCCTGGGCAACAGAGATAGAATCTGACTCAAGCAATCCTCCCACCTATCTTAAAATTACAGGTTTCAAGCAATTAGGTAGAAAATCAATAAGGATACAGAAGACATGGGAAACCATCCTGGCTAACACGGTGAAACCCCGTCTCTACTAAAAAAATACAAAAATTAGCCGGGCGCGGTGGCGGGCGCCTGTAGTCCCAGCTACTCAGGAGGCTGAGGCAGGAGAATGGCGTGAACCCGGGAGGCGGAGCTTGCAGTGAGCCGAGATCCGGCCACTGCACTCCAGCCTGGGGGACAGAGCGAGACTCTGTCTCAAAAAAAAAAAAAAAAAAAAAGACATGGGAAACATTATAAACCTACTAAACCTAACAGACATCAAATAACACTCAACAACACAATACTACACATTCTTCTAAATTGCACATGGAAGATTCTCCAGAATGGATCACATGTTAGAGTCTCCAGAATGGATCATAAAACAATCCTCAACGGGCATGGTGGCTCATGCCTGTAATCCCAGCACTTTGGGAGGCCGAGGTGTGCAGATCACCTGAGGTTGGGAGTTCAAGACCAGCCTGACCAACACGGAGAAACCTCATCTCTACTAAAAATACAAAATTAACCGGGCGTGGTGGCACATGCCTTTAATCCTAGCTACTTGAGAGGCTGAGGCAGGAGAATCACTTGTACCCGGGAGGCGGAGGTTGCAGTGAGCCGAGATAGCTCCATTGCACTCCAGCCTGGGCAACAAGAGTGAAACTCCATCTCAAAATAAAATAAAATGAATAAAACAAGCCTCAGTAGATTTAAAAGGACTGAAGTCATACAAAGAATATTCTCCAACCACAATAGAATTAAATTAGAAACCAATAACAGAACTAACTTTTGGAAATTCACAAATATACAGAAATTAAACAACACATCCTTAAATAATCAGTAAGTTAAAGAAGATATTGCAAGGAAAATTAGAAAATACTTTGAGATGAATGTAAACAAAAACACAACATACCAAAATTATGAGATACAGCTAAAGCAGTGAAAAAGAAGGAAAATTTATAGCTGTAAATGCTTATATTAAAAAAAAAAAAGGCCGGGCGCGGTGGCTCAAGCCTGTAATCCCAGCACTTTGGGAGGCCGAGACGGGCGGATCACGAGGTCAGGAGATCGAGACCATCCTGGCTAATATGGTGAAACCCCGTCTCTACTAAAAATACAAAAAACTAGCCGGGCGAGGTGGTGGGCGCCTGTAGTCCCAGCTACTCGGGAGGCTGAGGCAGGAGAATGGCGTAAACCCGCGAGGCGGAGCTTGCAGTGAGCTGAGATCCGGCCACTGCACTCCAGCCTGGGTGACAAAGCGAGACTCCGTCTCAAAAAAAAAAAAAAAAAAAAAAAAAAAAAAAAAAAAAAAGGCCAGGCACAGTGGCTCACGCCTGTAATCCCAGGACTTTGGGAGGCCGAGGCGGGCAGATCACCTGAGGTCAGGAGTTTGAGACCAGCCTGCCCAACATGGCAAAACCCCATCTCTACTAAAAGTACAAAAAAATTAGCTGGGTGTGGTGTCAGGCACCTGTAATCTCAGCTACTCGGGAGGCTGAGGCAGAAGAATCACTTGCAATGAGCTGAGATTGCACCACTGCACTCCAGCCAAGATTGCGCCACTGACAAGAGCGAAACTCTGTCTCAAAAAAAAAAAAAAAAAGTTAGCCAGGTGTGGTGGTGCATGCCTGTAATCCCAGCTACTTTGGAGACTGAGACAGAATTGCTTGAATCCGGGATGCGGAGGTTGCAGTGAGCTGAGATAGTGCTGTTGCATTCCAGTCTGGGCAACAAGAGCAAAACTCTGTCTCAGAAAAAAAAAAAAAGAAAAAGAAAAACAATAGAGAAAATTAGCAAAACCACAAATTGGTTCTTTGGAAAGATCAACAGAATTGATAAAACTTTAGCTAGATTTACAAGGAATAAAGGAGAGGGGACTTAAATAATTTTTTTTTTTTTTTTTTTTTTTTTTTGGAGACAGAGCCTCATTCTGTCGCCCAGGCTGCAGTGCAGTGGCATGATCTTGGTTCACTGCAACCTCTGCCTCCCAGGTTCAGGCGATTCTCCTGCCTCAGCCTCCCGAGTAGCTGGGACTACAGGCGCACACTACCACGCCTGGCTAATTTTTGTATTTTTAGTAGAGATGGGGTTTCACCATATTGGCCAGGCCAGTCTTGACTCCTGACCTTGTGATCCGCCTGCCTCGGCCTCCCGAAGTGCTGGGATTACAGGCGTGAGCTACCCTGCCCGGCCTTAAATTATTAAAATAAAGAATTAAAGAGGGGAAATCACTACTGACCATACATAAATGAAAAGGATTTCAAGGAAATACTATGATCAACAGTATAGGCCAACAGATAATTTACATGAAACAATTTCCTAGAGAGATATAAAGTACCAAAACTGACTCAAGAAGATATAAAAAATCTGAAAAGAAATAAAACAAGAGATCAAATTAGTAACTTTAAAACTTTCCACAAAGAAAAGCCCAGAACCAGATGGCTTCACTGGTGAATTCCACCAAATATTGAAATAATAAAGAATTAATACCAACCCTTCACAAACTCTACCAACAAATAGGAAAGAACACTTCCAACTCATTCTATGATTGTTCCCTGAAAAAAACTGTATATGTAAAGTGACCCTCAAATGCTGAAGGAGCTGAGAAGCCAAAGAAGGCAGACAAATCCAGTTTGTCAGTATAGGGTGATTAATTAGGAGGAACTTACAGATGGAAGCATGGTCTTGGGTGGCTGCAAGACAAGTAGATCTCTGAACCTCAACCCCCAAGACCCAGGGCTTATATCATGGGGGAAAATAGACACATAGTCTGGAAGGAATGTGTAGGTGGCTCAGAGAAGGCTGCAGGCATCACACCCTATGACAGATGCCACAGCACCAAGGGTTGTTTTGGAGAAAAGGCAAAATTTACAAAGAATAGGTGTTCCTACATAAAGAGTAATACATCAATTAGATATTTTGGAGTCATTCCCAGACTCAGGGTTAGTCAGAAGTTACATGACAGATTAGCATTTAAAATAAAGTCACTCTTGTCCCCACAATAATGTCAGTTTTACACCAAAATCAAAGACCTCACAAGAAAACTACAGACCAATATCCCTTATGAATTTTTACACAAAAATCCTAAACAAAACACTAACAAACAGAATCCAGCAACATATCGAAAGAACTGGCCAGGCGCGGTGGCTCAAGCCTGTAATCCCAGCACTTTGGGAGGCCGAGATGGGCGGATCACGAGGTCAGGAGATCGAGACCATCCTGGCTAACACAATGAAACCCCGTCTCCACTAAAAATACAAAAAAATTAGCCGGGCGTGGTGACGGCGCCTGTAGTCCCAGCTACTCGGGAGGCTGAGGCAGGAGAATGGCGGGAACCCGGGAGGCGGAGCTTGCAGTGAGCCGAGATCACGCCACTGCACTCCAGCCTGGGCGACAGAGCGAGACTCCGCCTCAAAAAAAAAAAAAAAAAAAAGAAAGAACTATACACCATGTCTGAGTGGGATTTATACCAGGAATGCAGGGTTGGCTTAATACCCCAAAATCAACTAATTTATACACTATATTGCTAGAATAAAGGACAACAACTACATAATTATCTCAACGGACGCAGAAAAAGTTGTTTGACAAAATTCAATACCCCTTAATGATAAAATCATTCAGCAAACCAGAAACAGAAGAGAACTTTCTCAATTTGATGTGAGCCCAAAAGTATCTAAGACAGGTGTCAATCAATTTAGAAAAATTTATTTTACCAAGGTTAAGGACATGCTTGTGACACAGCCTAGGAGGTCCTAATGACATGTGTCCAAGGTGGTTGGAGTACAGCTTGATTTTATACATATTAGGGAGACATGAGACATCAATCAATATGTGTAAGATGCACATTGCTTTTGTCCAGAAAGTCGAGACAACTTGAAGTGGGGGCTTTCAGTTTATAGGTAGATGAGACAAACAGCTGCATTCTTTTGAGTGGTTTTTTTTTTTTTTTTTTTTTTTTTTAGACAGGGTATCACTTTGTCACCTAGGCTGAAGTGCAGTGGTGCAATCTTGGCTCACTGCAGCCTCCACCTCCAGGGTTCAAGCGAGCCTCCTGCCTCAGCCCCCCAACTAGCTGGGACTACAGATGTGTGCCACCATATCAGTTACTTTTTTTGTATTTTTTGTAAAGACAGGGTTTTGCCATGTTGGCCAGTTGGTCCCGAGCCCCTGAGCTCAAGCGATCTGCCTGTCTTGGTCTCCCAAAGTGCTAGGAGTATAGGTGTGAGCACCCATGCCCAGCCACTTTTGAATCTTTGATCAGCCTTTCACTGAATATACAATTTACATGTGAGAGGGGGCTAAAGGAACAGTCACTTAAGCCTTAGTCTGGATCAGTGAATCTGCATTTTTACATAAACAATAGGACAGAGGAAGCAAATCAGGTATGTGTTAGTATCAGGTGAGCAGAGGGATGATGACTTTGAGTTCTGTCCTTTAGCCTGCACCTGTGAAGATAAGCTATGGATTTACATTGCCAAGGTGAAATTCAACAGAACTGTTTGACCTACAAGGAATTTCCTTGCGGGCAAACTGTGAAGGAGGTAGGTAGCTTTTTAAAAATCTTTTTCTTTCGTTTTTCTTTTTGAGATGGAGTCTTGCTCTGTTGCCCAGCTTGGAGTACAGTGGCGTGATCTCGGCTCACTGCAACCTCTGCCTCCCAGGTTCAAGCGATTCTCCTGCCTCAGCCTCCCAAGTAGCTGGAATTACAGGCTCACGACACCATGCCCAGCTAATTTTTTTTTTTTTTTTTTTGTAGAGATGGGGTTTCACCATGTTGGCCAGGCTGATCTCGAACTCCTGGACTCAAGTAACCCACCCGCCTCAGCCTCCCAAAGTGCTAGGATTACAGGTGTAAGCCACTGCGCCTGGCCACTTTTTAAAAATCTTTGTAGCTATCTTATTTAGGAATAAAATGGGAAGCAGGTTTGCCTGATGCAGTTCCCAGCTACTCAGGAGGCTGAGGCAGGAGAATTGATTGAACCCAGGAGATACAGACACAAAAAATCCTTCAAAAAAATCAATTAATCAAGGAGCTGGTTTTTTGAAAAGATCAACAAAATTGATAGACCACTAGTAAGACTAATAAAGAAGAAAAGAGAGAAGAATCAAATAGATGCAATAAAAAATGATAAAGGGGATATCACCACCGATCCCACAGAAATACAAATTACCATCAGAGAATACTACAAACACCTCTATGCAAATAAACTAGAAAATCTAGAAGAAATGGATAAATTCCTGGACACGAACACCCTCCCAAGACTAAATCAGGAAGAAGTTGAATCCCTGTATAGACCAATAACAGGGTCTGAAATTGAGGCATCAATTCATAATAATATGTAGTCTACCAACCAAAAAAAGTCCAGGACTAGATGGATTCACAGCCAAATTCTATCAGAGGTACAAGGAGGAGCTGGTAACATTCCTTCTGAAACTATTCCAATCAATAGAAAAAGAGGGAATTCTCCCTAACTCATTTTATGAGGCCAACATCATTCTGATACCAAAGCCTGTCAGAGATACAACAAAAAAGAGAAGTTTAGACCAATATCCCTGATGAACATCGATGCAAAAATCCTCAATAAAATACTGGCAAACCGAATCCAGCAGCACATCAAAAAGCTTATCCACCATGATCAAGTAGACTTCATCCCTGGGATGCAAGGCTGATTCAACATACACAAATCAATAAACGTAATCCAGCATATAAAAAGAACCAATGATAAAACCACATGAATATCTCAATAGATGCAGAAAAGGCCTTTGACAAAATTCAACAGCCCTTCATGCTAAAAACTCTCAATAAATTCGGTATTGATGGAACGTATCTCAAAATAATAAGAGCTATTTATGACAAACCCACAGCCAATATCATACTGAATGGGCAAAAACTGGAAGCATTCCCTTTGAAAACTGACACAAGACAGGGATGCCCTCTCTCACCACTCCTATTCAACATAGTGTTGGAAGTTCTGGCCAGGGCAATCAGGCAGGAGAAAGAAATAAAGTGTATTCAATTAGGAAAAGAGGAAGTCAAATTGTCCCTGTTTGCAGATGACATAATTGCATATTTAGAAAACCCCATTTTCTACAAAAAATTAGCCGGGCGCGGTGGCGGGCGCCTGTAGTCCTAGCTACTCAGGAGGCTGAGGCAGGAGAATGGCGTGAACCCAGGAGGCGGAGCTTGCAGTGAGCCAAGATCGCGCCACTGCACTCCAGCCTGGGCAACAGCGTGAGACTCCGTCTCAGAAAAAAAAAAAAAAAAAAAAAAAAAAAAAGAAAACCCCATTTTCTCAGCCCAAAATCTCCTTAAGCTGATAAGCAACTTCAGCAAAGTCTCAGGATACAAAATCAATGTGCAAAAATCACAAGCATTCTTATACACCAATACAGACAAACAGAGAGCCAAATCATGAGTGAACTCCCATTCACAATTGCTTCAAAAAGAATAAAATACCTAGGAATCCAACTTACAAGGGATGTGAAGGACCTCTTCAAGGAGAATTACAAACCACTGCTCAACAAAATAAAAGAAGACAAAAACAAATAGAAGAACATTCCATGCTCATGGATATGAAGAATCAATATCGTGAAAATGGCCATACTGCCCAAGGTAATTTATAGATTCAATGCCATCCCCATCAAGCTACCAATGACTTTCTTCACAGAATTGGAAAAAACTACTTTAAAGTTCATATGGAACCAAAAAAGAGCCCGCATTGCCAAGACAATCCTAAGCCAAAAGAACAAAGCTGGAGGCATCACGCTACCTGACTTCAAACTATACTACAAGGCTACAGTAACCAAAACAGCATGATACTTGTACCAAAACAGAGATATAGCCCAATGGAACAGAACAGAGCCCCAGAAATAATACCACACATCTACAACCATCTGATCTTTGACAAACCTGACAAAAACAAGAAATGCAAAAAGGATTCCCCATTTAATAAATGGTGCTGGGAAAACTGGCTAGCCATATGTAGAAAGCTGAAATTGGATTCCTTCCTTACACCTTATACAAAAATTAATTCAAGATGGATTAGAGACTTAAATGTTAGACCTAAAACCATAAAAACCCTAGAAGAAAACCTAGGCAATACCATTCAGGACATAGGCATGTGCAAGAACTTCATGTCTAAAACATCAAAAGCAATGGCAACAAAAGCCAAAATTGACAAATGGGATTTAATTAAACTAAAGAGCTCCTGCACAGCAAAATAAACTACCATCAGAGTGAATAGGCAACCTACAGAATGGGAGAAAATTTTTGCAATCTACTCATCTGACAAAGGGCTAATATCCAGAATCTACAAAGAATCAAACAAATTTACAAGAAGAAACCAAACAACCCCATCAAAAAGTGGGTGAAGCATATGAACAGACATTTCTCGAAAGAAGACAATTATGCAGCCAACAGACACATGAAAAAATGCTCATCAACACTGGCCATCAGAGAAATGCAAATCAAAACCACAAGGAGTAAAACTATCTCTACTGACAGATGACATGGTCTTGTATATAGAAAACCACAAGCAATCTAGTAAAAAAAAAAAAAAGAAAAGAAAAGAAAAAAGAAAACATTAGCATGAATAAGCAAGTTTAACAAAGTTGAAGAATACAAGAACACAAATAACAATTGTATTTTTACACACTAGTAATAACCCAAAAATGAAATTAAAATAATTCCACTTAACAATAATATCAAAAACAATAAAATACCTAAAAGTAAGTGTAGTAAATGTAATAAAAGAAGTTCAAGATTTGTGCACTGAAAACTACAAACACTGTTGAGAGAAGTTAAAGAAGACCTAAAGAAATGCAGAGACTGCCCAGCACTTTGGTGCAGGCCCGTAATCCCAGCACTTGAGGAGGCCGAGGTGGGAGGATCACTTGAGTCCAGGAGTTCAAGACCAGCCTGGGCAACACACGGAGACCCAGCCTCTACAGAAAATACAAAAGTTAGCCAGGAGCAGTGGCGTACACCTGTAATCCTAGTTACTCAGGATGCTGAGGAAGGAGAATTGCTTGAACCTGGGAGGCAGAGGCTGCAGTGAGCTGAGATGGTACCACTGCACTCCAGTCTGGGTGACAGAGGGAGACTCTGTCTCAGAGAAAAAAAAAAGGGAAAGCAAGGAGCTAAGAGTTGCCAGCGAAAACTTCCTGGGGTAGGGGTAGGGTGGGGGCAGGGTAAGGGGACATGTTGCCGAGGCCTGGGGTCGTGGGCCCATGTGTCCATGCCCCACCCAGGGACTGGTCGCTGGAGGTGAGGGTCCAGGGTCTGGGAGTCTGGGGCCGTGTGACCCGGGGGGTCAGTGGCCAGACGTGGGTCTCCAGGTGCCGAGGTGGAAGTGCCGCCCGCCTGCTGGAATGTCACCCATGGGAGGTACCTGCTTGGCAAGTGCAGTCAGCGCAGTTCGGTCTGCCCAGGCAGGAAGAAGTGGGGAAGGAGAGAAGAAAAGGAAGGAGGAAGAGGGTTCTCAGTGATTTCTCCAAAAGGAGCAGAGGGAGCAAGGGAGCCACCTGGGAAAAGCCCGAATTACCAGCTCACCTGGAGGAGGAGACGGCTCTGCAGTGCAGTGTGGAAGAGAAACCATTAAATCAAAAACAAATCACCTCTGGAGGAGGCAGCTTCTAGAATGGAGGGTGGTGGATACACAGAACCTTTCTGGTACATTTGACCGTGGACTCATGGAAATATTTTGCGTAACTTAAAAAAAAATTTAACGCGATTCCTAAAATTGATACCTAACAAGCAATTCCATGTTATGGACCTTTGAATCTTAACTCAAACGAACAAACTGAGAACAATTACAAAGCAATTGCAATAATATGGGCAGTGACTGAATATAGGCATTGTACGTTTTATTGTAATTCTGTTATTGTGATCTTACTTCTTCAAAAGACCCTTTTTAGAGATAATTACAGAAATATTTCCAGATGATATCTGATGTCTTGAATTTGTTTCCAAATAATTTGAGGGAGAGGGTGGAAAATACAGATGAAACATAATGGACTACGATCTAGTAATTATTGAAGCTGGTGATATGTACACGGGGTTTCATTATATTATACTCTTATTTCTACTTTTGTATATGTTTGACATTTTTGAATAGCAGATTTTCAAAATGAAAGGAAAAATTGTCTTCAGAATCTACTTACTAGAGATAACTACCAAATTATAAAAATGATAGGGAAAAGGATGTGAAAGAAAAACAGAAACTTGGTTCTCTAAACTCACAACACCTAAGTATCAGGCCTCTGAGCCCAAGCTAAGCCATCATATCCCCTGTGACTTGCACGTATACATCCAGATGGCCTGAAGTAACTGAAGAATCACAAAAGAAGTGAAATTTAAATGGCCTGTTCCTGCCTTAACTGATGGCATTCCACCACAAAATAAGTAAAAATGGCCGGTCCTAGCCTTAACTGATGACATTACCTTGTGAAATTCCTTCTCCTGGCTCACCCTGGCTCAAAGAGCTCCCCCACTGAGCAGCTTGTGACCCCCACCCCTGCCCACCAGAGAACAACCCCCTTTGACTGTAATTTTCCTTTACCTACCCAAATCTTATAAAACGGCCCCACCCCATCTCCCTTTGCTGACTCTCTTTTCGGACTCAGTCCACCTGCACCCAGGTGAAATAAACAGCCTTGTTCCTCACACAAACCCTGTTTGGTGTCTCTTCACACAGATTCGAGTGAAACTAAGGGGAAGTTAAGCATGAGAACTGAGTCTGCAAAAAACTGCCTTCCTTTTGTTCCCAAACAGATAGCTGTAATT
This sequence comes from Macaca fascicularis, assembly GCF_037993035.2. Lineage (NCBI taxonomy): Eukaryota > Metazoa > Chordata > Mammalia > Primates > Cercopithecidae > Macaca > Macaca fascicularis. The sequence continues at coordinate 95,092,418 of NC_088387.1, forward strand.
TCACATACTTTAACTTATGTAAAAATGTAGATTTACTGGTATGTAGATTTACTAAAAATGTAGATTTACTGATTTACTTCCCTGGTCCTTCACTGAGTGCTAATCAGAACTTCAAAACAATGCAACCACTTGCCTCATTGCCTACCCAGCCTCCTTTGTTTTTTTTGTTTTTGGCCTCCCCCTCTCTGTCTCTCTCCGCCTCTGTCTCTCTTTCTTTTTTAAGACAGGGTCTTGTTTTGTTGCCTGAACTCCTGGGTTCAAGCAATGATCTTGCCTTGGCCTCCCAAAGTGCTGGGATTACAGGCATGAGCTACAGTACCCAGCTTCTGCTTGTTCTTTCTCTTGTAAATATTGAAGTTCCCCAAACCCTCAGATCCCACTGTGCACAGGTCTCAGATCCTACTGTGACTTGTGTTTCTTTTCCCCTAGTAGGTCCTCATCTTCAGCAAAATAAACCTCTAATTGATTGAGATCTGCCGGCATCACTTTTTGGTTTACAAGGATAAGTAAGAATATGGTGATGTAGACAGTGGCAAACTCTACAAGGACAAATGAGCAAGTCCACAGAATGGCTCCAAGGAAAAAGACCGAGGTGGCACCTATCCATTAAAATAAAGTTAAGGGATTTATCAAGGATTCACAAAATGCACGGGGCACATTTGACTTGTTTTGTTTTAAAATGCTGAAATAATATTAAATTGAGATGGGGTATTACCATGTTGTCTGGGCTGGTCTTGAACTCCTGGGCTCAAACAATCATCCTGCCTTGGCCTCCCAAAGTGCTGGGATTATAGGCATGAGCCACCCTACCTGGCCTACATTTGGCTCTTGATTCAAACAAATTGGTAAGCATTTGTAAGACAATAAAGGATATTTAAACATTGACTAGAAATTTATATTTATTTTAGGTGTGAAAAAATTGTGCTTATGATTTAAAATAACTTACATTTCTGGCTGGGTGCGGTGGCTCATGCCTGTAATCCCCGCACTTTGGGAGACCGAGGCAGGCAGATCACCTGAGGTCAGGAGTTCGAAACCAGCCTGACCAACATGGAGAAACCCTGTGTCTACTAAAAATACAAAAATTAGCCGGGCATGATGTCTCATGCCTATAATCCCAGCTACTCAGGAGGCTAAGGCAGGAGAATCGCTTGAACCTGGGAGGCGGAGGTTGTGGTGAGCTGAGATCCCGCCATTGCGCTCCAGCCTGGGCAAAACTCCGACTCAAAAGAAAAAAAGAATTAAATTTTTGAGATATATTCTGCAACAGTTATGAATAAAATGGTGTGATGGCTGGGATTTGTTTGGAAATTACCCACAAGGAAAGTAGGCGGGACATAGAGAAAAATTTTCCATGACTGGTAACTGTTGAAGCTGGGTGACAGGCACATGGGAGTTCATTTTATTTTAGTCTTTACTTTTGTATGTGTTTGAAACAGTCCATAATAGACGCGGTGACTCATGCTTGTAATCTCAGCACTTTGGAAGGCCGGTGGCGGGGGTAGACCAGGAGGTCAGGAGTTCGAGATCAGCCTGGCCCACATGGTGAAACCTCGTCTCTACTAAAACTACAAAAATTATCTGGGCATGGTAGTGAGTGCCTGTAGTCCCAGCTACTGGGGAGGCTGAGGCAGGAGAATCACTTGAACTACAGAGGTGGAAGTTGCACTGAGCCAAGATTGTGCCACTGCACTCCAACCTGGGCGACAAAGCGAGACTCCATCTCAAAACAAACAAACAAACAAACAAAAAAGAAAGTCAGAGTCTTGCTCTGTTACTCAGGCTGCAGTGAGGTGGCATAATCATGGCTCAGTGTAGCCTCAAACTCCTGTGCTCAAGGGATTCTTCCACCTCCCCCTCCTGAATTGCTAGGATTACAAGTGTGAGCCACTGTGCTCTGCTCAGCTGACTTAAAAATAGAGAGATTAAGCCGGGCGCGGTGGCTCAAGCCTGTAATCCCAGCACTTTGGGAGGCCGAGACGGGCGGATCACGAGGTCAGGAGATCGAGACCATCCTGGCTAACATGGTGAAACGCCGTCTCTACTAAAACATACAAAAAACTAGCCGGGCGAGGTGGCGGGCGCCTGTAGTCCAGCTACGCGGGAGGCTGAGCCAGGAGAATGGCGTGAACCTGGGAGGCGGAGCTTGCAGTGAGCTGAGATCCGGCCACTGCACTCTAGCCTGGGTGACAAAGCAAGACTCCGTCTCAAAAAAAAATAGAGAGATTATCCCAGATTATCTGGCTGGGCCCAATGTAATCACAAAGGTCCCTAAAAGTTGGAGAGGGAGGCAGAATAGTTCAGAGTCAGAGGGAGATGTGACTATGGCGGAATGGTCATAGAGATACAAGGATACTGGCTTTGAAGCTGTAAGAGGGGGACCACAAACCAGGGACCACAAACCACCAGAAGATGGAAGAGACAAGGAAATGTACTCTACCTTACAGCCTCCAGAAAGGAAGGCAGCCTGCCGACATCTGGATTGTTAGCCCAGTGAGACCCATGTTGGACTTCTAATCTAGAGAAGTGTAAAATAATGAATTTGTGTTGTTTTAAGCTGCTAAGTATGAGGTAATTTGTTATGGGAGCAACAGCAAACTAATAACACTAGTCAACTGATTTTTCACACGAGTGCCAAGACAATTCCATGGGGGGAAGGAATAGCCTTTTTGTTTGTTTTTGAAAGAGGGTCTCCTTCTGTTGCCCAGGCTGGAGTGCAGTGGTGTGATCTTGGCTCACTGCATCCTCCAACTCCTAGGCTCAACCCATCCTCCCGCCTCAGCCTCTCAAGTAGCTGAGACTACAGACATGCACCACAACGCCAGGCTAATTTCTTTCTTTCTTGTTTTTTGGGAAAGATGGGCCTCACTATGTTGCCCAGGCTAGTGGAAAAGTCTTTTCAACAAATGGTGTTGGGACAACTGGATATCCACATACAAAAGAATTAAGTTGAACTTCCACCTCTCACCATATATAAAAATTAACTTGAAATAGACCAGGTGTGGTCTATGACTATAATCCCAGCACTTGGGAAGGCCAAGGCAGGAGGATTCCTTGAGCTTGGGAGTTCAAAGTGGCAGTGAGCTATGATTACACCACTGCATTCCAGCCTGGGTGACAAAGTGAGACACTGCCTCTAAAACAAAACAAAATAAAACCCCTCAAAATAGATAACAAACTTAAATGTAAGAGCAAAAACTATAAAAGTCTAAGAAGAAAACACAGAGCAAATCTCTGTGACCTTGGGTTAGGCAATGGTTTCTTAGATAAGACACAAAAAGCAAGCAAGAAAAGACAAAACAGGTAAATTGGACTTTATCAAATTTGGAAGCTTTTGTGCATCAAAGGAAACCATCAAGAAAGTAAAAAAAAATAACCCACAGAATCAGGGAAAATATTTGTAAAACATGTATCTGATAAGGGACCTACATCCAGAATATATAACAACTTTTATAATTCAATGATATGAAGACAAGAACCTAATTAAAAGATAGGTTGATCAGGTGCCTGTAGGTTGGTGGCTCATGCCTGTAATCCCAGTACTTTGGAAGGCCAAGGCAGGCGGATCACCTGAGGTCAGGAGTTTGAGACCAGCCTGGCCAACAGGGAAAAACCCCATCTCTACTAAAAACACAAAATTAGCTGAGTGTGGTGGCGGGCACCTGTAATCCCAGCTACTTGGGAGGCTGAGGCAGGAGAATCGCTTGAACTCGGGAGGCAGAGGTTGCGGCGAGCTAAGATCGTGCCATTGCACTCCAGCCTGGGCCACAAGAGCAAAACTCCATCTCAAAAAAAAGATAGGTCCCTAAGTTGGTATACAACACCCCACTGCTAAATTTGACTGGCTTTTAAAAAGATAGGCTAAGGAATTGAATATACAGTTCTTCAAAGAAGATAAATATCCCATAGCACATGAAAAGATGCTCAACATCATCAATCATTAGGAAAATGTAAATAAAAACCACAATATCATACTGTTTCACACCCACTAGGATTGCTAAAATAAAAAAGACAGGCAACAACATGTGTTGGTAAGGATTAAAGAAACATTGGAACCCTTATACCTCACTGATGGGATTGAAAATTGGTACAGCCAACTTGGAAGACAGTTTGGTAGTTCCTTAAAATGTTAAATATAGATTTACCATGTAACTCAGTAATTCTGCTCCTATGTATCTAAAGATAAATGAAACCATATGTCCACATAAAACTTGTAGAAGAATGTTCATAGCGGCCGGGCGCGGTGGCTCAAGCCTGTAATCCCAGCACTTTGGGAGGCCGAGGCGGGCGGATCACGAGGCCAGGAGATCGAGACCATCCTGGCTAACACGGTGAAACCCCGTCTCTACTAAAAAATACAAAAAAACTAGCCGGGCGCGGTGGCGGGCGCCTGTAGTCCCAGCTACTCGGGAGGCTGAAGCAGGAGAATGGCGTGAACCCGGGGGGTCGGAGCTTGCAGTGAGCGGAGATCGTGCCACTGCACTCCAGCCTGGGCGACAGAGCAAGACTCCGTCTCAAAAAAAAAAAAAAAAAAAAAAAGAATGTTCATAGCACTATTCATAATTGCTAAAAAGTAGAAAGAACCATGCCAGGCGCAGTGGCTCATGCCTGTAATCCCAGCACTTTGGGAAGCTGAGGTGGGCGGATCACCAGAGGTTAGGAGTTTGAGACCAGCCTGGCCAACATGACAAAACCCTATCTCTACTAAAAATACAAAAATTAGCCGGGCATGGTGGCCTGTGCCTGTAGTCCCAGCTACTCGGGAGACTGAGGCAGGAGAATTGCTTGAACCCAGGAGGTGGAGGTTGCAGTGAACCAAGATTGCGCCACTTCACTCCAGCTTGAGCAACAGAGTGAGAATTCGTCTCAAAAAAAATAATAATAAGGCCGGGCGCGGTGGCTCACGCCTGTAATCCCAGCACTTTGGGAGGCCGAGGCGGGCAGATCACAAGGTCAGGAGATCGAGACCACGGTGAAACCCCGTCTCTACTAAAAATACAAAAAATTAGCCGGGCGCGGTTGTGGGCGCCTGTAGTCCCAGCTACTCGGGAGGCTGAGGCAGGAGAATGGCGTGAACCCGGGAGGCGGAGCTTGCAGTAAGCCGAGATCGCGCCACTGCACTCCAGCCTGGGCGACAGAGCGAGACTCCGTCTCAAAAAAAAAAGATAATAATAATAATAATAAAAATAAATAAGTAGAAAGAACCAAAATGTCCACCAATTAATTAATGGATAAACAAAATATGGCATATCCATACAAAGGAATATTATCTGGCAATAAAAATAAAGCAATGATACATGCTACAACATGAATGAACTTTGCAAACATGTTAAAAGAAGTCAACAAAAGACCATATATTGTATAATTCCACTTATATGAAATGTCTAGAATATGAAAACCTATAGAAACAGAGTAGATTGGTGGTTTCCAGAGGCTGGGGGAAAAGTGGGGACCAACTGCTAATGGGTACAGGACTTATTTTTGGGGGGACAAAAATATTCTACAACTAGATTGTGGAGATGGTTCTACACCCCTGTGAATATACTAGAAGACATTGAATGGTACATTTTAAATGGGTAGATTGTATGGTATGTGAATTATATCCCAATAAAGCAGTTAAGAAAATAGTTATTAAAACATATAATAGGTATATCCCAAGGGGGAGAAAGGTGTGGTGCATGAGCTCAGCCCAGACAGGCTGTGTTGAGTGGGGAGAGCAATGGATGAAGGAGCTGGTTGGAGCTGTAAAGTGCATAGGCCAAGAGTAGAGGTGGGGGCTGGGTCTTGAAGGAGAAACTGAGTGCACTGAAGAATTCTGCCTGCTTCACAGCATTATCAAGGGCCAGCCTTTGGATGATCTCTGGAAGAAGGTCCCAGAGCCTCAAGGAGGAGATTCTATGATGTCAGCACCTGACCTTTGTGACATACCCACATGCTGCCAGGGAGAACTGAACTCAGGGAATGGGGACCCCAGCTCCCATTGGGGGCGGCAACCCTGGTGCCACCTCTTAGACAAAGTCCCAGTCTCCCAGAGGCTTTTACCAGCTGGCCCCATTCCTTCTGCTGCTGGGTGTAATGAGCCATCTCTGTCTGGGCCAGGGTGAGCTAGAGGATATCAGCACTAGGGGCAACAAGGGGTCAGAGGAACCAGAGTGGCAGGACACTAGGATGCTTGCAGAACCCCCGAGTCAGGATTAGGAGAATGAAAACCTGTACCACAGGCCTCCAAATGACTGAAGGAGGACTGAGGGCAAAACTCACGGCTCAGACAGAAACCCGGCTCATAGTGCGTTTAGTGTTAGATGCTGGGGACAGAGAAAGGTATATCCACCATTTGGTGACTCTGCTCCTCTCTCCCAGGTCCGCTCAATGCTGAAGTGCCTGTGAAACACAGCCCAGAGGAATTCTCATTGGTAAGAGCTCCCGGCACCAGAACACCCTTAATTCCTGTTTCTATCTCAGCCCCTAGCCCCCAAACCCCTCCTCCAATCCATCCTACCCTCCCTTCCTCCTTATTCCTCTCCTCCCCACTTCTCACCTTCCCTGGAGCATTTTGCCAGCTCTTTTGATCCCAAAGGTGACATGGATTTAAAGTCTTGGTGAGTTCAGCTTGGAACTAGGGACATGAGGCAGAGCCAGAAATGGACCAATTCTCTCAGTGTCTTGGGTTCTGTCTTTTCTCTCCAGGTCCTATGGGCTTTGTCTTCCTCTCTGCCCCGCCCAGATAATCGCTGTTGCCCCTCCGCTGTCAAGAGGCAGCTGTGATTCTCCATCCCCACACATCCCTCATCAATGGCTGACTGCAAAGAAGTGAGAAGCCAAGCTTAGGTTCATGCTCATGCCTGAACACCCAGAGAGCCTGGAGGTCTGGGTGTCCCCTTGGCCTGCCACTAGCACCTGCAACCACACCAGGCTGGAGCCAAGCTCTGTGCACAGAAGGTGGCCTTGATTTCTCAGGCACAGCTGACCTCAGAGATACTGGTCCTGACTCTGCCAGTTCTCTCATACCTAGTCTTGTTGCCCCAGTTCCTTCTGGATTCAAGGCGATGTTGCCTCAAAACAAGGACCAGGTTCTGCCACAGACCTCAGTGCTCCCCGGGTGCCCCCCTTGGGGCTTCTCACAACTTGTAGACTCCTCTCCTCACAATCTACAGCCTCTCTCTGCCCATCAGTCCCTCCGTCCCTCTCACCCACCGTTCTTTTCCACTCAGTCCCATCATCCTTCCTTCTCTCCACCAGCATCCCCCTCTCCTGGCTTCCAATTTGGCTCTTGTGACCCAAATTCTGACTTTGTGCCACATCCCTGTTCTCCCTCTCTCCCAAGTTCCCCCACTTTCTTTCACCAGAACTACCTCTCTCTCCCCAATCCACGTGCATCGTCTCCCTCCAACCACTGGCTGTACCCCTCTCCTCCTCTGACCCCTTCCTTCTCTCCCTCCCAGCCCCAGAACTCCTCCCTTCCCCACTCACCTTGCCAGTCTCCTTCCCACCCCGAGGACCTGCATAGCTCCACGCTCACTTCCCCAGGCCCAAGTCCACCTTCTCAAAGGCTCCACTCTAACAGGCAGACATGGCGCTGGCATCAGTACAGGGACACCGGGTCCGGGTCCCCTGGGGTAGTGGAGAGATGCGTGCCAAGCGAGAAGGATCCTGCACAGTTCAGGGACCCAGGGGCCCTGGCCCAGGCCCTGGTGGTCCAGCTGGGGCACCGCCGCATCGCACACGACCTGCGGCTCCTGCTTTTGCAGCACCTGTGGCTAGGCAGAACCGGCCAGGCCCCAGTCGTGGAGTATCCTATATGCCTGGTGTGCCTCCGGCCCCGCAGCCCCTCCTGCCCCCTCCCCAAGTACAGGACTGGACCCCGGCTGCTTGCCTTCCCCCAACTACTGCCCTGTGTGGAAGGCCAGGAATCTGGGCCACTCCGGATAGGCATCGGCTTCGGCCTCCGCCTCCCCCAGGGCCAGGCCAGGGCCTTGCATCTGCTGCCAGAAAAAAGGCCGAAGGAAGTAGGGCCTCAGGGCAAGGATCCTCAGGCCTGTGGGCATCCATCGCCAGCATTTCAGCCTCCAGCAGCTCAGGCCCGGGCCGACCCAGCCCCAGGCACACCCTCCCAGACCAGGAGCTTCAGGTCTGCAGGCCTTCAATCACCAAACTCTCCACGATGTTTCTCCGGGCCTCCACCTCGGGCACCAAAACAGGCCACTACCTCCCCGAAGCCCAGGCCTTGCCCTGCCCCAAAGAGGCCAGTTTCTCTGGAGCTCATTCTCCAAAAGTCATCAGTTTAGTTCCAGAGCCACGGAGGCCCCCTGGAACACCCCCTCCAAACCCCACCCTCCCAACCAGGCCCCAGATCTCGGGGAGTCCCCGAGACACCCTGAAGGGCTGGCTGGCAGGAAGTCAGGTGTGTTCTCCTGCTCTGAACCCTGGGAGCCCCTTGTGGAGTCTGCTGTCTCCAGGCTGAAGAGGACCAAGGGCACCAAGACCCCATTCAGCCCTCCGTGTAGCTAATAAAATCTGACCCTGTGAAACTTGTGTTTGTGTCCTGCTGAGTCCACAGAATAGGTAGCTATAACTACAGGAGTGCCAGTCTCCAACAAGACCCTTGGTGGCGGGGAGGGGGTGGTTCACGCCTATAATCCCAACACACTGGGAGGCTGAGGTAGGAGGATCGCTTGAAGCCAGGAGTTTGAGACCAGCCTGGGCAACAAAGCAAGACCCTGTCTCTCCAAAAATAAAAATATAAAAAAATCAGCTGAGTATGGTGGGGTGTGCCTGTACTATCAGCTACTCAAGCTACTCAAGAGGCTGAAGTGGGAGGATCACTTGAGTCCAGGAGTTCAAGGTTACAATGAGCTATATCATGTCATTGCACTCCAGCCTGGGTGACAGAGACCCTATCTCAAAAAAAAAAAAAAAAAAAAAAGGGCAGGGTGTGGTGGCTCAAGCCTGTAATCCCAGACTTTGGGAGGCCAAGGTGGGCATATCATTTAAGGTCAGGAGTACGAGACCAGCCTGGCCAACATGGTAAAACTCCGTCTCCACTAAAAATACAAAAATTAGCCAGGTGTGGTGGCAGGCGCCTGTAGTTCCAACTACTCAGGAGGCTGAGGCAGGAGAATCACTTGGACCTGGGAGGCGGAGGTTGCAGTGAGCTGAGATCAGACCACTGCACTCCAGCCTGGGCAACAGAGCGAGACTCTGTCTCAAAAAATAAAAGAAAAAAGACCCTGGAGGGTGGTGTCAAAGGAAACAGAGAGGCCAGAAAGAGCAGGTGCCATGTATCCAAGGAGGACAAGGGACCCACAAGGCCTGGGGACTTAAGATATGCAGACAGCTTGGCCATGCCTTTCACACATCTAATGTAACTCTGTGGGACAGATACTAGCATCACCAAAGATGAAGCCACTGCACCACTCCTCTGGGTTAATCAGAATGCAGGAGGGGTATCTCCTTTCAGGGAAGGACATCCCTTGTGCTCACTCTCAAGAGTGCACAAAGGTCACAAATCCGAGGGAGGATGGAGTGTCAGGCGCAGAAGATACCTGCCCTGCTGAGGCCAGCAAAGCAGCTGGCCACCCACTAAGCCACCGGCCCAGGACTGTGAAGCCTTGAGAAAGGGAATGGTGGACACTACCCCTGCCAAAAGTGGGGCATAGGAGTTAAGGATGACAGAGGCGTCCCCATACGAGGAAGCAGTGGATTCAGCATTTGAAGTCAGGTTTATTTTTAAGTTCATGCTGCCTCCATTAAGAAGCAAGAGACTCCGGTGGTTTCTGGTGTGTGCCCTCCGGCAAATCACTTCCTCTCTGGGGTAAGCTGCAAAGGCCTGTGCTCCCAGGAGTTGGCGTATCACTCACCAAGTGGGAACAGTCCTAATTCGAGGATTTCATGTGTGTGAGAGACAGGGTCTAGCTCTGTCACCCAGGCGCTGGAGTGCAGTGGTGACATCACTGGTGGTCGAGCATAGTGGTTGAGCTCACTGCAGCCTCGACCTCCCAGTCTCAAGTGATCCTCCCGCCTGAGCCTCCTGGGCAGCTGGGCCCACAGGTGCCACGACATTTGGCTAATTTTTAAATATTTTGTAGAGACGGAGTCTCCCCATGTTGTCCAGGCTGGTCTAGAAAGCCCAGGCTCAAGCCATCCTCCTCTCTCGGACTGTCTGAAAGTGTTGGGATTACAGGGGGATTACAGGCATGAGCAACCATGCCTGGCAGAGGATTTTTTTTTTTTTTTGAGACGGAGTTTCACTCTTGTTGCTTGCTGCCCAGGCTGGAGTGCAATGGCAATGGCGTGATCTTGTCTCACTGCAACCTCTATCTCCCGGGTTCAAGTAATTCTCCTGCCTCAGGCCCCCGAGTAGCTGGGATTACAGGCGAACGCCACCACAGGCGCATGCCACCACACCTTTGTATTTTTGGTACAGACGGGATTTCTCCATGTTGGTCGGGCTGGTCTCGAACTTCTGAACTTGTGATCCGCCCGCCTCGGCCTCCCAAAGTGCTGGGATTACAGGCGTGAGTCGGATTTCTTTATTAAAGGTTGACCCTCATCAACCTCCACTGGCTCCACCTCCTCCGCGCCCCGGGGCGCCCCGCACAAAGATGGCGAAGTCGGTGCTGGGAGACTGTGCCTCCGCGCCAGGGGTGGAGAATCGAAGCCCCGCCCCGGGGAAGGCGGCCCCGCCGGCTAGTGCTGACTCGTGTCGGTGCTCCTGCGCCTGCGCGGAGGGAGACGCGGGACAGGTGCGCGTGCGCAGTGCGCGTCTGCGAGAGCGACTTAGACGCACTCGAGCTGAACCTCGGCTGCCCGCGGGTGGTCAGGGTTTTGGCAATTCCCCGGTGTGAGAGGGGTCGGGTGTGCTCCCAGCGGCGACGGGGCCGAGTTCACCAGCGGCCGGGGCAGTAGTCGAAGGCCCGGCCCGTTATGTCCTGGGTGCCGTGGTGCGGGCAGTGAACGCGCGCCGGGCGGGATGGGCCGACGCCGGGCGCCAGAGCTGTACCGGGCTCCGTTCCCTTTGTACGCGCTTCAGGTTGACCCCAGCACTGGGCTGCTCATCGCTGCGGGCGGAGGAGGCGCCGCCAAGACAGGCATAAAGAATGGTGTGGTGAGAGCTCAGAGCCACTGGGGCTGGGTCTTGCTGTGGGCTGGCGGCGATTCCAGGGTGGCCGGGGGTCGCGGGGCGGGCCACACTCCAGCTTCGGGCCCTGCCCACTTCTGTTGGGAAGACCCGCTTGCCTGACGCCGCGGCGCGAATTTCAGTCGAGAACTCAGCAGGCAGAGGAGAGGCTTTTAAGGTAAAGTGAAAGCTGCACACAGCTGCAGAGCCGGCAGGAACGCTTCAGCTCCGCCTCGGAGCAGCTCCAGGGCTCTTATCCTGGCCTTTTCCCGGAGGTCTTGCCTGCCCTCTAGCAGCGGCGAGAGTGGTGCCTTTGGGTTTAGGCTAAGTTCCTTCCCTCTTCTGAGCTTCACCCTGTTCTGTAAAATGGAGGTAATAATCCCAGTCCTGCTTAGTGTAGAGATTTGTGAGGCCCAAATGAGAGAAAAAAGACTCGAGAACCCCTTGTGAACTATAACGTGCAGAAGGTAAAGGGGTAAGACATCAGACTGTTCCTAGACGTGCTCTCTGGGCACCCCTGAACTTGCTCATCCGGGTTCCCCCTCCCACAGCACTTTCTGCAGCTAGAGCGGATTAATGGGCGCTTGAGTGCCTCCTTGCTGCACTCCCATGACACAGAGACACGGGCCACCATGAACTTGGCACTGGCTGGTGACATCCTTGCAGCGGGGCAGGATGCCCACTGTCAGCTCCTGCGCTTCCAGGCCCATCAACAGAAAGGCAACAAGGCAGAGAAGGCAGGTAAGGAACTCTCTCCCTCTACCCGCTTGGGGAAAGGGTTGAACGAGTAAGGTCACTCTTATCTTGGTGTCTCTAAAGAAGTGCGTCTGGAAGTAGGGTTTTGGTAGCAAGCTAGAAGCTGTATGGGCACCTGCCATGGAGAGAGGGGCCAGTACTCCTTACTGTAGAAGCCTAGAACCTGGCCAAGTGTTTGTGTTACAGGTTCCAAGGAGCAGGGGCCTCGACAAAGGAAGGGAGCAGCCCCAGCAGAGAAGAAATGTGGAGGTGGAGCGGAAACCCAGCACGAGGGGCTAGAACTCAGGGTAGAGAATTTGCAGGCAGTGCAGACAGACTTCAGCTCCGATCCACTGCAGAAAGTTGTGTGCTTCAACCACGATAATACCCTGCTTGCCACTGGAGGGACAGATGGCTACGTTCGTGTCTGGAAGGTGTGGGTTTGCGGGGTTAGGGAGGATGAATGTCAGTAACAGCAAGACCAAAATTGTGAGAAGCTGAACGTGGCATCTGGGAAACTTGTGAATGAAGCTTGCATTGAGGGGCCATTAGAAGGGAGTGGCGTGGAGATCAGTCACAGTGTACTTGCTGGACACCTGAGTTAACTATGGTGGTGGTTTGGCTACAGGTACCCAGCCTGGAGAAGGTTCTGGAGTTCAAAGCCCACGAAGGGGAGATTGAAGACCTGGCTTTAGGGCCTGATGGCAAGGTGAGGGGGTGGGGGTGGGAGGAGGGTGGAGAAGGAGAGAGGAGGTGCTTATGCTGCTTGCCCAGTGAGTGGATCCCCTAACTGTCCATCCTTGGAATCTTTATTCCTGACTAGTTGGTAACTGTGGGCCGGGACCTTAAGGCCTCTGTGTGGCAGAAGAATCAGCTGGTGACACAGCTGCACTGGCAAGAGAATGGACCCACCTTTTCCAGCACACCTTACCGTTATCAGGCCTGCAGGTGTGAAGACTTTGCGGGGTGGCTGAAAGAGGCATAGCCCAGCTGTGGTGGGGGAGAGGGAAAAGACTGGGGATGGGAGAGCTGGGGAGGAACTTGTTGAGTTTTACCTCAGGTCTGACCAGGGTGCAGGTGGTGCACAAACCTCTGAGGAGGGTTGGGCAGGCCCCAGGAGCTGAATAGCTCCTCATCCGGCCCCCAGGTTTGGGCAGGTTCCAGACCAGCCTGCTGGGCTGCGACTCTTCACAGTACAAATTCCCCACAAGCGCCTGCGCCAGCCCCCTCCCTGCTACCTCACAGCCTGGGATGGCTCCAACTTCTTGCCCCTTCGGACCAAGTCCTGTGGCCATGAAGTCATCTCCTGCCTCAATGTCAGGTGCGAGACATTGCTGCCTTGGCTAGGTGGGGGTCCCTGAGGGAGCTTGGAAAGGAGTCCTGCCTGGGTCCCCGCGGACTGGGATTGGGGTATGAGGGTTGCTGCACAAGCCTCCAGGACAACGAGCACTTTATTGTTTGTTGCAGTGAGTCTGGCACCTTCCTAGGCCTGGGCACGGTCACTGGCTCTGTTGCCATCTACATAGCTTTCTCTCTCCAGGTAATGGGTGGAGGTTGGCATGGCCCTGTCGGTGGACTGTAGGCCTGTGTCTACCCTGAGTGTGCAGGAAGGAGTCTGGCCCGTTCTATAGAGGGAAAACCTGGGGGTGGGGAGCATGCTTTCCAGAAAGACAGTTCCCAGCTAGGCCTTTCCTCACTCGTTTTCCTTCTACCCGCAGTGCCTCTACTACGTGAGGGAGGCCCATGGCATTGTGGTGACGGATGTGGCCTTTCTACCTGAGAAGGGTCGAGGTCCAGAGCTCCTTGGGTCCCATGAAACTGCCCTGTTCTCTGTGGCTGTGGACAGTCGTTGCCAGCTGCATCTGTTGCCCTCACGGCGTGAGTCATTGGGCGGGGCAGGCAGGCACCACCCCACCTTTAACTGGACCACAAACATGCCCCCCGGGGGCTAGGCTCTTGTTTGTGCCACTCCCCCTTTGAAGGGTTCTGGTTTCTAGGCTGGGAAGCCCCTTGGCCTGCTGACCTCTCCCTTTCCCTCCTGCAGGGAGTGTTCCTGTGTGGCTCCTGCTCCTGCTATGTGTCGGGCTTATTGTTGTGACCATCCTGCTGCTCCAGAGTGCCTTTCCAGGTTTCCTTTAGCTTCCCTGCTTCCTGGGAATCAGGAGCCTGGACACTGCCATCTCTAGAGCAGAGTGGAGGCCTGGACTCCCTTTGCTCACTCCATTCGGGTCCACAGCTGAGGCTGCCTCTGATAAGATGAATGGGCACTGCCTTCCCTTCTAGTGAAAAGGCTTGGTTATGGCCCTGCCTGACTCTGGGCCCCAGGAACCCTGCCTTCATCATCTGTGGATCCATCCAGAACAGCGGTGTCTGAAGCCCAGGCCATACTCCCTGCCTCTTCCCTTCTGCCTACTAGAGGCTCGAGAGTTGAGCTTGTCCTTTCTCTGGAAACATGTGAAGATGCCCAAGAGCCTGGAGGCACTGCTGTCCTTCCTGCAGAAACAGTTTCTCCTCCTCCCCTCACAGCCTTGGGGCCAGTTCCCCTTCACATGAAGCCCCTGGCATTTGCTGGGGAAGGGACTGGCCTGGTACTTGCTGCTGGGGCAAAAAGATGACTTGGGTAGTAATCTGGGGGTTCAGATGGGTAGCACTAAGCCAGCCGGCCTAAAGATGCAGTAAGTTCCTAGATAGTCTAACCTTGAGGAAAGGGAAAATGAACCTCAGCCCACTAGGCAGGAAAAGTTGATATTTAATAAACAAGGAAAGAGTGAACTGAGACCCCCAATGGTACTCTTGTCAGCTATTTCTGTCCTCAGAAGGCGAGAGAGCCCAGAGGTCAGGCAGCCCCTCTGGGGGCTGGAAGATGGCTCTGGCGTACTGATGCAAGAGGCGGCTCATGTAGCAGTGCTGCCATGGGAGCAGCCCTTCCAGGAAGCCGACGTGGCCACCCCTGTCTGTGATGAGCAGCGCAACGTAGGGGGAGTGTTGGGCGGCCTGTATGGGAAGGGCTAGGAGAGGGTCAGGGGTCAGAAACGGCCTTTACTGGGAGCCCAGGCTGTCTGTCATGTCCCTCATGGCCCATTTTCCTTGGGGCCAAAGTGTCCTGATTCAGAGTACTCACCACCGATGGGGGAGAAGGGGTCATCTGCTGCATTGAGACAGAGCACAGGGATCCGGATGGCATCTACCTTGGTTCTAGGGCTTGCTGCTTTGTAGTAGGTAACACAGTCTTGATATCCAAAGGCCACAGATGCGTAGCGCTCATCAAACTGGCGGATTGTGCGGGCCTGCAGGTGTTACCGTAGGATAGGCTAAGATGATAAAGAATGAGAAGATAGTGGAAGACTCATTTGGGGGGGCCCAGGGGCATGGCTGAAGATTATACCTGTAGCACAAAGTCTATGTCCACCACCTTTTCAATCACCTTTCTGTTTCTACAAGAGTACATACGAGTTTGGCTTGACACCTGGACCTGACCCCCCGCCCCCAGGCCCTGTCTTACTATCTCATGTGTGAAGAAGCCCAGAGAGAACTGACCGAGCACTAGGAGAGCTTGGAGTGTCTGCCATCCTACTCTGTCTACTGCCTCCTCCCACTTGCCACGACCCTACCGTTGCACAAGCTGGCAGAGCGCAGCAGTGAGGGGCCGATTGAAGAGCAGTGAGTTGAGTGGGGTTTCCAGGGAGCGGGTGGTCTCAAAGGAATCCCAGCATGCAGACAGAGTCAGTGCCGCCACCAGCCCTGCAGCCTGCCCGGCCTGTGCCAGGTGATTCAGCACCAGTATCCTGTAGAATTGGACAAGGGACCATGAAAGAAGGGTTTGCATTAATGTGAGTTGGGACAGAGGGAGGGGACGTGGAGGAGGAAAGGAAGACTGGGCCTCTGGGTTAAGCCTAGGCAATCTTTACCCTCCAAAAGAGATGCCCACGGCTAGCAGTGCAGCTTGGGGATAGCGGTGCTTTATGTGGTTCACGACTGTCTGTAGATCTTCAGTATTGCCGGCACAAAAAGCCCTGTGGGTCTGAGGGCAAATTAGATCATTAGGTAGGGAGGGAGACCGTGGTCAGAAGGTGGAGGGGAAATTGAGGAAGGAGAGGAAGGAGGTAGAGCCCCAGGGCCAAGGATCTCTAAAGGGAGTGGGTGAAGGGCTACTATGAGGAAGGCCGCTACTCACCCGCAGTTCCTCCCCACGGCAGCCCCGGTTGTTAAACACGACAGCCCTGTGGCACACAGGTACATCTTAGCTAGACCCTTCTTAGCCCCTCTTCCCTTTCAGTAGTCTTCAGAAAGACCCCTGTCCAAAGATTCCCTTCGTGTAGCATTCTTCATATCTATCAGTGTCCAGATTGATTTCTCCCTAGTACACGTTCTCAGATGCCACCCCACTCCGGGGCTGCACCCATCCTTACTGGTAGCCATCCCTCAGAGCTTGGTTAACTAGGTGCAAGATGTATGTCTCCTGGCTACTGCCGGTGATGCCAGGAAGCAGCAGCACAATGGGCTGGGTAGTAGGATCAGGGTCTTGGCTGCTGTCAGGCTGCTTGGCCCAGTCTAGCAGGAGCTGGCCTCCATCTGGTGTTTGGAGGATGTCACTGTGGTTTTGGAGGAAGAGGCACACAAAGATAACGATGTAATTCAAAAGCTTTGTCCTGTGCCCCACCCATAAACGAGTCTCATAACTTCCCATCAGCATCCTCTGAGGGTGTTTTTCATGTAAAACAGTAAGGCTTGACAATGTGGGGTGGGGACATAAAAGATCATGACCTGATGGCCATGCAGTTATATGGCCCTTCCATATAACATCCACTCTCATTGTACCCTCAATACAGGGATGTAGATGAGACAGATTACCTACATTTTAAAAGTGGTAAATAGATTTTCCCTAGATACCTGGGGTTTCACGTTCACCCTGTTCTGTCCCTTCTTACCTCTGATAAAAGACTAGGGGCTGAGACTGCAGGAAGACTTGGAAGATGCTTTGTAGTCGCCCCTCAAAACACCACAGCGTTGGGTAGAAAGTCTCCGTGGTGATGGAACAGTGTTGCTCCAGGAAGGCCAGAAACTGTGGCCCAGCCACCAGCCGAGGCCTCTGTAATCACACAACAGTCTGCCCCACTTCCCTGACTTTTGCACCAAGCTAATGAGGCACCCAACACCAGAGGGTGAGAGGGCCCCTCTCCAGAGGACAGCCAGGAGGACCCTGCTTTGTCTGCACGTGAGATACTCAGCACAGCCCAGTTGAATGGCCAAGTCTCTATAATACACTCCAGCTAGAGCCCCTAAAAACCCAGTCTTGGGGCCAGGCGCGGTGGCTCAAGCCTGTAATCCCAGCACTTTGGGAGGCCAAGACGGGTGGATCACGAGGTCAGGAGATCGAGACCATCCTGGCGAACACCGTGAAACCCCGTCTCTACTAAAAAATACAAAAAACTAGCCGGGCGAGGTGGCGGGCGCCTGTAGTCCCAGCTACTTCGGAGGCTGAGGCAGGAGAATGGCGTAAACCTGGGAGGCGGAGCTTGCAGTGAGCTGAGATCCGGCCACTGCACTCCAGCCCGGGCTACAGAGCGAGACTCTGTCTCAAAAAAAAAAAAAAACCCAGTCTTGGAGTGTCACTGCCCAGAATTGACCCTGAACTGGGAGCTGCTGAGTTGACTGAGTGCTGACTTTCCCGCTCAGCCTATCCATGCCCCAAACCCATTTTGGAGACAGCAGGTAATGTAAATAGCCAGGTTCAGTGGTGTGCGCCTGTGGTCCCAGCCACTTGGGAGGCTGAGGTGGGAGGATCGCTTGAGCCCGGGAGTTCAAGGCTGCAGTGAGCTATGATAGCACCATGGTTCGCTAGCCTGGGCGACAGTGAGACCCTGTCAATAAATAAGTGCCCAGCTGATCCCCTGCAGAAAAAGTCGGGGTTCTGGGCAGGGGCTGAAGAAATGCAGCACCATTCAATCTTCAACCTTTACTTTGCAGTTGAAAATGAAGCCGACTGGGCGCAGTGGCTCGTGCCTGTAATCCCAGCACTTTGGGAGGCTGAGGCGGGTGGATCATGAGGTCAAGAGATGGAGACCATCCTGGCCAACATAGTGAGACCCTGATTCTACTAAAAATACAAAAATTAGCCAGGCATGGTGGTGCATGCTTATAGTCTCAGCTACTCAGGAGGCTGAGGCAGGAGAATCGCCTCTGCACTCCAGTCTGATGACAGAGCAAAACACTGTCTTTTTTTTTGAGACAGAATCTCTGTCACCCAGGCTGGAGTGCAGTGGCGCGATCTTGGCTCACTGCAAGCTCCACCTCCTGGGTTCACGCCATTCTACTGCCTCAGCCTCCCAAGTAGCTGGGACTACAGGCACCCACCCAGGCCGGCCTAATTTTTTGTATTTTTAGCAGAGACGGGGTTTCACCGTGTTAGCCAGGATGGTCTCAATCTCCTGACCTCTTGATCCGCCCGCCTTGGCCTCCCAAAGTGGTGAGATTACAGGCGTGAGCCACCGCGCCTGGCCTAAGGGGCTTCTTTCTACCAGGGACCTTATCTTCTCTTACTTGTGGGGCCCCTGCTGTTAGATTGTGCTTTAAAGGAAGAACAGCCCTAATGTGAATCGATGTTTTTCTTCCTTCGTGCCAGCCAGGGGGAAGGTGACAAGGATGAAATAACAGGGACAGATGAGGTCAGTGGGCACTGAGCCCTGACTTTCAGCTTCTCTGCTGTATTCTGGACAGACCTCAAGTGAATGAGAGAGCCTAGCCACGTAGAAGGCATGTGAAGGAGGAGTATGCCATAGGTTCAAGAATAGAAACTGCGTATCTGCAATGAGTCCTAAGGAACATGAAGACCAGGTTTCTATCTCCAGTATAGTCCCCATACTCTACAGGGGCAAATGGCAGAGAGGCCAAGTTGATAGTGCAACTGTTGGGAGATGTGACTTTCAACCCTAGTCCTTAAGCCCTGGAATTATGACAGCTGTCAGTCGTGTGCAGGCACTGGACTAAGCCCAAGCTTATGAGATATTTTATAAGTGAAGAAGTTATGACTGACAGATGTTAAGTGGTTTGTCCAGTTACACAGCAAGCAAAACAAAATTACTAACTATGACATTACCACCAGTACTTGTAGGTAAGATTTGTTGAGTGCTCATTAAGCTCCAGGCATTGTGCTAAGCACTTCACACAAATTTTGTCTTGTGATTTTCACAATGGTTTCATGAAATAGGTTGTATTTGAATGCTGAATAACTTGTCAAAGGTCAGAAGCATGCCAGAACTAGTTAGTGGCAGAGCAGGAGATTCAAACCCAGGTCTCTCTGACTCTAGAGCCTGCACTGCCTAGTCACTGTTGTGTATTGGCTCCTAATTGCCAAGATTTTGAGTTGCTATCCATTTTTTTTTTTTTTTTTCCTTGAGACGGAGTTTTGCTCTGACACCCAGGCTGGAGTGCAGTGGTGTCATCTCAGCTCACCACAACCTCTGCCTCCTGGGTTCAAGCGATTCTCCTGCCTCAGGCTTCCGAGTAGCTGGGATTATAGGCATGTGCCACCATGCCCGGCTAATTTTTGTATTTTTAGTAGAGACGGGGTTTCTTCATGTTGGTCAGGCTGGTCTCGAACTCCCGATCTCAGGCGATCCTCACACCTCTGCTTCCCAAAGTGTTGGGATTACAGGCGTGAGCCACCGTGCCCGGCCCTAAGGAAGACATTTAGTAAACAATAAATGCTAATGTAGAAAGCTCTGAAAATATGGAAAAGTCTCGGTAACACTAAAGGCTCCTGTAGACCTTTTTAAAGGACTCGAACCAGTAGGTGTCTTGTTAGACTCGGCTACCTAGAACAGAGTTTAATGAAGATGAAAATATTTGGCTTTTCCTGGATATGTAAATTATGTATTTATCTAAATTTCAGTGAGAAAAATCTCCAAATTCATCAAAATCAACCTCTTCAAACTTTCTCATCACACTATATGGAGAGCCTGGAACATAAAACAGGGCTGAATGAGCAAGGACAGTTAGGGTCATCCATCAGTTCTGGGCTAGGCCAGTTTCTGGCCTCAGCCAGCCCTTAAGGGAAGGGAGGCCCTACTAAGCTATTTGGGGGGTGGGTGGTGGGAGTTAGCCATGACCCCACAGACCTCTGGTTCCTTCCTTCAGTGCAGCTGAAAGACTCAGCTAAACCACCTAAAAAGGAACGCAAAGTGTGCACATATCTGACACCTCAGGATGCCTTCCAACCCACTTTTCCCAAATGCTTGTCCACATCATAGAGAGCAGCACCCTCCGGTGCCCAAAAGGCCCAGGTGGCATGGGGAGCACATGGGATGCAGAGGCACTAGGGAGGCAGAGCCGAGTCTCCATTCGGTGGGAGCAAATTTCATCTGTGGGGAAGCCCAACCATGCCAGCTCCCACCAAGGGCTCAAGCCCGTGTCTGGAAGCTGCCCCTACACCCAAACCCGCCCGCCAGAGCACTGGACCCGCACCCACCTGAAGGACACATGCCCAGTAGTAGCCCAAGTAGAGGGCAACGGCAAGAGCCAAGGGCAGAGAAAAGGTGTCTGCCCAGGTGCCATTCTGGGGGCTCAGGAAGGAGTTCAGCATCTTGTGTTGGGGGCTTCCGACCCTCAGGCTCCTGGCTGGCCCCGGCTCGCCGGCCGCCTGCCATAGGCAGCCTGTGCAGGTCCTGTCCCCGCTGCCGGCCGTTCGCGCTGCCCGCCCCGCCCACCGCCGGTGCCGGCGGCTAGGCGGCGAGAGGCGGTGCTAGTTGGTCGCTGGGCTGGGCGGCTGCGCCTAGTGTCCCGCGCGGAAGTAACTCGAGCGACCTGCGAATGGCCTCCCGCCCTCCCCCGCCTTCTGCTTCCCCTCCGCGGTTCCTGGCTCTGGAGCCCGGGACAAGCGGCCTCCCCCAGCTGCCATCTTGGTGCGCGGCATCTCCAGCTCCCTCAACCTCTTCCCCGGCGACGCCCGTCCAGCAGCCTGGCCAGAGCCCCTCAGGCACTCGCAGTCAGTCACACACAGGACACAGCTACTCCCACGGTGACGTTCTGCTCTGTCACAGACTACAGTCATTCACAGTGACCCTCACCAGTCACTGTCCGACTGTGACACCCCACACTGTCACACAGCTTTCAGATGCTCAGTGTTGGCATTGCACACACATGCAGCTTCCTGCAGTGTCACTCTGTGTTGTCTCATACAGTCCCTGCCACACAGTTCTCGAACAGTAGATAATTTGCTCACCACCCGCTCTGTACCAGGCACTTGATGCAGACCCCGCCCCCCATGTTACTGTCCCTGTCTTCATTGAAATATGGGAGGTCATCTACTAAGAGTAATGACTTTCAACCTTGACTGCAGATCGGAATCGTCTACGATTTTTTTTTTTTTTTTTTTTTTTTTTTTTTGAGACGGAGTCTCGCTCTGCCGCCCAGGCTGGAGGCAGTGGCCGGATCTCGGCTCACTGCAAGCTCTGCCTCCCGGGTTCACGCCATTCTCCTGCCTCAGCCTCCTGAGTAGCTGGGACTACAGGCGCCCGCCACCTCGCCCGGCTAGTTTTTTTTATTTTTTAGTAGAGACGGGGTTTCACCGTGTCAGCCAGGATGGTCTCGATCTCCTGACCTCGTGATCCGCCCGTCTCGGCCTCCCAAAGTGCTGGGATTACAGGCTTGAGCCACCGCGCCCGGCTCGTCTACGATTTTTAAAACTGTCAGTGCCCAGGCCCTACCTCCGATACAGTTGGTCTGGAGAGGAGCCTAGGTATCAGTATACCGTAAAGCTTATAGGAGGTTCACAAGTCATCAGGGCTTAACAGAGTCCACACAAGGGAAGTACCAGTTGTCATGGGAGCACTGTGGGGGTGCCCGGACTTCATGGGAGGGTGTTCTAGCAGATGGGGCAGCATAGGCAAAAACCTGGAGGTGAAGGATGTCTTAAGGGAACAGAAAGAAATTTGGTGTGGCTGGAACATGTGGGTGGTCAAGGACCACATAATTGCTGCAGTTTATCCTAGGTCAGAGGAAAGCCATCGCAGGGTTTTAAGAAGGGAAGAGTGACATGAGTTATGTTTTAGGAGAATCATTCAGTTGCTGGGAGAATAGATTGGAGGAGGAGGAAAGTAAAAGCAAAGAGGCCACTGGGAGGCTGCTAACAGAACACCAGGCTCAAAAGATGCCTGGACTGGAGTATACCCAGGAGAGGAGTGAAGAGCTTCAAGATCAGAGGCACAATTGATAGAACCTGGTGGTAGACTGGAGGCAGGGGAAGGAGGAGGAACACGGATGGCCCCCAGGTTTCCGACTGCACAGACATAAAGTGCCCATCCCTGGGATAGGGAAACAGAGGAGAGGAAGATTTGAAGAGGAAGATGATGCATTTAGACACAGACATGTAGAGGATGGGGTGCTGGTGAGTGTTTTAACTGTGTTTCCTTAGGTTCTGTATTTGTCTCTTTGGCATCCATAAATCATAGGGCCAACCTAATGTCCAAGGTTATTTACATCTCCCTGCAATCCAGAGCTCATACTCTGAGTCACTTCCTTTCTCTAACTTTCACATTCCAAGCCAGTATCTCCCCTGCCCTAAATCAACCCAGGACCAGGTAACTAGTACCAGTCCCTGTGCCCCAGAGTGCTCTGGGATTATTCAAACTAGGCAGCCCCAAACTACTTCTCCGGCCTTACTGGGAGAAGTACACCCCAGTAAAGGCCTGTACCTTCCCCTCGCTCCTTTCTGCCTCCTGTGTGACACTGGCACTTCCCCCTGTGACTGTGCCTTTTGTTTCTAGGGGAACTGTGAATAACATTAAGCTTTTCTTTCAATGGCAGTGACCTCTTCATGTCCTCACTCAGCCACCTTTGTAAATTAAGACTCAGGCACAAATTAGTAGGATATTCAATGCCTGAAGTGGCCTGGGGCTTAGAGATTGGAGCTGGAGAATTGGTAATCATCGGCATTTAGGTGGTATATTAGTTGGCAGTTTGCTCTAAGAAAGCACTACAAACTGGGTGTCTTAAACCAGGGGTCCCCAACCCCCTGGGCTGCAAATTGGTACTGGTCCATGGCCTGTCAGGAAGCAGGTAGCATAGCAGTAGGCGAGCAGGGTGAGCAAGCATTACCGCCTGAGATCAGTGGTGGAATTAGATTCTCATAGGAGTGCAAACCCTATTGTGAACTGCACACAGGAAGGATCTAGGTTGCGTACTCCTTATTAAAATCTAATGCCAGATGATCTGAGTTGGAAGTTTCATCTCAAAACCATCCCCCTCACCCCCAACCCTTCTGATATGTGGAAAGATTGTCTTCTCTGAGGCTGGGCACCGTGGCTCACGCCTGTAATGCCCAATCCTTTGAGAGGTCAAGGCAGGCAAATTACCTGAGGTCAGGAGTTCGAGACCAGCCTGGCCAACATGGTGAAACCTCGTCCCTACTAAAAAAAATACAAAAAAATTAAAAATAAAATTTAGCTGGGTGTGGTGGCGCACACCTGTAATCCCAGCTACTCGGGAGGCTGAGACATGAGAATCACTTGAACCTGGGAGCCGGAGGTTGCAGTGAGCTGAGATAGCACCACTGCACTCTAGCTGGGATGACAGAGTGAGACTCTGTCTCAAAAAAAAAAAAAAAAAAAGATTGTCTTCTCTGAAACTGGTCCCTGGTGCCAAAAAGTTTGGGGACTGTCTTAAACAACAGAGATTTATTGTCTCACACTTCTGGAGACTAGAAGTCAAGATTGAAATATCAGTAGGGTGGGTTCGTTCTGGGAGCCATGAGGAATAATCTATTCCGTGCCTCTCCCCTGGCTTCTGGTGTTTTGCTGGAAATCTTTGGCACTCCCTGACTGGTAGAAGCATCACCCTGATCTCTGTCTTCATCTTCACAAACATCTTAGTGTGTTTGCGCTGCTATAACAAAACCCCACAGACTGGGTCATTTACAAACAACAGAAATTTATGCCTCACAGTTCTGGAGACTAGGAAGTCCAAGATCCAGGCACTGGCAGGTTCGGTGTCTGTGAATGTCTGTGCCTCAGAGATGGTGCATCTGGGTTTCCTCACGTGATGGAAGGGACAGAAAGGCAAGAGAGCAAGAGGGCTGAACTCTCTCAGAAACCTCTTTCATAAAGTCATTAATCTGTTCACGAGGGGAGAGCCTTCATGGTTTCATCATGTCCCAAAAGGCCCTACTTCTTTTTGTTTTTTTTCAGAGGCAGGATATTGCTCTGTCACCAATGTTGGAATACAGTGGCAGGATCACAGCTCACTGTAACCTCAAATTCCTGGACTCAAGGGATCTGCCTGCCTCAGCCTCCCAAATAGCTGGGACTACAGGCATGCACCACCATGCCTAATATTTATTTATTTATTTATTTATTTATTTATTGTAGAGACATGGTCTCACTATATTGCCCAGACTGGTTGAAAACTCCTGGCCTCAAGAGATCCTCCCACTTCAGCCTCCCAAAGTACTGGGATTACAGGTGCGAGCCACTGTGCCCAGCTTCCTCCTCTTAATATCACCACAACGATGACTAAGTTTCAGCACATGAATTTGGGGGGATATTCAGGCCATAGCAATGTTCTTCCTATATGTGTGTCTGTGTCCACATTTCCTCTTTTGATATGAACACCAGTCATATTGATTAAGGGCCCACCCTACTCCAG
Organism: Macaca fascicularis; assembly: GCF_037993035.2. NCBI lineage: Eukaryota > Metazoa > Chordata > Mammalia > Primates > Cercopithecidae > Macaca > Macaca fascicularis. Next base: position 95,116,908 of record NC_088387.1, read on the forward strand.
TATGAACTCATCTTAATTAATTACATCATTATTTCCAAATAAGATCACAGTCTGAGGTATTGGAAGTCAGGACTTCAACATATAACTTTGTGAAGGACACGAGTCAATGCATAACAGTGATGGGAGCTAGGTGAGCAAATGAGCACATGAGCAGATGGAGAGTGAGGAGACGGCCCGGAGGAGCTCTGATGCTAAAGAAAATGGAGACCTTTTTGAAATGACCAGAGGTAGGAGAGGTGTTGCTGAAACCAGCGGAATCCGTGATCTAAAGAGGCAGTGACTAGCAGTATTTATCACTGGGAGGACAGGATGAGAGTGGGCTTGTCGCTGTGACGACAGTGTCGCTGTGACGACAGTGTCACTGTGACGGAGTGTCACAAACAACTCAGGAAGAGTTCACCCTGACACCCCAATACATATGCCTCTAACACTCTGCACTGCCAGACCCCTGGGCAGTCAGTCACACGTTGGCCATACCCTGAAGCGCACACTATCATTTATTTTTTATTTATTTATTTATGTTTTGAGACATAAATAAATTTATGTCTTTGTCACCCAGGCTGGAGTGCAGTGGCGCAATCTCGGCTCACTGCAAGCTCCACCTCCCGGGTTCACACCATTCTCCTGCCTCAGCCTCCTGAGCAGCGGGGACTACAGGCGCCTGCCACCACACCCAGCTAATTTTTGTTTTTAGTAGAGACGGGGTTTCACTGTGTTTACCAGGATGGTCTCGATTTCCTGACCTCCTGATCCTGCCACTTCGGCCTCCCAAAGTTCTGGGATTACAGGCGTGAGCCACTGTGCCTGGCCCCTGAAGCCCACACTATCACACGGATGCACAGTCACACAAAATACTCCCTACCGTGTCACAAATTCCTCATACACAGAGCCACACATGCCAGCCACAACTGCACATGCTAATAGTGTTAGGTTCCATTTTGTCACATACGTCTGGGTCCCTCAGGCAGAGAAAGTGGCAACCAAAGCATGACCACAGTTAAACATACTTCTGATGCACACTGGCCTCACTGTCTCTTGGTCTCTCTGTACTCATATGTGTGCACACAGGCATACGCACACATCCGCGCACACATACACGCTCACACACGTGCATCCTTACACACGCTCACACGCGCACACAGGCACGCTCACAATGTCACGCGTGTGCGCACACGCACACGCACACGAGCATACTCACGAGCACACGCGGACCGCACACGCGCACATGCGCACTCACGCACGCGCGCACGCGCGCACTCACACGCACACGCGCGCGCGCATCCCCTCCCGCCGCGAGCGCGCTGGAGGAGCTGCGAAGGGCCGGGTCCGGCGGGCGGGGCGGCGGCTGGCACTGGCTCCGGACTCTGCCCGGCCAGGGCGGCGGCTCCAGCCGGGAGGGCGACGTGGAGCGGCCACGTGGAGCGGCCCGGGGGAGGCTGGCGGCTGCAGGCGAGGCGCGGGCGGCGCAGCAGCCGGGAGCGCCCACGGAGCTGGACTCCCAGCGCGGCGCGGCGCCACAGCAGGTGGGTGAGACCCCGCCCCGGCCGCCGGAGACCCGAGCCCATCACCGCCAGCCACCGAGGGCCGCGCGGGGGAGGTGGCCTCCAGCCTCTGGTCCAGATTCCGAGAGCGCAGTCCCTCTGCATCCCCTGCGGCTGAGACGCGGCAGGAAGCAGTGGCCCTTGCCCCTGTGTCCCCTGAGGGCAGGTGGAGGAAGGGACTGGAGAGCGAACCTGAGGCTCCTTGGTGTGATGTTGGGGCTTCGCAGTTCCCCAGGCGCTTCCCCCAGCCCCATATTCCGTGTTCCAGCAGTCCTGGGGGAGGGGCAGCTGGCGGGAGCTTTCCCCCTCTTTCGGCGGGGAAGAAATGGAGCGCTGGGGAGGGCCCGAGGCTGTCGTCCCCTTGGAAGTGGCCGAGGGAACCAGCTCCCGGGCGTGGGCTCTCCTAGTCCTGTAGTCGCTGTCTCCTTTCTTGGGGCATGGGTGCTGGGAGGCACAACGGCGCCACAGGGATAAATTAAGAATTAAGGGAGAGGATTCCACTCAAAATTTTAGTTTCTCAACAGTTCGACTCTACAGGAGATGGAACTGCCGGCCTGTGAGGTGCTAGGTTCCTGTCCTGGAATGATTCAAGCAGAGGCCATTTGACAGGGTTGCTGTGGAAGAAATTTTTGCACTGGATGGGAAGTTACCCAGGATAACCCTGCAGGGCTCCTGCCACGGCCCAGAGGCTCTGAAATACGCCAGCAGCACCTGCTTGGTGCCAGGCACTTACCCTATTTTCTCATTACAGCCTCCCCAAACCATTAGGAGACAGATACTGTTATCGTCATTTTTAATATGCAGATCCCAGGGTTCACAGAGGTTGAGACACTGCTTAGGTCCCACGGTGAGCCGTATCAGAGGCAGGATTTGATCAGAGATCTAACCTGTAGGGCGTGCTCTCCTCCCATGCACTGGTGCAAAGGCTTGAAGAACTCTGGGCCCGGAGGGTCATTGTGAATGTGTGAATGCGCATGTGTGACATAGCTTTATTAAATTACATGGCAACTGTTAACAGTTATGGTGGCTTTCATGTGTTTATTAGGGTAATTATGTTCATGCACATTATAGAAAATGGTTAGGGATATTTTTATTGGACAGGCAGTGGTTCAATAACTTTTATTTCTCTCACTTACAAAAACTTTTATTAATGTTTAGAAATGTCTAAGTGTGAACACATCACACTAACCTCATTACACATTACATGAGGTGCCTTAGCCTTTCCTTAAACAATTGAGGTGGGTTACTTGTACTAAAATGTCACAGTTGGAAGCATTACTTAAGAGAACACTGGCCAGGTGCAGTGGCTCATGCCTGTAATCCCAGCATTTTGGGAGGCCAAGGTGAGTAGAACACTTGAGCTCAGGGGTTCGAGAACAGCCTGACCAACGTGGTGAAACCCTGTCTCTACTAAAAAATACAAAAATTAGCCAGGTGTGGTGGTGCACACCTGTAATCCCAGCTACTTAGGAGGCTGAGGCAGGAGAATCGCTTGAGCCTGGGAAGTGGAGACTATAGTGAGTTGATTTTGCACCACTGCACTCCAGCCTGGGTGACAGCACGAGACTCCATTTCAAAAAGAAAAAGAGAGAATAGGCCTGGCGTGGTGGCTCATGCCTGTAATCCCAACATTTTGGGAGGCCGAGGTGGGTGGATCACCTGAGGTCAGGAGTTCTAGACCAGCCTGGCCAACATGGCAAAACCCCATCTCTACTAAAAATACAAAAATTAGCTGGGCATGGTGGTACATGCCTGTAATCCCAGCTACTTAGGAGGCTGAGGCAGGAGAATTGCTTGAACCCAGGAGGTGGAGGTTGTGGTGAGCTGAGATCGTTCCATTGCACTCCAGCCTGGGCAGCAGAGTGAGACTGCATCTCAAAAAAAAAAATCTTGGCTTATTGCAACCTCTGCCTCCTGGGTTCAAGTGATTCTCGTGTCTCAGCCTCCCAAGTAGCTGGGATTACAGGCACGTGCCACTGTACCTGGCTAATTTTTGTTTTTTTTTTTTTTTTTTTTTGAGACGGAGTCTCACCCTGTCGCCCAGGCTGGAGTGCAGTGGCCGGATCTCAGCTCACTGCAAGCTCCGCCTCCCGGGTTTACGCCATTCTCCTGCCTCAGCCTCCCGAGTAGCTGGGACTACAGGCGCCCGCCACCTCGCCCAGCTAGTTTTTTTTTTTTTTTTTTTGAGACAGAGTCTGGCTCTGTCGCCCAGGCTGGAGTGCAGTGACCGGATCTCAGCTCACTGCAAGCTCCGCCTCCCGGGTTTACGCCATTCTCCTGCCTCAGCCTCCTGAGTAGCTGGGACTACAGGCGCCCGCCACCTCGCCCAGCTAGTTTTTTGTATTTTTTAGTAGAGACGGGGTTTCACCGTGTTAACCAGGATGGTCTCGATCTCCTGACCTCGTGATCCGTCCGTCTCGGCCTCCCAAAGTGCTGGGATTACAGGCTTGAGCCACCGCGCCTGGCCTAATTTTTGTATTTTTAATAGAGATGGGGTTTCACCACGTTGGCCAGACTGGTCTCAAACTCCTGACTTCAGGTAATCCTTTCACCTTGGCCTCCTAAAATGCTGGGATTACAGGTGTGAACCACCACGCCCGGCCTTTTTTTTTTTTTTTTTTTTTAATGACATCTTGCTGTCATCCAGGCTGGAGTGCAGTGGCGTAATTATAGCTCACTGCAGCCTTGAACTCCTGGGCTCAAGTGATCCTCCTGCATCAGCCTCCCAAGTAGCTGGGACCATAGATATGAGCCACCATGCTGTATAATTAAAAAACAATTTTTTTCTTTTTTTGTAGAGATGGAGTCTCATTTTGCTGCTCAGGCTGGTCTGAAACTCCTGGCTTCAAGCAATCCTTTTGCCTTGGCCTGCAAAATACTGGGATTACAGGCGTGAGCCACTGTACTCAGCCCAGTCACTTGTATTTTTGAGGTGGACTACAACCGAATGCTAAGGTTGTCAGGAGGGCCCAGAACATTCCAGATTGAGGATGGAACAGGTTGGGCAAAAGCACTGAAAAAAGTGAAAGTGGAAAGTATTTTAGGAGACTCCAATAACTCCTTTGTTTGAAGCAGAGTGCTATCCTAATGCAGCACTGGAAGATGAGTCAACAGTAACTTGATATCTGATTGTAGAAGGCCTTGAATGCCCAGGTGAAGATTCTGGACTGTAGTAGAAATAGGGAGCCATTGAAGGTTCTAGAGCAGTGGAATTCTAGCAAAGGAAGATTTATCTGATGTGGGTATGGAGGGTTCTTTAAGTGGAGAAAATACCAGAGACAGGGATAACATTAAAAAGCTTCTGTATTAGTTTGTGCAAGAAGTAATTCATTATCCGTTTAATGTTCACTGTAACCCTGTGAGGTAAATATTATCTCCAATATGCAGATAAGGTAACCGAAGTTTAGTGAGAATAATTAATTTACCCAAGGTCACAGGACAGTCAGTGGTGGAGCATGGTTTAAAAGTAGATCTGGCTGGTTCCAAAGCTCTGTTTTCTGTCCATTAAACAATACTGAAGAGTTAAATATATGAGGGGTACATAGGACCAGGAAGAGGAGAGTGCTAGTCATTCACGGGGTAGGACTCAGGACCAGGTGCATAATTTGCAGGGCTCGGTGCAAAAATGATTGAGAGTTTCAAGATAGTGACAACAGAGCATTAGCCTAAGCACAAGGCCCCTCTGAGAGCAGGGACCTTGTGACTGCACAGGACGCACACCCGTGAAGCCAGCCCTTACATGGTTGGTCTTCCAATTACTATGGCAGTTTAACAAACCACCTCAAAATGTAGTGGCTTAAAAGGATAATGGGCCTGGCCTGGTAGCTCATGCATATAATCCCAGCACTTTGGAAGGCTGAGGCAGGAGGATTCCTTGAGCCAGGGGGTTTCCGATCAGCCTGGGCAACATTGTGAAACCCTGTCAAAAAAAAAAAAAAAAAAAAGATAACGTTGACATCGACTTTGCACGTGAGTGCAGGCTGTGGAGACAAGCACATTTCTACTGCATTCAGTGTTGGCGGGGGCAGCTCAGAGGCTGGGGTTAGAATCTGGAGCTTAGCTCTCTCCCCTGTCTGCTTATTGGGCTGGGAAGATTTGAGCTGGAGGCTTCTCAGGTATCTCCGTTTCTAGGTGGGTTCTCCACACTGTCTCTTCCGTCGGGTGGCTTCAGGGATGCCAGGTTCCTTCCATGATGGCTCAAGGTTCCAGAGGTGCATGTCTGTGTGTCAAGTGAGGGGGAGAACCACAACCAGGCATAAGCTAGGTCACTTATTACCTGGACTTGGAAGTCATGTAAGCATCATTTCAGCAACTCATTAGAAGCCAGTCACTAAGACCAGATCATACACAAGGGGAGGCGAGTTAAACTCCAAGTTTTGTGGGAAGGAATGTCAAAGAATGTGAAGACAGATTTTTAAAGTGGCGTAATGAGTGACAGGATGAGTGGATCTGAGGGGTGCTTCCCCTTGAGGCCTGAGCGGCTCCCCGCAAAGTCATCCTTTGGAGTTCACAGACATCCTCCTTTAAAAGGCATCTGAGGGCCAGGTGTGGTGGCTTATGCCAATAATCCCAGCACTTTGGGAGGCCGAGGAAGGCGGATTACGAGGTCAGGAGATCGAGACCATCCTGGCCAACCTGGTGAAACCCCGTCCCTACTAAAAATACAAAAATTAGCTGGGTGTGGTGGCATATACCTGTAGTCCCAGCTACTCGGGAGGCTGAGGCAGGAGAATTGGTTGAACCTGGGAGACGGAAGTTGCAGTGAGCCGATATCATGCCACTGCACTCCAGCCTGGTGATGGAGCGAGACTCCGTCAAAAAAAAAAAAAAAAAAAAAAGGCACCTGCTAGTGCGTAAGATCATGTGAAGCCTGGATGATGAGTTTTGACAGCTCTGAGGGGTTTAAATTACTCCAGTGCCTCCTGTTGGCATGGGTCCTAGAAGTAAGCAAAAGGGGTGGAGAAAGCAATTTGAGAGGAGCCAGGTGGGAAGGGGGTGTGTGAAGCCACTGGGGCCGTGCAGATGAACTCTTGGAAGGAAAAAGGCCTCATTGTAGATCAGGCACTGCACTTTACACATCGTGTCTCATTCATTAAACCCTCACCGCAGCCCTGCCAGAGGTGCTCTCCTCAGCCCCGCATTACAGATGGAGAACCTGAAGCACAGAAAAGCCGCACAGCCAGTGGGCTGTGGAGCCCTAATTTGAACACAGGCAGCCTGAGGTCAGGGCCCATGCCCCCCAACTTTGGGCCGTACCACCTATTCCATACCAATTCTGTGTTTCGCTTGTTTTAACATTTGTATCTTTTCTGACTTACATATTTGCAAGCTTTAGGGGGAAAAAGAAAAAGTAATTCGACCTTAAGCGATTAGCTTAGTGATAAGAGAGTGCCCCACATATGGCAGGTGTTCAATAAATATTAAAGAAACGAATATTTATCCTTATTCTACAAACTTATATCTAACTTGCCTTCCCTGTGGATGCTTGCCCTCTGGTCTTTGTCATGTGGCAGCTGCTGGTGCTTTCTGTGGTATTCTCTGTGGCACCCAGGCCAGGGGGCCAGACCTTCTGGCGTTCTCCTGGCCAACTGGCTCTCTCAGCCGTTAGGCACCCCTCCTTCCACCTTAGAGACTGGAACCCTCAGCTGACCTCAGCCCCCTTCTTCAAACCAGCAGCACTCTAGATACAAAGAACTGGGAGAGGCAGCCCGCTCTCTGCCCATTCACCCAGACCCCCCTCAGCTGCTGCTTCCTCACCTCTCAGGCACCCTGTAGGCAGGGCCTTCTCTCTAACCTTCCCGGAAACAAGGCACTCATCTCTGCAGCTCCTAGACCTCCATTCAGCACCCATGGGGTTTCTAGGGAGATTTCTGTCTTCTACTCCCTGCTGAGGCCCAGGTGGTGGAACCTCACCCTTCTGGGGGCCTGGGAAGCCTCCACACACTAGCTGCAATTCCTTCAGTTCTCTGTCACTTGTCTCCTCGAACTTGATTTACGGTATCTTTCATGACACAGAAGTTTAAACTTTTGATATACTCAAATCTGCTCATTTTTTCCTTTTAAACTTTCTGAGTTGATTTATTATATGTAATGGTTCTATAGCATAATATGGTTTGTTTAGCCATTGCCTAAATGTTAGACATTCAGGTTGCTTACATTTGTTTGACTAATATTAATAGCACAGCTATACATATCTTTGTAATTTCTTTTCCATTTATATTCTTACATGGAATCCCCAAGACAATATTGTTGGGTCAGAGTTTTAGGAAATTAATACACATTTCCAGACTGCCCTCTAAAAACATTTCAGGTTTATAGTTCCAGAAGCAGTAAAGGTTCATACTCACTGATTCAGTTTCCTTAGTGATTGTAAGACTATCAAAGCTTGTTATTTCTTTTTGCATCAGTTTTGCTATTAAGTTTTTCTAGGAAATTGGCCATATCCTCTAAGTTTTCAAATCTCTGCTGTTTCTTATGTCCCTATTTTCATTCTTGATATTGTTTGTGCCTTTTCATTTTTTTTTTTTTTTTAGTCTTTGGTTTGTTTTTACTTTTTTCTGAAGTGGGGTCTCACTCTGTCACCCAGGCTGGAGTACAGCAGCACAATCACAGCTCACTGCAGTCTCAACCTCCTGGCTCAAGTCATCCTTCACCTCAGCTTCCCAAGTAGCTAGGACTACAGGCATGCACCACCAAGCCCAGCTACTTTTTTTAATTAATTTTTTGTAGAGATGGGGATCTCACTATGTTGCCCAAGCTGGTCTCCAACTTCTCAACTCAAGCAATCCTTCTGCCTCAGCCTCCTGAAGTGCTAGGATTACAGGTGTGAACCACAACACCTGGCTCTCTTTGTTCCTAATTGAAATTGCCAAAGGCTTGTCTATTTTACTAGGCTTTTCATTTGTTTCTTTGTGTATATGTATTTTATTGTAGTAGTCTTTTTAAAGAAACAACCTTGTTTGACGCTGGTGCTCCTCTTTATTGTGTTTTTAATTTCTGCTATTATTTCATTTATTTTAATTTCTTTAAGTGTAGTCTCGTTTACTAGTGGTTTTTTTTTGTTTGTTTTTGAGTTTTGTGTGCGTGTGTGTGTGTGTGTTTTTTTAGAGATAGAGTCTGGCTCTGTCACCGAGGCCGGAGTGTAGTGGTACAATCGCAGCTTACTACTGCCTCAATCTCCCGGGTTCAAATGTTCCTCCCACTTCAGCCTCCCCAGTAGTTGGGACTACAGATGTATGCCACCACACCCAGCTAATTTTTTTTTTTTTTTTAATTATTTTCTGTAGACTCAGGGTGTCACTGATTTGCCCAGGTTGGTCTCAAACTCCTGGGACCCAAGTGATCCTCCCACCTCGACCTCCCAAAGTGCTGCAATTACAGACATTAGCCATGCACCCAGCCTTTACTTTTTATTTCTTCCTTTTCCTCTTTTCCTGCTTTTATTTCTTCTTTTTCCTCTTTTCCTGCCTTTCTTTGATTTCATTTTTTAAAATTCCATTCTTTTTTTCTACTGGTTTGAGGCTATACATTCCAGTTCTGATTTTTTAGTGGTTATCCTTAAACTTTTAACATGCATAATTTTTTTCTTTTCTTTTTTGAGACGGGGTCTTGTTCTGTTGCCTAGGCTGGAGTGCAATGGTGCAATCTTGGCTCACCGCAACCTCTGCTTCCTGGGTTCAAGCGATTATCCTGCCTCAGCCACCCGAGTAGCTGGGATTACAGGCATGCACCACCTTGCCCGGCTAATTTTGTATTTTTAGTAGAGACGGGGTTTCTCCATGTTGGTCAGGCTGGTCTTGAACCCCCAGCTTCAGGTGATCCGCCCACCTCGGCCTCCCAGAGTGCTGGAATTATAGGCGTGAATCACTGTGCCCAGCCTTAACATGCATATTTAACAAAGTTCATCAATATGTCTACTCTCTTCCCAAACAACCATCTTTGCTTTACATGACATTGTCCAATATTGTAGTTCAGACCAGCTTTTTTACCTCGTATATTAACATAATTATCATTGTTTAACAGTCTATGTTTATTTAGATTTAGCCACATACTTTCTGATTTCTTTGCTCCACGTGTTTTCTTGCATTTCAAACCTTTTTTTTTTTTTTTTTTTTTTTAAGACAGGGTCTTGCTCTGTTGCCTAGGCTAGATGACAGTGGTGTGATCACAGCTCACTGCAGCCTTCATCTCCTGGGCTCAAGCAATCCTCCCACCTCAGCTTCCTGAGTAGCTGGGACTACAGGCACACGCCACCATGCCTGGCTAATTTTTTCCTATTTTTTGTAGAAATGGAGTCTCACTATATTGCCCAGGCTGGTTTTGAACTCCTGGACTCAGGAGATCCTCCCATCTCAGCCTCCCAAAGTGCTAGGATTACAGGTGTGAACCCATATCCAGCCGAATTTCCTTTAATGAAGGAATGTTGGTGGCAAATTCTCTAAGTTATTTGTCTAAAATTGTTTTTACAAGGTAGGAGGATTGCTTACACCTAAGACCAGCTTGGGCAAGAAAGTGAGACCCTGTCCTACCAAAAAGAAAAAAAAAAGGCTGAGCATGGTGGCACATTCATGTTGTCCCAGCTACTTGTGAGGCAGGGGTGGGAGAATTGCTATGATCCTGCCACGAGTTACAGCCTGGGCAACAGAGTGAGACCCTGTCTCTAAATAAATAAATAAATAATTTTGCTTCACTTCATTCTGCAAGATAATTTTGCTGAGAATAGAATTCTAGAATATCAATTTTCTCCCCTCTCTGAACACATTAAAATACTATATTACTGTATTTGGGCATCGTTGTTGATGTCAAGAAATCAGCTATTAGTCTAATTACTTTTCCTATGAGATGAGTTGTCTTTTCTTTCTGACTGCTTTTACAATTTGTTTTTTCTTGAGTGTTCTATTTTTGAACAATAGGTCTAGGTGAGAATTTCTGTTTATTTAATCTGCATTAAATTGTTGGGCTTCCTGGATTGGCATAGTCCAGTGTTTTGCAACCTACTGGAAAAATGTCAGCTATTGTTTCTTCAAATACTGCTTCTTTCCAGTTGTATCTCTTATCTCCTCCATCCTCCATGCCACTTAACCTCTGTTTTACATTTTCTATGTCTTTGACTCAATGAACTGCACTCTGGATAATTTATTCAGATCTATTTTCCAGTTCATTAACTCTCATATCAGTTGTGTCTAATCAATTTAACTCACCCATTGCATTTTTATTTTTATTTATTTTTTATTTTATTTATTTATTTATTATTTTTATTTTATTTTATTTATTTTTTTTTTTGAGACGGAGTCTCGCTGTGTCTCCCAGGCTGGAGTGCAGTGGCGTGATCTCGGCTCACTGCGAGCTCCGCCTCCCGGGTTCCCGCCATTCTCCCACCTCAGCCTCCCAAGTAGCTGGGACTACAGGCGCCCGCCACCACGCCCGGCTAGTTTTTTGTATTTTTAGTAGAGACGGGGTTTTACCATGTTAGCCAGGATAGTCTCGATCTCCTGACCTCGTGATCCACCCGCCTCGGCCTCCCAAAGTGCTGGGATTACAGGCTTGAGCCACCGCGCCCGGCCTATTTTATTTTATTTTTTTAAGACAGAGTCTCACTCTGTCACTCAGGCTGGAGCACAGTGGGGCGATCTTGTCTCACTGCAACATCTGCCTCCTGGGTTCAAGCAATTCTCCTGCCTCAGCCTCCTGAGTAGCTGGGATTACAGGCTCGTGCCACCAAGCCCAGCTAACTTGTGTATTTTTAGTAGAGACAGAGTTTCACCATGTTGGCCAGGCTGGTCACCCATTGCATTTTTAAAATCAATCTTTTATTTCTAAAAGTTATATTTCTTTCCTCTTCAAATCTACTTGGTCATTTTTATGCTCTCTTCTTTCTTTCTTTTTTTCTTTGAGATGGAGTCTCGCTCTGTCACCCAGGCTGGAGTGCAGTGGCCGGATCTCAGCTCACTGCAAGCTCCGCTTCCCGGGTTTACACCATTCTCCTGCCTCAGCCTCCCGAGTAGCTGGGACTACAGGCTCCCACCACCTCGCCTGGCTAGTTTTTTTGTATTTTTTAGTAGAGACGGGGTTTCACCGTGTTAGCCAGGATGGTCACGATCTCCTGACCTTGTGATCTGCCCGTCTCGGCCTCCCAAAGTGCTGGGATTACAGGCTTGAGCCACCACGCCTGGCCTCTTTTTTTTTTTTTTTTTTTTGAGATGGAGTCTTGCTCTGTGGCCCAGGCTGGATTGCAGTGGTGTGATCTCGGCTCACTGCAACCTCCACCTCCCAGGTTCAAGTGATTCTTCTGCCTCAGCCTCCCAAGTAGCTGGGATAACAGGTGCCCACCACCACGCCTGGCAATTTTTTGTATTTTTAGTAGAGACGGGGTTTCACCGTGTTGGCCAGGATGGTCTCGATCTCCTGACCTCGTGATCCACCCGCCTTGGCCTCCTAAAGTGTGGGGATTACAGGCGTAAGCCACCACGCCCAGCCTCTTTTCTTTTTTTTAACACACTGTTGCTGGCTGGAAAACTCTCTTATTTCTTCCTCATAGTTTCAAGCTTCCCTTTAATTTCTAAAAACGTGTGAACTATATCTGCTGTATATTCTGTGAATAACAATTCCAACACAGTTTTTCCAAGTCTACTTTTCCCTGCTATTGTTTTGCTGGCTCTTACTCACGGTGTCTTATTTCCTTGTATGTTTATAACGTTTTGGCTGTGAGTTCATATTCCTGGAAACTTTACCCATGGAAATTCTTTGAGGCCTGGATTAGAGTTGAGTTCCTCCAGAGATGGATGTTTTCCTCTCTCAGTCATCTGGGGGTGCCATCAACCAGGTTGCACTTCAAAATACGTTACCTACTTTAGATATTCTGAACCATACAGGTAGCATTAATAATTCTGGCTTCAAACCCACATTAGAGGGCAGGCACAGTGGTTCATGCCTGTAATCCCAGCACTTTGGGAGACTGAGGCGGGAGGATCACCTGAGATCAGGAGTTCGAGACCAGCCTGGCCAACATGGCGAAATCCCATCTCTAGTAAAAATACAAAAAAATTAGCCAGGCATGGTGGCGGGTGCCTTTAGTCCCAGATACTCAGGAGGCTGAGGCAGGAAAATCGCTTGAGCCCGGGAGGTGGAGGTTGCAGTGAGCTGATACCACACCACAGCACTCCAGCCTGGGAGACAGAGTGAGTGAGACTCCGTCTCAAAAAACAAAAACAAAAAACCCACATTAGATCAGGCTTGTTATAGATTGTCAGGGAGAGTTTGTTTTTTTTTTTTCTCCCTTCCACCCAGCACCAAAACCAAGAAAGGCAAAATTCTTTGCTGCCTTTCTTCATGACAAATTTATTTTTTTTTCATGTTCAGAGTATAGGTGTTTGGAATCCCAGCTTTACATAGGGAATCTCCTGTTAGTCTCTGCATATCAGGTGGGCCCAGGCTTCACCTCTGGTCTCCTTTCCAGCACAAGTGCTCTGACAGGCAGCTCAAGTTCACCTGGGTCGGGTTTGGCAGATACTGCTAAGGCAAAAGCTGATGTCAAGCTCACTTTCCCCCCAGATTACTGTTTTCACTGCACATTTGTACTGTTGAGGATTTCTTGCCAACCCAGTGCTTTTGAAAAGATACTTTCTATTTTTATCCAGCTCAGTGGTTACTTTCATTGGGATGTTTACTGTCACACTCCCAGAAGTGGAGGTCTGAATGTTCTCTAGTCCATCCTTTTTCTGGGCTGTGTCCCTTTAAGGGTTTCATGTTGCTATAGAGATCTCAGTTCCAATAGCCTACTTTCAACGGGCCCAGGACCTTGTTTTCTCTTCCAGGCACAACGACTAAAACCCTAGGATTTATGTTGCCAGCTGATGTTGGTGAACACCTTTAGGGCAGCGGTGGCTTCAGCATCTTTTTTTGATCACTGGGGCGTATAGACACCAACAAATTATGTATATTCACTTTATCCATTGGGACCAGTTGTATGCATAGAAAAATGAAGACAGGCCAGGTGCGGTGCCTCACGCCTGTAATCCCAGCACTTTGGGAAGCCCAGGCAGGCAGATCACCTGAGGACAGGTGTTCAGGACCAGCCTGACCAACATGGTGAAACCCCATCTCTACTAAAAATACAAACATTAGCCAGGTGTGGTGGCACGTGCCTGTAATCCCAGCTACTCGGGAGGCTGAGGCAGGAGAATCTCTTGAACCTGGGAGGCAGAGGTTGCAGTGAGCTAAGATCACGCCACTGCACTCCAACCTGGGTGACAGAGCAGGACTCCTTCTCAAAAAAAAAAAAAAAAAAAAAAGAAAGAAAGAAAAAGAAAGAGGAAGACAGGTTCTGTGACTCTAGGTAGCTTCATCTTCTTGTGGACTTCCATGTTTAACTGGTTTTCCCTTAAATTAGCTTAAAAAGGCAGAATTTTTGTTTATCTTCCCATTAGCCAGGTGCTCACCTGCTCTACCCCTCATCTCTTAGGAAATGGAAGTCCACTCTGGCAGTGGTTCTGAACCTTATTAGGGTCATCGGATGCTTGTAGAATCTGCCCAAAGCTATGAACCGTCCTCTAGGAAAACCCAGTGCCAGCCAGATGGGGATGTTCCTGATCCGCTGCTAGACCGTCAGGCGTCTGACGATTTTTCTTTCTAGAGATGGGCTTGGGGTCTGGGGCCTTGGCTTTGGTGGGCTTCTGCTTCCTCAGGAACTCACATTACCTGTACCTACCCTGGGACTCATCAGAAAGCTTTAGGCTCTGTTTGATTGGTCCATTCTATCCTTGACTGTTTTCATATAGTCAAGTGGTTGATTTTGCCAATGGGCCTAAGCCATGTCAGTCTAAGGGGAAGTTTTTGTTTTTTCCTTTATAGTGGGTCTGATTTTCCTAACTGCATTTAGCAAATAGCAGTTCCTGGGGCCACTATTGGTCTGGCCTGATTTATTGTGTTTTCAGTTTGTACTTGAGTTTCAACCTATTTCAAGAAGTCTGTGCCTCTTTTGATTTGTTCTTCAGTGGGTTTTTAATAAACACAAGCAGTCCATTTATCTTTTTGCCTGTGTTTAAGTCTTGGTCTTTCTGTGACTCCCTGCATTTCTAACCTGGCCTTTTTCTTAAACTCTCTGCACTCCTTTCCATCTGTAACATGAATGGGCTGAAGGAGTTCAGACATGCTTGCGCTGCACTTTTCTGGGCACCTCGGCAGCTGGTGGGGAGCAAGGGAATGGGCCGTGGGGTGGGGATGCGCCCCCCAGCTCTGCTTCCGCCACAGCAGGCCTGCCTTTATGTGCTTTATATACGAGAACTGGGGTGACATTTATTTTGAGCACGGTTCCATGGGGGGATCCCTGCTGTCTGTGTGTGAGTTTTCCCTGAGCAGGAGTCCTATCTTTTTTTTTTTTTTTTTTTTTTTTGGAGACGGAGTCTCGCTCTGTCGCCCAGGCTGGAGTGCAGTGGCCAGATCTCAGCTCACTGCAAGCTCCGCCTCCCGGGTTCACGCCATTCTCCTGCCTTAGCCTCCCGAGTAGCTGGGACCACAGGCGCCGCCACCTCGCCCGGCTAATTTTTTGTGTGTGTTTTTAGTAGAGACGGGGTTTCGCCGTGTTAGCCAGGATGGTCTCGATCTCCTGACCTTGTGATCCGCCCGTCTCGGCCTCCCAAAGTGCTGGGATTATAGGCTTGAGCCACCGCGCCCGGCCTAGGAGTCCTATCTTGTGGGGCGCAGGTGGAAGCAGGGAGAAAAGGCGCTTGTGTCTAACTCAGCCCATCTCTGACACGGTGGCAGATGCCCCTTTCCCCCAACCCCTGATTCTCTTCCTTGTTCCAGTTCCAGGAAGGATGTTACCTTTGATGATGAGAGTGGTAATCCTGCTGCTGCTCCCCGCGGGTCAGGCTGCCCCAAAGGATGGAGTCACAAGGTAACAGGGTTATGAGAACAGGGCTGGGAGGAGGGAGAGTCTCTAGAGAATCCAAGGGTGTGGTGGGCCCTCCGGGAGGCAGGAGACTAGGGTGTAGGTTCCCTGATCTCTGTATCTCTCCGCCACCAGCCTCCTGTCTTGTGCCTGTCAGAGTGCCACAAAGTGGGCATTCAGTATATGCTTGCTGGACCCATTTGGAATCAGGGAGCTCAGCTCCAGTGTGTCATGCAGCACAGGGAAGAAGCTATGGCACCAGGGCAGTGGGGGCTGCAGTTGTTTGTTTGTTGTTTTTTTGTTTTGAGACTGAGTCTCACTCTGTCGCCCAGGCTGGAGTGCAGTGGCATGATCTCAGCTCACTACGACCTCCACCTCCCGGGTTCAAGCAATTCTGCCTCAGCCTCCCAAGTAGCTGGGACTACAGGTGCCCACCACCACGCCGGGCTAATTTTTGTGTTTTTAGTAGAGACGGGGTTTCACTATATTGGCCAGGCTGATCTCGAACTCCTGACCTTGTGATACACCTGCCTCGGCCTCCCGAAGTGCTGGGATTACAGGCATGAGCCACCGTGCCCGGCCTGCAGTTTTGTTATCAAGACCTTAAGGTGGGCCGGGTGTGGTGGCTCACAACTGTAATCCCAGCACTTTGGGAGGCCAAGGCAGACAGATCACCTGAGGTCAGGAGTTTGAGACCAGCCGGGCCAACGTGGTGAAACCCCATCTCTACAGAAATAAAAAAAAATTAGCCGGGCATGGTGGTACATGTCTGTAATCTCAGCTACTGAGGAGGCTGAGGCAAGAGAATAGCTTGAACCTGGGAGGTGAAGGTTGCAGTGAGCCAAGATCAAGCCTCTGCACTCAGCCGGGGGGTGACAGAGCGAGACTCCATCTCAAAAAGAACAAAAAAAGACCTTATGGTGAGAACACCAAAGAAGTAGAGATCATTAGCATGTCATTTCTATGTTATCTGAATACTTTCTGAAGGTTTTATTTATAAATACTGTGCAATGGGTATGCTGGGTAGGAGGGGAAACAGCCACAGAACAGCCACAAGGGCTGGTAGCCGTGACAAAAGTAGCTGCAACCCCTGCCAGCTCTCTGGCATCACAGGTCTGGATTGACTTGGGCAAACAG
Organism: Macaca fascicularis; assembly: GCF_037993035.2. Taxonomy (NCBI): domain Eukaryota; kingdom Metazoa; phylum Chordata; class Mammalia; order Primates; family Cercopithecidae; genus Macaca; species Macaca fascicularis. The sequence goes on from NC_088387.1 coordinate 95,133,474, forward strand.
TTAACCCAGTCCAGAATTAGGAGCACATTTGGAGCTTGAAGGACTGACAAAGAGATCCTGAGCAGCTTGAAACCGCAGAACCAACAGATATATCCTGTCCTTGAAAAAGTATAGGTCAATTTTATGTCATGGAGCAAACTGGGTCTATATAAAACTGAGCAGTGCCATCGGGCTCCACTAGAGACCTGCCCCTCGGCTCCCAGCATCGAAGGGGAGGGGTGCCGTGACCCATGTTGTCCTGCCACTCACTGGGCTGTTTTCTTGAATCTCTAACTTGTGTCTAGTAGGTGTGGCCTCATCTGCCTTTACCTAACCAGATGTTTTTATTTGGGTTTTCATTTAAAGTCTAAGGTAGCCAGCTGCAAAAACAGAGTCTGAGGGAGTTAAGGATTTGGTTCCAAGGAGACCAGAAGAGCCTACTCCCTACAAGGTTTTTGGAATTTTGGGGGTAACTCCCTTTCGGTCTGGGGAGAGAACTCTGCCAGGAGATTGGAAGGCAGAAGGTTGACAGGCTGGGCCCTCAGGGAGGCTCTCTCCAAGGGTGGTCCTCCCCTTCCTCCTCCAGGCCAGACTCTGAAATGCAGCATCAGCTCCTGCCCAACCCCTTCCAGCCAGGCCGGGAGCAGCTCGGGTGAGTAGGCTGAGCTGGGGGTGCTTTCAGGGAGACGACCAGGCCCGGGGCTGCAGACTCACCTCTCCGGGGCTGATTCTCCACTTTTCTGACAGACTTCTGCAGAGCTACCTAAAGGGACTAGAAAGGACAGAAGTGCAGCCGGAGCATCTGAGCCGGGAGCAGGGTGAGGGGCTGGGCTGATGGGGCCAGGGACGGGAGGCTCTGGGCAGCCAGATCTGGGACTGACCTCGGCTGCCCCATTGACTCCTGCCTTCTCCACCTCCCCAGGCACCTCTTCTAATCCAGCTTCTCTTCTCTAGTTCTCCTCTACCTCTTTGCCCTCCATGACTATGACCAGAGTGGACAGCTGGATGGCCTGGAGCTGTTGTCCATGTTGACAGCTGCTCTGGCCCCTGGAGCTGCCAACTCTCCTACCACCAACCCGGTAAGCTCTGCTGGATGGAGATCCCCCATAAAGGAGACCCAGTGCTTTGGGGTTTTGGTCTTTCTCATCATAACTCTTTTGGTGAATCCTCTGTAAAAGGAGGGCTCAGAGCTTACACGGCAGGGATGCAAGGGTGGGTTGGGGAGGGTCAGGACCCCTGGGGAACATCCCTGTCACTGGAGACCCCACAGTGACTCTGCTTCCACAGGTGATCTTGATAGTGGACAAAGTGCTCGAGACCCAGGACCTGAATGGGGATGGGCTCATGACCCCTGCTGAGCTCATCAACTTCCCGGGAGAGGCCCCCAGTCACGTGGAGCCTGGAGAGCCCCTTGCTCCATCTCCTCAGGAGCCACAAGCTGTTGGGAGGCAGTCTCTGTTAGCTAAAAGCCCATTAAGACAAGAAACACAGGAAGCCCCAGGTCCCAGAGAAGAAGCAGAGGGCCAGGTAGAGGCCAGAAGGGAGTCTTTGGATCCTGTCCAAGAGCCTGGGGGCCAGGCAGAGGCTGAAGGAGATGTTCCGGGGCCCAGAGGGGAAGCTGGGGGCCAGGCAGAGGCCAGGGAGAATGGAGAGGAGGCCAAGGAACTTCCAGGGGAAACACTGGAGTCTAAGAACATCTCAAATGAGTTTGAGGTGCACATTGTTCAACTGGAGAATGATGAGATCTAGGTCTTGAAGATACAGGTACCCCACGATGTCTCAGTTTCAGAACATAAGCCCTGAAGCGGGCAGGGGAATGTACGCTGGGACATGGACCACCTCTCTGCCCCCTGTCTGGTCCCAGTAGGTATCAGGTCTTTCTGTGCAACTCAGGGAGACCCTAAGTTAAGGGGCAGATTGCCAATAAAGAACTGAATGAATTCATCCCCCCGGGCTACCTCTCTACCCGTCCAGCCTGCCCAGACCCTCTTAGGGGAACAGGGGATTGGGGACACCGAAAGGACAGGGATGCCGCCTTCCCGGTGTTTCTGGGCCTCACGGTGCTCCGGCAGCAGACCGCATGGTGCCAGCCATGGCCAGCTGCAGAGGACCCAGTGAGGGAAGCTCAGTCTATCCCTGAGCCCCAAACACTCTCTGGTTCCCCCTCAGCTGGTGTTCAGATACCCCATGCTCTCCTGCAGCTCAGGGCAGGTGGCCCTATCACCCTGTATCTGCCCCCACCCCCAGTAATGTTAATCATCACTAAAACTTTCTGAGAGCCTCGTACACATCAGGCATCATGTTGGGCATTATATATATTACATGATTTTATCCTCGCAATAATTCTGTAGCCAGGCAGAATTGGCTCCATTTGACAGATGAAGAAATTGAGGCGGATTGTGTTAAGCGCTGTACCCTCAGGTGACATGCAGCTAATTAAATGGCAGATTTGAATCTAGGTCTGTCTGACTCTAAAGCCCTTTACCTTATGTGCTCTTTACATTATAAGGCCTTATCCACTCTATATTGGAGTTGGCCCCAATTCCAATATGTGTTCCAGATCCGACCTCCCTGAGGACAACACTCTATCTTGGGTCACATTTGTGGCTGAGGCATCCCCTTAATTCCAAGGTGGGCTCCACGGGTGAGACTTTCAGGCTCTGGGGCAGTCAGCGGGAGGAGATATTTTTGGACAACAAAGACGCCACCAAATCACAGGCTGGTGGGCAGGGCAGAGGAGGCGCCCCACCCCCTCGCCCCCCACTGGCCTGTCAGTTTGGCTCAGCCGTGTGGACTCCCAGCTTCTGAGCTATGGGAATAGAGTCTGCACAACGCAGGGCCCCAAAGAGCTCTCATGGCTTCTGGTTCTTTGGCAGGTTCGCTGGGTATGGGGCACTGAGTGTCCTCCCCAGCCAGGGCAGAGCTGGCGGCAAGCCTGGGGCACTTCTTGCTGCTATAGCCCAGGCAGCCCCTCCTCTGGGCCTGGGTGGAGAGGTTAATTTGGGGAATGCACACGAGGAGGGAGGACTGGAGAGTCAGAGCCTCAGGAATGCCCAGCCAGAGCAGTTCAGACATCGAGGACAGAAGCTGCCAGGGGAAGCTGGCTCCGAGGAAGATTTATTCGCTCTGAGGCTCTGCAGGGAGAGACGTGTGGGGAACACAGGACACAGGCGGAGTCCTCCCCACAGCCTGCATCTGTCCCCTGAGCAGGGCAACCTGGATGCCAGGCTGGATGGAGGGGAGAAGGCGATGCAGCCGCAATGTCAGCCTCCATAGTGTGCGGGGAGCCGGCACCTCCTACCGCACCGGCTCTGACACGATGCCATCAAAGCCCTGCTGGCCACACTTCTTGCCGGCCACCTGGCATCCGAATCTCAGTGCTTCCTGCACGCTCCTCCCTGGAGGAGGGACAAGTAACTAGGTCAGCCAGGTGTTTGGGGCAGGGACAGGTCCCAGTCCTTTTCCCCTCCTGCTGCCATACTCACCCTGGGAGAGGCTGAAGATGACGGAGGCATTGAAGGTGTCTCCAGCCCCCAGGGTATCCACCACGCGGGGTGGCGGGAAAGCATCCGAGTGGATCAGTTTGCCATCAGGGCCCAGGGCGTCGGCGCCCTCCTCAGCCCAGGCACAGACAAGCACAGCCCTGCAAGACAGCTCCACTCAGCTGGGTGTTAGCCCACTCCATCCCCCCAGCCATGCCCCCAACCCCAGGGTGGACCCCTGGAGTCCAGGCTCATCCTGTACCCCCTAGAGCCCCTTCCTGGCTTCCCCAGCTCACCCTTTCCTCACACGACCATACAAGCCCCTCAGGGCTTCCCCTGCTGACTGGAACCCCAAGTGCTTGGCCACATCTTTGCTGACAAACACCTGTGGGCAGTGGAAGAGAAGCTGGTGGTCACTTCTAACTCTTCACTCACCAACAGCAGCCTGGCGTTCCCCCATTACAACACGACTCCCCTAACACGTCCACATAGATCCAAACATAGCATCTCACTGTCCCACGGGAACGTGGTTTTCTTTTTTCTTTATTTTTTGTAAAGACAGGGTCTCCCTGCGTTGTCGAGCCTGGTCTCGAACGCCTGGCCCCAAACGATCTTCCTGCCTCAGCCTTCCAAATTTCTGGGATTACAGGTGTGAGTCACCGCACCCGGCCAGAAACACATTTTTATTGATGCTTATATATAATAGAATACCTAAATTGTGAAACAAAAGCCCTGGTCCGTTTGTTCTCCGATTAGTGGATTGAAAACCACAGAAAGCCTTGAGCGCCACCTTGGGGTGGAATCTACCACCGCCGTGCTGGCTCCCCGGAGCAGTTTTGCTGGGTTTTCCCACAACTGTGTCCTGTAGGTATGGTTTCTTCATCTAGAAAGCAACGGGGCTCCCTCAACCCTACCTACACTTTAGAATCTCCAGAGGAAGTTTTGGTAAAAACAAAAAAAACCACCGAAGCCTTAACTCTACCCATGCCAATCAACACCAAGATGGTGCGGGCTCAGGCACTGCGATCCTCCTGCCTTAGCCTCCTGAGTAGCTAGGGCTCTAGGTACACACCACCCTGCCAGGAATTTTTTTTTTTCTTTTTTTTGTATAGAGACAGGGTCTTGCAATCTTGAACTCCTGGGCTGAAGTGATCCTACTGCATTGGCCTCCCAAGGTGCTGGGATTACAGGTATGAGCTACTGCTCCTGGCTCATTTCTTTATTTTCATAGAGACAGGGGTCTCACTGTGTTGCCCAGGCTGGTCTTGGACTCCTGGCATCAAGCAGTCCTCCTACCTCAGCTTCCCAAAGCGCTGGGATTACAAGCGTGAGCCACTGCACCTGGCCTGCATTCATCTTTTTTAATATGCAGCCAAGGTTGAGGACCTTGGCTGGATGGTCTCCAACCAACTTCTGCTATCTCCCAAATTCCATTTACATCCAGCCTTTTCTTTCTTTTTTTTTTTTTTTTTTTTTGAGACGGAGTCTTGCTCTGTCACCCAGGCTGGAGTGCAGTGGCCGGATCTCAGCTCACTGCAAGCTCTGCCTCCCGGGTTTACGCCATTCTCCTGCCTCAGCCTCCCGAGTAGCTGGGACTACAGGCGCCCGCCACCTCGCCCGGCTATTTTTTTGTATTTTTTAGTAGAGACGGGGTTTCACCGTGTTAGCCGGGATCGTCTCTCGATCTCCTGACCTCGTGATCCGCCCATCTCGGCCTCCCAAAGTGCTGGGATTACAGGCTTGAGCCACCGTGCCCGGCCACATCCAGCCTTTTCAAAAAGAGACTCATGTAAGTCTCCTTCCCACCCTCCCCTCACCCCTAGCAGCCCCCACAACCTGCCAGACACCCCTGAGTTGGAAGAAACCTCAGAGAACAGTTGTGTGTCCTCATTCTGCAGAGGAAAAGACTGGGGAGCCCCAGAGAGGAGCTGCTTCCACACAGGCTTGCCCTGTGGCTGTCTAGGCCCTACCCAAGCCCTCTGGGTATTCTTACACCATGCACCCACCCGGGGTGGAGACATTCTACTCCTTGGTCACTGCTGAGACCTGCACTGGAGTCCAAGGCTAGGGGTCTACCTCTTTGCTTTAACCCCCATCCCCCATCTTCCAACGCCACCAAACCAGGAACCACTATTCCAATTGTGGTAGGCAGGATTAAAGGACTCTGGCTCCCTTTAAGAACCAAATTAGGCCGGGCGCGGTGGCTCACGCCTGTAATCCCAGCACTTTGGGAGGCCGAGGCGGGCGGATCGCAAGGTCAGGAGATTGAGACCATCCTGGCTAACACTGTGAAACCCCTTCTCTACTAAAAAAAATGCAAAAAATTAGCCGGGCGAGGCGGCGGGCGCCTGTAGTCCCAGCTACTCGGGAGGCTGAGGCAGGAGAATGGCGTGAACCCGGGAGGCGGAGCTTGCAGTGAGCCGAGATCGCGCCACTGCACTCCAGCCTGGGCGACTAAGTGAGACTCTGTCTCAAAAAAAAAAAAAAAAAAAAAAAGAACCAAATTAGCCAGAAGTGGCAAAGAGAGGCTGAATGGGGCACCCACCACGTCTCCGTAGCCAAACAGCTGAAAGAGCTCCTCTTGTGGCTTCTCCACCTCCACGGACACCCGGATCTTCTGCTCTGGAGGCTGCCTGGTGTTGTGCGCGTCTATCCGCTGCAGCATCTTCACCTGCTCCGATGCATTCCGGCCCTGGGGCAGGACAGGGCAGCTCAGGACTGCTGGGCACTGCCTGGTCAATCTGGCTCATTCTTCCTGCCCTGCTGAAACTCTGGGTGCAGAGGGAGAGGGCCTCGGGGAGGCTGGGTTAGAACCCCATCCTAAATTTAAAAATTCAGAGCTGTCGTGGACCTTGAAGATCTATCAACCAGCTACTCCATTCCACAGATGAGAAGACTAAAGAATAAAAGAGACTGTGAAAGACCTACCATAGGTTAAATGACGGAGCTAGAACTCAGGACTTCTTAGGATTTCCTCCCACCCAGACTCCAAAACCTCTCTTGGAGTAAAGGCTCTAGTTCTCTTTACTGGGAGCTGAGTTAGGCCCTGTCCTTCCTGCTTCCCCAGAGGTAATGGGTCAGGCCCTAAGCAGGCAGACGTCCGCCAGAGGCAGAGTTGGAGGTGGTGGGGCAGCCCATAGCACAGAAAGCACAGGACTTTGCCTGGAGCCAGCTGTGCCTATGTTCTGCTGTGTGACCTTGAGTAAGTCACTTAATCTTTCTGGGCCTTAGTTTCCTCACCGGCAGACATAAGGAAGGATGGAGAGGGAATGAGGGGGTTGGATTCATTTATCTCTAAGGTACTTCATGGTTCAAAGAAACCAAGGAGGCAGAACATGTGGAGGAGGCTGGCAGGTTGAGCCCCTCAAAACACAGGTAAGGCAGGGCTTGCCTCAATGTGGATCCACTTGAACTGGGTCAGATCAACCTTCTCAAAGTCCGTAGCAGACACATCTGGCAGGCTCCTAGGTCACAGGATGGAAAGGACAGAGAAGAAGGAGCATGATGGGGTCAGCCAGGGCCAGGATCTCTAACTGGCAGTTGTGGACCCTGTGCCTTCACTGCCAGCAGCAGGGCAGGAAGCTGGATCCACAGCACAGGATTCTCAGGCTCAGCTCCAGAGTGGTCACTGTTACAGTGTGCTGGGGTGCCCCTTCCTGAGTTTGAGGTTATGATTAAATTATCTCAGGGTAAACTGAACAGCAATACGTGTCAACTGGCCAGGTCTGTGTGCCTTGGAGACTGCATCTCCCAGAATGCACCAAGAGTGCCAAGCCTACACTTCCCAGAATCCCTTGCAGCAGCACGTGGCTCCCACTGGCAGAGCCCTGGGCAACTATAAAGCCCACGACCCTGTGCCTGGGCTTCCTGGTCCCCCTCACTTCTGGCGCTCCAGCGTTGGGGTTTACCTATGGCACCCCTGTCCTGAGTTTAGTAGCTCCCTGTTGCAACCCTGAGGTCAAAGTAGTTAGCACTAGAGGAAGACTTTGTGTTTGGCTGGTTTAGGAAAGGAGATCCCCAATAGGGGTCTGCTCCTGAGCCAGAGACCTCAGCTTAGCCAATGTCCCCGCTCCACGTTCTATAGCCGAGTCTTTCCTCTTAACTATAGCTGTGTGATCTACCTGGCCCTTTTGAAGGCTGCTTCCTCACTGATAAATGGGGCCGAAACCCCCAGCCTCCCTGCAGGCTGCTGTAGTTACAGGTAACGTGTGTGAATGTACCTGGACTGAGGCCAGTGGGCAATAAACATTTCTCCTCAGAGCTCCTCTCCTGTAAATAGCTATGTTGCGTCCTTGATCAGGGTTACTACAGATTGTTGCTTAACAAGCATTTGACTAGGATTGCCCAGTGTGAAGGTCACCTGTAGCACATATGCCTGCCTACTCACTCACTGCACATATGGAGCCCAGGGATGGCTGCCCCTCCTCCAGGTCCAGCAGTCAGGCTGGGCAGTAGGGACAGCCTGAACCTCAGGGCTGCTGGGCTTGGGCCCTCTCAGCTGTAACAGTACCTGGCACATACTAGGTTCTCAGAAAACTAAACCTCTAAAATCCTGCAGGAGGGAGTCTGCGAGGGATAAGTTTCTAGGCCCATGGGGCCTCTCTTGAGTGGCCTGGGACCCAGAAGGGAAGGATAGCCCCTTCCCCCAGGTCAGCACCATGTTAGACAACCCCAATCTGCTGACCCAGTGTTCCCTTTCCCCTCCTTCAGCAATGGCTGTGAATGGTGTGTGGCGTGTGTGGCCTGGCTTCATCATGCCGAAACCTTTAGGGGGCTCATCTCTTTTACACACCCAAACCCCTGCTCCTTGGTGCCATGCTGCAGGCTGGCAACTCTGGAGCTGACCCTGGAAATCCCAGTGGGCCCCCCCAGCCCTTCTTAAGAAGGGTTGAGGCCGGGCGCGGTGGCTCACGCCTGTAATCCCAGCACTTTGGGAGGCCGAGGCGGGCGGATCACAAGGTCAGGAGATCGAGACCACGGTGAAACCCCGTCTCTACTAAAAATACAAAAAAATTAGCCGGGCGCGGTGGCGGGCGCCTGTAGTCCCAGCTACTCAGGAGGCTGAGGCAGGAGAATGGCGGGAACCCAGGAGGCGGAGCTTGCAGTGAGCCGAGATCGCGCCACTGCACTCCAGCCTGGGCGACAGAGCGAGACTCCGTCTCAAAAAAAAAAAAAAAAAAAAAAAGAAGGGTTGACTGCCATCTCCCACCCTTCTGTCCTGAGAACAGTTTCCCCGCACCCACACCCAAGCTGCCGATTAACTATTTAATAATTATGGAGGAATCACGTCATAAATTACATTTTATATAGGCCTGCCTGCCCTTCTGTGGTGTTGACCAAGGCCAAGTCACCAGGCACAGCAAAGCCCATCCCTTCCCACCTCACTTTTCCCCTAATTGAAAGCAATTAGGAAATCACTGGACATTTTGGCAGGGGAGCAATTTCTGGTACACAGAAGCCACAGAGGGGGCAGTTGGGATGCCCACGGTGGCGAGTAAGGGAACTGATTGAACCAGCTGATTGGGGGGTTGTAGCGGGGCGAGGCCAGGGGGCCTTACGTGTCATGGAGCACAATGGTACGGTTGCCATTGGAGTTGTTGATGATGCAGCAGGAGCTGGGGGTGTCCCCCTTGCTCTGCCAGGCCACCTGAGACACGTCCACACCCCGCCGCCTGAAGTCGGCCACCAGGAAGCTTAGGGTGGAGGCGGGGCCCGGAAAAGGGTAAGGAGACACAGATTAGAGCCTGCAAGTGGCCTTGACCTCTAATAGGAGTGGAGAGAGGGTGCTGGAGCACACGAGCCTCTAAGAGAAGAAGAGTCCTGTTCTGGGAGTTTTGGTGACGGCGGCAGCAGCTGGCAAGGCACAGACAGTTGTACAAACCTGTCGTAGTATAGGATGGTGCGGCTACCACTGGCCTCGTTGATGATGACCGTGGCGATGGGGACGGAGCCCGTGGTCTGAAAGACCGTGTAGCGTAGGTCCACAGAATAGCGGCGGAGGTCATCCAGGACAAAACTGCCAGGGCGGAGTAACCCGAAGCGGGTGGGGTTCGACAAGGGTTTTGGGGACTGGAGGGTAGCTGGCAGGGCCACTAGGGACCCTGAAAGGCAGGGGTGCAAGCAAAGGGGCTGGGAGAGAACTAGGAATCATATTCTTGCCACAGGTAGTGCAACAGGGCAAGAGATGCAGGAGTGCAGAGCCTGGAGTTCAGAGAGAGAAACACTAAGGGCCATCCTTTTAGGTCTTGGCTGAAGCACGCTCCAATCCTGACTGTTTTTCAGTCCAACTCAAGCTGGAAAATATTTGCTCCTGTTCGTAAAGCTAGACAGGACCCTAGAACCTGTACCCTGTTTGAACCAAGCAGGTGGGGGCACCGTGGCTGGTTTCCTGCAATGCCCAAGCAGGATTAATAATTAATCTCCAAGGCAATACTTTGCCCCCAGCTGTCCTCCACAAGCTCATCCATGGTGCTGTCCTCTCTGAGTCCCTCCTAGTCCTAATGCTGTGATTCCTGTCACTCTCTGCCTGCCTCCAGGAGGCCCAGCCTGGAAGTGGTGCTGCCTTGGTGAGCCAGCTCACTGCTCTGTCCTCCTGCAGTCAGGTGAACCCTCCTGGGCAATTAGCTGGCTCCCCGTGCCTGATGCCATTCAGTGTGGGCCTGGTCCAGGACTCTCTCTCAGAATGCCCTCCACGCAGAGTGAGCCCCGGGGCAAGGATAAGAGGTCAGCCCCAGCCCTTCTAGCCCTCTCTGGACATGCACTGTTCTGTGCTCAAGAACTGGCAATTATGCCCAGCAGTGCAGCCACCATCCTGGCCAGAGCCCGCTTTCAGCAACACCAAAGCTGGATGATACAGATCTGCATGAAGATACCAAGTCAGGGCATCATCCCTTCACTTACAACTCCCTTAAATAGTAGCTTTCCCAAAGCATTGGAAATATGGTTTGGTTTGCCAAATAACGTTTGCACCCCAGTGCCTGGGACATGGTAGGTGCTCTCTAAATGTTTGTCAAGACATGGGGAGAATTCTGAATAGCCCACCCATCAGCATGATTGCTGTGTAAATGATAGTCGACCACCCTAAGCCAGAGCCACAGTCCTGCCTCCAGCTCAGAGGAAAGGAGCTATTGAAGAGGTTTAATGAGTCACCAGCCCTTGGCTCTGAGCCGTCCTGTCCCATCTCACAGGGCAGATTCTCTCCCTCTATTCTCTTCCTGCCAGTTCATCAAGGCAGGGAGTTTGGCTGTAGCTCAGGTGGGTGGACTCTGCCGGCAGCCCCCTTCAAACCAGGGTTCAAAGGGCTGCCCTTCACAGGCCAGCAACCTGGCAGCCTGCCCCGGTGCCCACAGTGTGCAAAGTGTGGGCCTCACCTCCTGATAAGTGCTTGCTGAGTCGGCAGCGCCAGGGGTCAAAGGGTTCTGAGGTCCCTGCAGCAGCCAACATGGAGGGCGTGCATGAGCCACTTAGGGCTATAGCCCTGACAGCCGGGGAGCTGGAAGGTGTGGGTTCTGAGCCCAGCTTTAGCACGTGGTTTCAGGGTGTCCTTGAACAGGGTACTCTCACTGCTTCAGTGAACAACAGGGACATAAGCACCAGCCCTGCCCCTCAGCTGGGACAGAAACTACGGGCCTGGACCTGGGGGCCGTGGATCGTGGCCATTCCTGAGGGAGGATGGGTACTGTGTGTCCCTAACTGTCTTCTGCCTCAAGCACGGCCAAGATAAGGGACTTAAGATAAGGCAAAGGAAAATCCACCGCAGAGTCTGCAGGAAGCAAGGAAGGAGAAGGGAAGAGGCTGAAGCAGGCTCCAGGAAGTGTCCAGGAAACAAGCTGTGGCAAGGAAAGCTTCACAGGGGCAGCATCAGCCCTCAAACCACAGAGAGGCCGCGCCAAGGCAGGGCAGGGAGTCTGGTGCTCCACTGTGCCCCCTCCCCGCATTTCTGCCGGACACAACCCATTTCTAATCCCCCACCCACCCAGGGTGGACACATCTTTCTTCTCCCCCCACGATGCAGGCAGGCCTTCCCCAGTGGACTCTCCCTCCTGGACTTACTCAGCAACATGGCCAGGGGCCATTGAGCCCATGAAGGCACAGGGGGCTCCGAGCAGGGAGAGAACGGTGCAGGAGTTGGACGCGTTGCCTCCGCGTTGCCATCTCTGGGACAAGCACCTGCAAAGCAAAGGGAGGGTCCCTGCAGCCCCAGCAGGCTGGTCCCAAACACAGTCCCCTGTATAGGGGCCTAGAGAATGTGACAGCTGGGGACTCTTCTCAGAAATCATCTAGGCCACCGTCTCACTTTGTACCTGGGGCAGCCGAGGCCGGCCAAGGGAAGGAGCTTGGCTGACAGTGGTGTCTACCTCCCCAACCGAGGCTAAATTCAAGCTCACAGCAGTTCCTTTCGATATTTCCATCTATTCCTAGGGCATCAGGAAACCACTCACTTGGGTCTATCACTATTTGAGAGCCCCACTAACTCCAGGTCATCTCCTCCTCACCTTTTACCCCAGTCAGAGCTGCTCTGGAGGCTGCACCTTTGGCCTCCTCCTTGAGTACTGGAGCAACTCCAAGGGCCTTGGGGACTAAGTGCCTCTTCCCAAAGGTATCACATTTACATCTACCCCTGTCATAGGAGTGTCTACTTCAATAGAAACTGCAGAGCTATAAAATCAAATGAGTAAGACAGGACAGCAAACCTGGACGTTGGTCATTTAAGAAGTGGCAGCAGGGAGCACTTCTCCATCTTTACTAAGAACCGATCAAAAGGAAACTAACAAGACACACATGAAGGGCTACATTGTCATTAGCAGCAAAAATGATAACTTTCACATACAGGGTCAAAGCACTGATCCTCTCACAGTGTCACTGGAGCCCAAATGAGAAGTCATTGATGAATGTTATTACTTTTGAGGTAAGAATGGTGTTGTTATTTCTATTGTGCCAGATCCAATAATAATAATAATTGTGGCAGTTTACAATAAAAGGAACAGTACCAAAGAACCACTAATTAAGAGAAAAAACTGAACCAGAATTTTTAGGCCAAAGCATATTTGTACACAAAACTTCAGTTTTGGGAAAAGGGGAGCATGATGTCATTAGAAAAAAATTATAGTAGGCCAGGTGCGGTGGCTCATGCCTATAATCCCAGCACTTTGGGAGGCCAAAGCAGGAGGATCACTGGAGCCCAGAAGTTCAAGACCAGCCTGGGCAACAAAGGGAGATTTTGTCTCTAAAAAACAAATTTAAAAATTAACTGGGTGTGGTGGTGCATACTCAGGAGGCTGAAGTTGGTGGAGCGTATGAGCCTGGGAGGTTTAGGCTGTAGTGAGCCATGATACTGCACTCCAGCCTGGGTGGCAGAGTAAGATCCTGTCTCAAAAACAACAATAACAACAATGACAAAGGATAGTAATTTTTTTTTTTTTTTTTTTGAGACAGAGTCACTCTGTCACCCAGGCTGGAGTACAATGGCATGATCATGGTTCACTGCAGCCTCAACCTCCCCTGCTCAACTGATCCCCCCACCTCAGCCTCCTGAGTAGCTGGGATTATAGGTGTACATCACCATGCCCTGCTAATTAAAAAAATTTTTTTGTGGAGATGGAATCTCCTTATTTTGCCCAGGCTGGTCCTGAACTACTTGGCTCAAGCGATCCTCCTGCCTTGGCCTTCCAAAGTGCTGGGATTATAGGTATGAGCCACTGCACCCAGCTGGTCAAAGATTTTCAAGCTGGCTGGGCCCGATGGCTCACAACTGTAATCCCAGAACTTTGGGAGGCTGAGGTAGGAGGATCACGAGCTCAGGAGTTCAAGGCCAGCCTGGGCAAGATGGTGAAACCCTGTCTCTATTAAAAATACAAAAATGAGCCAGATGCGGTGGCAGGTGCCTGTAATCCCAGCTACTTGGGAGGCTGAGGCAGGAGAATCGCTTGAACCCAGAGGGTGGAGGTTGTAGTGAGTCGAGATCATGCCACTGCACTCCAGCCTGGGCAACAGAGTAAGACTCTGTCTAAAAAAAAAAAAAGAAAAGAAAAGAAAAGAAAAGACTTTCAAGCTGAGCTTTACAGAAATTTTTATGAAAAGAAAGGAGGAATCTTGAGGGATCTGTGACTTGATCAATAGTGAAGGACAAAGCTGACGTGGGAACCCAAGTTTCCTGACACCAAAGCCATTGCTATTTACTCCGTATTTTAAAACTAAAAGTAGTTAGGCCCAAGCTTTGATGAGGTTTCTAAGAAAGGGTATAGAATTTTACTCTGGGACGGCCAGGCACGGAGGCTCACGCCTGTAATCCCAGCACTTTGGGAGGCCAAAGTGGTTGGATCATGAGATCAGGAGATCAAGACCATCCTGGCTAACACGGTGAAACCCCGTCTCTACTAAAAATACAAAAAATTAGCCAGGCGTGGTGGCGGGCGCCTGTAGTCCCAGCTACTCAGGAGGCTGAGGCAGGAGAATGGCATGAACCCGGGAGGCGGAGCTTGCAGTGAGCAGAGATCACGCCACTGCAGTCCAGTCTGGGTGACAGAGCAAGACTCCGTCTTAAAAGAAAAAAAAAAGGAAAGAAAAAAAAGAAAAGAATTTTACTCTGGGGAAACCTTCAAAGTCACACTGATATTTCCTGTGCAGAAATGCTCAGCTGAAGGCTGGGCACGGTGGCTCACGCTTGTAATCCCAGCACTTTGGGAGGCTGAGGCAGGTGGATCACCTGATGTCAGGAGTTTGAGACCAGCCTGACCAACATGGAGAAACTCCGTCTCTACTAAAAGTACAAAATTAGCCGGGTGTGGTGGCACATGCCTGTAATCCCAGTTACTTGGGATGCTGAGGCAGGAGAATCACTTGAACCCAGGAGGCAGAGGTCGCAGTGAGCCAAGATCGCACCATTGCACTCCAGCCTGGGCAACAAGAGCGAAACTGTCTCAAAAAAGAAAAAAAAGTGCTCAGCTGAGCAGGGGGATGCTTTCTGGAAGTCTCTCGTTGGTATGGACTCTGGGAGGCAGGGGACATGTCCCGGGGTCTGGCTGAGCTCCAGGTGGCAGCTCCCGAGAGTCCCCAACTGCCTATGAAGCACAGAGACCCTGGGACAGGCGGGGCTGAGACACCCAGGAAGGTCTGGGTCCCCACTCGGATGTGCTTCTCTGGGAGGCACAACAGTCCAGGAGCCAGGCTGCAGGGAGCCAGAGCCATGGGGCTGTGGGGGAGGCATGGCCTGGAGGGCAGGGAGCATGATGGATTGGGGAGGGGCTCTTTAGAGAGGGACCTCTCTCAGTGCCCACCTTCAGAACCTGCCCCATCAGTGTGGGCGCTAGCAGGACCTCCTTCCCCTACCTTCCTGACAAAATTAAGCTGAGAGGAAATGGGACTTCAGCTCTGACAGAGGTGCTGACTCTTTCCCCAGGCTCTCCACGCTCCTCGGAGAACCCGTGGCCCTGGAATTTGCACTGTTCCCCTGAGATGAACCCAACTCCTCACTGAGTGCCATGCCCTGGGGCTGCCTCGACCTTGCACAGCGGGTTAGATCCACACAGTGGCATGCCTGTGCCCCTTCCCCACTGTCCCTGCACCCCTGGCAAGGGGCCCTAACCTCTGGCAAACCAAAGTAAAGGGTCAACTCCAAGAACAGCAAAGGGACAGGGTATACAGGAGATGACAGAGGGCAGGGACCCTGGACTCCATGCTAGGAGCTGCAGCTGCTGCTGTGCCACCATTTAACTCTGTGGCCTTAGAAAACTTCTCCAAATCTTCAGCTTCTTTATGTATATAAAAAATTTCACTGATCTTTACACAGTTTCCATGGGCTGCTGGGAGGAGAGTATAAAATAATATATGTGATGGTGCTTTGTGACCCCAAAGCCTGGGGAGTGCTGGGGTCTCTCACCTCAGTTAGCCTCTCAGTCATCAGTGCTGTCGTGTCTTTCTGGAGTTCAGTCTTGAACTGCCTCTTATCCAGTTCTTAGCTGGGACAACTAATATAGCCCAGGAGCAATTCTCAATGTTCTAAGCACTCACTGACTGCACCAAGAGAAAGCTAGTGTCCCGCCCCACAGAAATGCCTTCACAGCATTACAGCATAACTAATGGTGGGGCCCTTAGCAAGAGGAAATACAAGAACCAATAAGCCGGGTGTGGTGGCTCATGCCTGTAATCTCAGCACTTTGGGGGACTGAGACGGGCAGATAACTTGAGGTCAGGAGTTTGAGACCAGCATGGCCAACATGTCTCTACAAAGAAAAGCCCTGTCTCTACAAAAAAAAAAAAAACAAAAGCAAACAAACAAACAAAAAGCTGGGCATGATGGCATACGCCTGTAATCCCAGCTACCCAGGAGGTTGAGGCAGGAGAATTGCTTGAATCCAGGAGGCAGAGGTTGCAGTGAGCCAAGATCGTGCCACTGCATTCCATCCTGGGCAACAGAGCGAGACTCCATCTCAAAAAGAAAAAGAACCAACAAATCAGCTGGATGCAGTGGCTCACGCCTGTAATCCCAGCACTTTGAGAGGTCAAGGCAGGAGGACTGCTTGAGCCCAGGAGCTCAAGACCACCCTGATCAACATAGTGAGAAACCATCCCTACACAAAATTTAAAATACAGCTCTGACGGTGACGTGCGTGTGTAGTCCCAGCTACTCAGGAGGCTGAGGTGGGAGGATCACTTGAGTCTGGGAGGTCAAGGCTGCAGTGAGCATGGTTGCGCCGCCACTGTACTCCAGCCTGGAGGACACAATGAAACCCTGTCTCAAAAAAAAAAAAAAAAAAAAAAAAAAAGAACCAACAAGTGACTTCAGTTTCTAGCAGACAACTGAGAAGGATGTTTCCACTACTAAACAGTGTTCACTGACCTTTGTGAAGAGGACTTCTGGTAAACTCCTCTTGGAATTTAGCACCAGGAAAAAGCTTGCCGGGGCTCATGAATCAGTTCTATCCATACATAAACCATGACATCTCATGTTTGCCTCCAGTACCAGCAAGCCCTGAGCTATAGTCAAAGCTCAAATACCACGGTCTTAAATGTTCTGCAACAGTGTAACTGTACATACTTTTTACTGTAAACTACCTCAAATCTTTCTCAGGAATAGGTGCGAGATATGTGTGATAAATAAGTTAGAAGTAAATGTTGATGAGAGGCAAGTGGGTTTAAAAAGAAGCAGCAGAAGCAGGAAACGGGTCCTGCACCTTGGTAGCTGTGTGCCCCTGGATAAGCCCCTTCGTCTCTGAATCTATACTTGCTTATCAGTAAAATGGGGATCCTGATGCCTGACACCGTCCCTAAGTTGAAATGGAAATTGGCTAACACAATGCTATTAAATCCTGGGTCGTCTTATTAAAGACCTCATTCCTTCCTCTCTTCTCTCATACTGGGAGCCCCCCCAGGACTCCCGGGTAGAGGGCGCCGGTCCGGCCTTGAAGCTGGGCTCTCAGGGCCTCACTGCGGGGTCTCTGCAGCCTCGGTCGCTGGCACAAATGCTGGACTGCAGCAGCCGCTGGGGTCCCCTAGGGGACCTGGGCGCCCCTACCTTATCTCTGAGTCCTCCTTAGGGTACTTGTCCACCAGGCTGATGACGTCCAGCACCACTAGCCCCACGCACAGGATCTGCTTCTCTTCCATGAGGCTGATCCCAGAGCTTCCTGCCCGCCCGACTGACGGGTTCCTCCCGGCCTCTGCCTGTTATCCAGGAGGATGGTGTCCTCGCTCCCAGCTGCCCTGGCTCCTCCTCCGCGTGGGAGCTCCTCCTCCAGGGAGCCACCTGCAGCGGCGAGGGGTGCAGGAAACGAAAGGAGCTGGGCCTTTGCTCCCGACACCCGAAGACCCAAGCTGGCCTGGGAAAGCCAACCCGGAGGTCTTGGCCCCCGGTCTTCCCGTAGCAGGTTGCCTGGGCCTGCAGATGGCAACGCCTCCCACTTCTCAGCCTCAGTTTCCTCGCTTGTCAGATGGACTCGGAGCTGATGCAAACCCTTCTAAAGCGCGGCTAAGCGATCTCGAGAATGCAAAGAGAAAATGCGCTGGAAATGCGCTACGTGCCCCGCCCTCTGCTGCACCTGCGTCTCGGACTCCCGACCCTGGACCCGCGAGGTAGAGCTGGGCCTGCATCTGCAGCCCTGCCTGAAGACCGTGGTCGCGGCTGCCCGGCCCCGCCCGGGTTAGTCCCAGCCGAGGCCACGCCTCCGCCGCGGAGCAGCGGGACCCGCCGGGTGGGCGGCAGCCTCACGTGGCGGGAACGCCGAGCGCCCCCTGGCGGACGCCGGCGAAATGGGCGGGACGCTAGGGAGATGTCGCAGAAGCCGGGCAGGCACCGCTTGCTGCCTGAGCCAACCGCCAGCAGCCCCGAGCCGGGCGGAGGCGGCGAGCGCAGTGCGGTACCCGGGGTTCCCTCCGGAGGCCACGGTCTCTCCCGCCCCGTGCCCTGTGCACGCCTGGCAGCCCCCGACCCCGTACCGGAGCAGAACGGTTCGTTTAGTTTTTTTTAGAAAAACCAAGTGTCTTTATTCCTGGATCGTTTAGTACGGCGGTGGGCGGCGCCCGCGCGGGGGAGCCTGGAGCCCCAGGGACTCTGCCTGGAGGGCCAGTGGAGGGAGCTGAGGGTGCGAGGATCGGCTCTTCCGCAGGCCGGCCCTGGAGGGGTTCCGGGGGTATCGCGCCAGGCCAAAAGTCTCCATGGGCGGCCCCGGGCCTCCCTGAGCCGGCGCGCCCCGGGCCTGGGGAGAGGCCCCTCTGGGCGCGGTGCCGCTGCGGGCCCGGGTGCGGCGCTCGCCCAGGGCTGGGTGCTGCGTCCCAGGCGGGACCCCGGGAGCCTGCCGCCCCCGCTGTCTCTTCAGCCGGCGTAGACACGTCGGGCGGGATCCCAGTCTACGCGTGTTCAAGCTCTGGGTCCCCATAGAGCAGGGCCCCGCTGAAGATGGTGAGCGGCTCCTCCGAGTGCGCCAGCTGCCCCATGACCAAGTCGACGCAGACCGTGTCCCCGGCCTGCAGCGGCAGGATGAGGCTGAAGACGCCCAGGGTGCCCGGGCTGGGCTGGCTCTCGGCCACCGGCTTATTCTCCAGGCCCTCGGGCTCGTAGCCGCCGGAGTCTACGCGGGCCACGCCCTGGTTGGAGCGGGACAGCACGGCCTCCACTTTCTCGTGCCGGTGCCCAGTCAGCACCGCGCTCAGCAAGTAGCGTCCGGCCAGTGGCGCTGTGAACACGCCTGGGAACAAGGATAGCAGTCAGGGGGGCCAGGGAAGCTCCGGGGAGCGCACCAGAACTCCTGGACTCTGGAGGGACCCGCTGGGTCTTTTCCCCTCACTGGAATGCAAGCAGCAGGGAACTTGGGGCTTTGTTCACTATGCATCCCCAGCCCTTAAAACAGTGCCTGGGCAGGAGCAGACCCCAGTAGAGATCTGCTGAATGAATGAATGAATGAATGACTACTACTTCTCCCCACTGGCTGAGAATGAATAAATGAAGAAAGAGCCGAGGTCTCCCCAAATCAGAGAATGAAAAGATTCACACTGTCGGAAGAGGCAAGAATGGGAAGATAACACTGCACACCTTACCCATTTCTCCAACTGTTCAACCCAGCCCCTCCCAGGCCTACCTGTCTCTGGATCATAATAGCCTCCATCATTGAGCAGGACTCTGTCGAAGGGGACCGTGCCTGGTTCAGACCGGGGCAAACTCAGGGCAGCTGAAAATGCTACTCGGGGCACAGGGGCTGCTGGTGCCCCCTCCACTCCTGAGCAGGAAGGGTGGGTGTTAAAGGGGATGCTCAGGGCAGAGTGCCAGCCCCCTTCCCCTGCTGGATCCCCAGCCCAGGGCTGCCCGAGGACCTCCATCCTCCAACCCCTAGTCGCTTCTCCCCCAAGAATCAAATGAAAGGCACTCACCCTGTTCACCTTGAGGACCTGTGAGAAGAGGAAAGGGAGCAGTGAGAAGTAAAGCAGCTCTCACTAAGTCACTCAGCAAACATCTGCTGAGGCTCTCCTGTTGTGCTGGGTGCTACATGGACTTCAAAGAAGGAATTGGGGTATCAAGAAAAATAGGAATAGGTAGGGTCCATTCTGTTCAACTGCTGGGCCATCCCAGCTTTTCACACCCCAGTCAGCCATAATAGACTCAGCTTTAGTCTCCAGTACTGCAGTGGGGCCAACATTATCCATTAGCCTCCTATTACCCATTAACCAAACACAGTGACTATCACAGTTCCTCCTCACTTTCCTCTGATTTTCCCTATCAGTCAAGTAGGACCCAATTCCCCTTGTCAAGTTCAGAGTGGAATGTCAAGCCTGGGGCTGCCAGAGGGGGTCAGGGTTGGAGGGTGGGCAGTGGCAACCCTGACTGCAGCAAGGGTCTCAGTGCACATACCTGGTGGCCCGATGGGCCCCTCTTGCCCGTCCTTGCCTGGCGATCCTGGAGGTCCAGCAGGGCCTGGGGGCCCCTGCAGCCCAGGAGGCCCTGGGGGCCCAGCCTCTCCTGCAGGCCCTACAGTGACAAAATTGAGTTGAAAGAGGGCCATAAAAGGAGTTTCCAATGGGTAAGGAAGATGGGTGGTGGCTTCATGAACAGGGAGAAGATAGATGGAACAGGTGGAGCTTTGCAGACTGAGGGGGCGATGGGGTCCCTTGCTGCATATGCTGGATCCCTGGCTGGCACAGCAACATCCTCTCTCCACCCACAGGCCTAGTGAGCAGCCAGAGGGAGGGCAGGGAGCTAGGACCTTGCATCCTCTCTTGCAGGCAAACTCTAACACCTGGAATAGTGGTTGGGGCTGCAATTCATGCTGGGAAAAGCAAGGAGAAAGCAGATGAGTTGGAAGCTGGGCTGGGGGAGGGGGAAGAAAAATAAGGGGCTTGAAAGGGGTCCCCTCATGCCTTTTGTCCCCTCACCAGTGAGGTCCTTCAGGCTAAGCTGGTGCAGACGGTCCTCCAGGAGCTGTAGGGAGCTGTTAAGGGCACCGAGCCGCCTGCCCAGACCCGCCTGTCCCCCCACCAGCTTCTCCAACAGGGCTGCCTGCGTCTGGCTGGTGGTGTTGGTTTCCCGTAGCCCGGCCCAGAGCCCAGCCACGTGTCTGGAAAGGCCCTCGCGCAGGCCCTGCAGTCCCCCAGCCACAGTGTCCAACCGTTCACAGACACCCTCAAGACGGCCCAATCGCCCCTCTAGGCTGGGGCACTGGCCGGCCTGTGCCTGTCCCTCCTCCAGGCCTCGGAAGCGCTCCTCACTCTCCGTAGCATGCTCTGTGGCCTCCTGCTGCAGCCTATTAATCTCAGAAATAATGCGGTCTTTGGTGGCCCCCAGGTCAGCCAGATCAGCGCCCTGGCCCTCCACAGTGGTCTGGAGCTCATTCAGTGAGTCATTGAGGGAGCTGAAGGTGAGAATAACCTCAGAAAGCTCTCCTTGCAGGGCCTGCAGGGCTGAGCCTGAGCTGCCCCCAAACACGCTGAAGCCGTCCAGGGGCCCACGGCTTGGTCCCCCAACACCTGGACCAGCCCCAGGACCCCGAGGAGGCAACAGGGGGCAGGAGCAGCGCTCCACACCATCCCGAAGGCGGCCTAGTTCCTCTTGAACTCCACCACAGGCCCCACATCCCTCATCCCCATGGGCCTGCAGCAGCCCCTCCAGTTGGCCTAGCCGGGCCGCAGTGAGATTCAGCCGTAACGTGAACTCTGCAGCTGTCTCGTCCTGGGCATCTACACGATCCTGGAGCCGGCCCACAACCCCTTGTAGTCCCTCCAGCATGGCCTGCCGGGCCTCCCCCGCTGCTTCCACCGTGTGCAGGCCTGAGCCCACCAGCCGCAGCTGTCCCTCACTGTCCAGCACCCTGCGTTCCAAGGCACTGAGGATCTCGCTGACCTGAGAGTCCTGCTCCCCAGGGGCCCCAGAGCAGAGCTGCCCGCATGCCTGCATGGCCCCTGCCACCTGCTCCTCCAACAGATCCAGCCGCCCCCCCAGCTCCCCGCTCACATTGGCCAGCAGCGCCCCCAGCTGCTCTAGTCGGCCCCGGGCAGCAGGCAGCCAGTGGCTCAGCCCCCCAGGAGCCCCAGGCCAGCTCTCCTCCTGCTCCTCCGAGGGGCCCAGGGTGGAGTTGAAGCGGTCCTCCAGGCGAGACAGGCGGGAGGCCAAGCTGGTGTAGCCTGGGGGATGGCCCCCCTGCCCCGCAGCTCCTCCCAGCTCTGTGCCTCGCCGCCCACTCAGCACTGTCACTGAGCCGGCCACCACATCCAGCCTGCGCTCTAGCTCTGCCAGTCGCCGGCCCAGCTCTGGAGAGCAGCATTCCTGAGGGGGCCTGCGTCCCACGGCCAGCCCGGGGAGGTGCCGTTGCTGCCCCTCCACGGAGGCCAGCAGCTTCTCCAGCGCTCGCAGCCGCTCCCTGTCCTCCTGCTGCTGCCGGCGGAAGCCATCCAGCCCGGCCAGGCACACAGAGCAGGACTCCTGCAACCGCTGCTCCAGCTGCCGCAGCAGCTCCTCACTGGGGCCCGGAGGGGCTGAGGCTGGGGCTGGGGCCCTGCTGCCCCCACTGCTGCTGCTGCCGCCATGATGGTTGTTGAGGTGACCCAGCTCCTGGTCGTGGGTGGAGACGCGGGTGTCCAGGAGCTGCAGCTGGTGCTGGATCTCGTTGAGGGTTTCATGCACCCCAGGGCGGGCAGCCGCGTCAGCTGGCTGCTGCCTCCCGTTGAAGGCTGTCTCCACAGCCCTCTGCACATCCTCTGCCAGGCGCCCACTCAGTCCTTGCAGGACGCCCCGCAGACCTTGCAGCTCCTTGGTCAGGCTCTGTACCTGTTCCTCCAGCTGCTGCACCTTCTCTGACTCCCCAGGACCTAAGGAGAGGGGAAGGCAGAAGGCAGAGAGGCTGGACCCCAGAGTTCAGGGCCCCTGCTCACCCCAGCTCCAGCAAGGTTAAGATGCCCAGGCTGGCTCTGTCTCTTCTTTGGGTGATTTTGGCAAGATGAAAAAAAGGAAACTCCATTAACTGAATGCCTCTAGGCCAAATTTGAACATGACTCTGTTCTCCAACAACTCCCCTGGAGAGATACCATGAACTCTTCCCATCATATAGGCTGGGAAACTGGACCAGAGATATTAGGAGCCTGACTATGGATCACAGGTTTAATAAGTGGCAATGCTAAGTTTCAAACCTCGACCATCTATCCGGCCCCCAGGTCCACATCCTTTCCACCTGCCCAGAGTGCCTCTTAACTTCTCGGAAACTCTTTCCTTTTCTGTGAAAGGATAATGACACTCTTCTGTCATGGGGCTGTCAAGAGGGGCGAAATGGGAGTGTAGGGGAGGCACTTTGGATGCCACAAGAGCAGCTACCACTGGGTGACACTTCCTTCCCTGAAACACCATGGGGACAAAGAAGAGGCTCTGTGGACGGTGAGAGTTGGCCAGGAGTTCCTGTTTGCATAATTATAGTACGGCTATCTCGGGGCAGGGAAACAGCACATCCGGTGTGCAGCAAGCAGGAGGGAAGGCAAGCCACAGGGACTGCTGCATGCTGGGACCTGCGGTCTACAGAGGCCACGGAGGGGTCTGGGATCTGTAGTCAGGTGCAATGCATGCTAGGATTTGTAGTCTCAACTGTCTGTCCCCATGGACCAAGCTTCTCAAAGGAATGCCCCCTTCTCCTGCAGCTGTTTGAAGGATCTTGGCCACATGTGGGCGTGTGCGAGCACCTTCTCTTTCTCAGCCTTCTTTTTCTGTCTCTCCATCTTTTGCATGCTCGCTGTCTCACACACAAACACCAAGAGAGACACACACACCCACACACACATACGCACGCGCGTGCGCGCGCACACATAAACACACACACACACACACACACGGGCAGGGAATCTCTGCGATCTCACTAACTCCCTTCTGCCCCTCTCTTCTTTCTGGCATAGAGCATGGGAGATTCCCCCAGCAGCCTGGCCCCGCATTTCCCATTGCATCGGATCACCATCTGGCACTTGCCGCCCTCGAAGCAGCTCCCACACTCACCTTCTCCCCCCAGTCCACTGAGGGGGCTGCCCGCACTGGAGCCAGAGAGGTTGGGACGGGCAGGCCGGGGCAGGGGCCGTGGTGTGGAAGATGCAGGCCCCAGCGCTGGAGCAGGACTCTCAGCACAGTCATCGCCCCCGTAACCCTGACAGCACCTCCACTCCATGTCGGTCACTGTCTTGTAGGCCACACGGTAGCGAGGGCGGAGGAAGCGGCGGTACCTGGCAGAGGCAGAAGGAGGCCTCTTTATTCCTCCCTGTATTGTTAGTGACCCTGGTCCCTGTCCCAAGGGGTGGGCAGCTGCTGGTGGGCATGGCCTGTCCCTCAGGCTGGGTCCCTCTTACTGTCCAACATGTGGCTTTGCTCAGCTGACAGCTGTCAGCTTTTTGGTCAAGGGCTAAATCCCTGCTCTTCCTTCCCTTGCCCTGCGCTGAAACCTTGAACTCCTCTGCTTGAGCCTGAGCCATCCCAGAGAAGGCATCTGGGGCTGGCGCGTGAGGCAGGTTTGCCCTTAGTCTCCCACCAGCCAAACTGTTGTCTCAGTATCTCCTCAAAATGGCTGCGACCCTAGACCCTGTCCTGCCCTTGCTCCCTGCTTTGTACAGACTCCCTGAGTCAGCCACCCACCATCTGCCCTCACCCAGTTCCCACCAAGGGCCCATTCCCCGGCCCTGGGACTCACATGATGCTTTGGGGACACTGGGGTTGGCCCCAGGCACAGGGCTGGTACTTGACATATGTCTCCACTCCATCCTCAAGGACACAGCTCACTGTCCGGGTCACCACATAGGCACACCAGTTCCTGTAGGTACAACCCCCTCTGGGTCCAAGGACCAAAGATACACGTCCTGGAGGAGGGCCCAGGGGCTACCAGAGGGGCTGAGGAAGGCTCCAAAGATGCAGGGCCCTTGGGGATCAGTGAGAGCAAGGACTTTGGCAGGGCCACCCTCCCTATCCCCCACGCTTTCCTGTGTAGCAGGGGCAGATAAAGACTTTTCAAGATGGGGAGTGGTGCAGAATGGTAAACCACAACCACAGAGCAGTCAGCCCTCATGGCGGTGAGGCCCTGGGGAGCCTCTGAATGTACACGATCACGTGTGTCCCTTTCTGGGCCTGTCTCAGTCCCCAGTTTGGCATGCCGTGTGCGCACAGCCAGGCTGGGCCCTGTGGGTGATCTGAACACTGGCTTCCACCCCACCCCTCCGGGAGAGGATGGGCAGGCCAGCTCGGGGTTAAGTAGAGAATAAGCCATTGATGAGCCTGCCCCTCTTGCAGTTCTATACTCCTGGCCCCATTCATGCCGGCCTCTGATCTGTGTCTGGCTGAAGGGCTGGAGGGAACAGAGCGGGAGTGGTGTCAGAATTATGGATTACTAGATGGGGCCAAGGGAGCCCTAGAAGGGGACAAAAGGTCTCCCTGAGGCTCTGGGGCTGGGATACAGAGGGCAGCTTGCAGGAAGGCCTGGCCTGCTCCCCTCAGGGCAGCTTCCCTGGGTATATAACTGCAGGGCCCCATGGGGGCATGTGGGAGCAGACCCCCTAGGTGACCCAGGGAGCATATATGTTCAGGGGGTCCTGGAAAAGGTGCTGTGGGAAGGTGGGCATGTGAGGAGCCACCTGATGGATGGGCTTCTCACTCCCCCTCTGCCCTGCATTAGGGGACACAGCCCAGGGCAGAGAGCCAGGCGGAGGTGGCATTCTGAGCCCCTTTTCACCACCCAAGCCTCGGGCTGGGACCCAGACTCTTACCTGTGGCGGCTGGCTGGCCGGGGGGCGCTCTGGGCCTGGGGCCCCCCGGGGCTGAGGGCCCCACCGGACCCCGTGTAGAGGCTGTAACCTCGAGGAGGGTAGCTGGCGGCCCCCGCAGCTGCGGTCAGCAGGCAGCAGAGGTAGCAGCTCCAGAGGGTGCGGGGGGCCATGGTGGGGCGCTCCACAGTGGCCCTCAGAGACTCATCCCGCCCAGCCACTGGCTCCTCTGCTGGCCCCAGGGATGCTGCTGCTCCACAGGACAGCGCGAGCCCGTCCTGTCCGTCCCGGCTTCCTGCCGGCAGCCCCTGTCCACACGTCTTCTCCTTGGCTGCCTGGCCTGACCCCTCTCCCCTCCTCTTTCCTCCTCAGCTCCTGTCCGTCCCTGCTCGGTTCCTTCCGCTCTTCTCTTCACTTCTGAGGGGGTTTGTTTTCTGTGCCCCCTCTGGCCTCTGGTCCCTGCCCCTCTCAGGAGCTGCGGCTCAGAAGTTGCGTCCTGGGCTTCCGCCCCCTCGTCCCAGCTGGCCCTCTTCTGGTCTCCCTGTCCTCTTTCCCTGATGACCGGATCCTGGGGGTGACAGGGCTTTGCCCCTGTGGCTGTTGGGAGGCACGAGAGTGGCCGTGGGGCGGGCCCTGGCCTCCTCCTCCCTGCTGGCTTCCCTCCCTTCCCCCCTGTCTGGCTGGCGGTCCTGCCTCCCCCTTCCTCCCCCCACCTCTCCAACCATCGTGCGCCACATCTGCTTCTTGTTAACTCCGGGAAAGAGGGAAAAAAAAGGAAAAACAGAAATGTGGAGTTGCCGCCGGGCTTGAGGCCAGCCTCTCAGATGGGCCACATGGAGCCAGGGCCAAAGCTGGGAAGGAGGCCCAGGGCTGGTCACTCCGACGGGGAACGGGAGCCAGAGTCGCAGCTCCCCTGGGGCTGGAGCAGGCCTCCCCTGGGGGAGAGGGCCCCAGAGAGGGAGCCCAGAGGGGAGGGCAGGATGGAAGGACTGGACAAGGGAGAATGAACTTGGAGAGCTCAGCAGGACTTCACTCACCATCTAGTCCAGCAGTCTCCTTTTAGAGATGTGAAAATTGAGGTCAGAGTGGGAGAGTAACTTGTCCAAGGTAACACAGCAAATCAGTGGTAAGGCTGAGAACACACACTAAATACCAGGTCAGTGACTTGGGAGAAAGGAGGAGAGGAGAATGTGCTAGTGGGCCAGGAAGGAAAAGGAGTCCTTACTCCACTGAGGCAGATGGGAAATCCACAGACGACAGAAGAGGAAGAAAGGGCCGGGTGTGGTGGCTTACGCCTGTAATTCCAGCACTTTGGGAGGCCAAGGCGGGCAGATCACAAGGTCAGGAGTTCAAGACCAGACTGACCAACACGGTGAAACCCTGTCTCTACTAAAAATACAAAAATTAGTCGGGCGTGGTGGCGTGCGCCTGTAATCCCAGCTACTCAGGAGGCTGAGGCAGGAGAATCGCTTGAACCCAGGAGGAGGAGGTTGCAGTGAGCCAAGATCGCGCCACTGCACTCCAGCCTAGGCAACAGAGCGAGACTCTGTCTCAAAAAAAAAAAAAAAAAAAAAAAAAGAAGAAGAGGAAGAAAGGCACCTAGCAATGGGGAGCAGGCTTCTGTCAAGCAGGAGAGGGCACGTGGGCAGGAAGACGAAGAACCTTTCTTAAAGGGATAAATGAAAATGGGTCCTGGGCTTGTTTTGGTGACGGTCAGGCCATAACTGGGTGGAGGTGGGGTGAGGTGAATCGGGACTGACCTCTAGAGCAGCAGAGGCAGTCAGTCCCTAGTCTGGAGGTGAGTCTGATAGCTCTCAGTGACAGGCAAAGGGCCGTCAGCCTGACCTGAAAGTTCCACCTGCGCCATCTTGATCTAAAAGCTTGGTCCCTGTCACCACCTGACCCTCAGTGCTTGACCAGGGTCTGCAGGTGGTGGGATGCTTTGGAGAAAGAAACGGAAGCACAAGACAGAAAGGAGACAGGAGAATGCTGTGTGCCAGGCACTGCGGAGGTGCCCAGGTAGCAAAGGCATAGGTAAGACTCAGACGCTGTCCACTTAGGAGCAACTGAGGTTGTTGGAGAATGGGACACAAGCCCCCAAACAGAGAACTGTCACAAGCCAGGACAGAACAAGTGCCAAGGGGCAGGAAAGAGGGATGATGTATGTTCCAGCTAGGAGGAGGGAAAAGATAGCTGCCTGAGGGAGGCAGTCAAAGGAGAGGCTGGAAAAGACAGAAACTGAACAGCATTGGGGCGGGGGTGAGGGTGGGGGGCAGGAGTCAAGAACAGAGACAAGGCAAGGAGAGAGATTTCAGGCTCAGGAAGAGTTGTCTGCCTCAGTCTCCTCAGCTATAACGCAGGAATAACAGGACTCTCCATCCCACTTTACGAGGATTAAGTAAGTCAATGCGTGTAAACATTCTAGAACAGTGCCTGGCAAATGGTAAATGCTCAATCAACGTTAGCTCTTTTTTTGTGTCAGGAAAAAATGGGACCGAAATTCAGAGAAGTAGATTGTGGAAATTAGGGAGAGGCTCAAATGACTGGTTATGAGGTTGTATTGCAAGTTTTTGAGTAGAAGCATATACGCATACACAAAAGAAGATATTATGAGTGATAATATTGAATACAGTGTCAGAGCACAGGCAGTGTAGCCACAGCTCCTCCTGTCACTATCTATGACCCAGCAAATCCCATGACACCACTGGGAGTCTATGTGTCATCTGAAGTTCCTTCCAAATTCTACATTGCAAAGTGATGCAGTCTTGGGCTCTGGTGGTGACAGTGACCATGAAAAGGCAGGGAACGTTGTAACTGCGTGGTGACTGCCTGAGTAATGAGGAACCAGATGAAGGGAGACACAAGAGAAGATTCCAGATGGGGAAGTCGGGAAGAGAGCAGGTTTGGAGGAAAGAAAAGTGATCGTAGTTTGAACATACTGAATTTAAGATAAGAGTAACACATCCTAGTGGAAACCAGTGTCCAGGATGGTTAGCAATGGTGGACCATTGATTCTTCCAACATATGCAGGGTAATAGGTGGAAGCCATGAGAATGAATGCCATCAAATCATCAACGCAACTCTGAACCATCTTACCTCCGACATCCTATGACCCAGAATGTGACCTTGATGGCTAAGAGAAATGTTTGTGAAAAGACAGGGTCAGGCTGGGTGTGGTGCCTCAAGCCTGTAATCCTAGCACACTGGGTGGCTGAGGTGGGAAGATCACTTGAGGTCAGGAGTTTGAGACCAGCCTGGTCAACATGGTGAACCCCATCTCTACTAAAAATACAAAAATTAGGCCAGGCACGATGGCTCATGCCTGTAATCCCAGCACTTTGGGAGGCCGAGGTGGGCAGATCCCATAAGGTCAGGAGTTCGAGACCATCCTGGCCAACATGGTGAAAGCCTGTCTCTACTAAAAATACAACAATTAGCCGGTGTGGTGGTGTGTGCCTGTAATCCCAGCTACTTAGGAGGCTGAGGCACGAGAATCTCTTGAGCCCTGGAGGCGGAGGCTGCAGTGAGCCAAGATCGCGCCACTGCGCTCCAGCCTGTGCAACAGAGTGAGACTGACTCAGGACAAAACAGTGGGGGTGGTGGTGAAAATGCTGGAACAAACAGAAACGGAAATTTGTAGTTGCCCCTTAGAGCCCTGGGTATCAGCACACAGGGAGATTTGAAGGAAATGTTCACAGGAGATCCCGATTTCAAAGAAGTTGTCAGTGGAAGGCTGCAGATTTGTCCCTGGTCTCCAGGCTCTGGCTCTGGCCCTGGCAGGAAGCCAACCCACTTCCCCTCCAGATTGCCCCAGCTGCTGCTCTGGGTTTTCTTTCTCTGCTCTTCTCCCTCTCCTTGCCCTTAGGAGGCCTCTCGCAACCTGAAAAGTCACCCCAGCCATCTTGTCACTGCCCAGTTGTTACCCATTCCCTCTTCTACACTCTGAAGTTCAAAAATCTGTGTATAATTTAAGTGTATCAAGTAAAAAATATTGGCTTTGAAATATAGTTGCAGTAGGTTGCATTTCATTTGCTTTTATGTAATTAGGAGACAAGACCTAGGAACTGTCATGAATGTTTGTGAAATCACAAAGGTATCAGTGGCTCTGAGTTCACCAGGGAGGACGCTTCCCCTTGCTGGCTTGAGTGGGCAAACAGGCTGCAGTGGAGACTAAAGTTAGAGTGCAGTGGTAGTGGTGATGGTGGCAGTGACATTCTGGTGGTGGTATTGGCAGGCAGCCATAAATTTCCAAAGCAATTGGTAAGAGTTCTTGACCCCCCAAAAAGCTAAGTTCCTGGTGGCACTAGGACATGATCTATTTTACAACCTCTCCAAATTGGGTAATTTCCAAGGATCTAGTGCCAATTGGCCCTACGAGGCAATTAACTCATTCATTCAGCTTCAGTGACTGAGCAATGAGTTCATGACCAGGGTCAGGACAACCGTGGGCACCAGCAATAAGAAGCATTTTATGTCTAGCCTCTCTGTCAGAGGATTGAATATTGAGAGGGAAAAGGGGGGAATAATACGATTTGGGGCCTGGTGCTGTGGCTCACGCCTGTAATCCCAGCACTTTGGGAAGCCAAAGCAGGAGGATCACTTGAGGTCAGGAGCTGGAGACCAGCCTGGCCAGCATGGTGAAACCCCGTTTCTACCAAAAATACAAAAATTACCTGGGCGTGGTGGCACACTCCTGTAATCCCAGCTACCCAGGAGGCTGAGGCAGGAGAATCGCTTGAACCTGGGAGGCAGAGGTTGCAATGAGCTGAGATTGCATCACTGCACTCCAGCCTGGGTGACAGAGCGAGACTCATATCAAAAATAAAAAAAAAAAATTAAAAAAAAAAAAGGTGATTTGGACCTTGGGTCATGCCAATCCACATGGGAATTCAAGTTTGTGGGGAGTCTTGAGCAAAAGCCCACTTTTCTCCAAAGAGATACACTTTACTTTTCCTTTTAGCTCTTCCTCCAGGTTTAATACTTTAGTAGCCCACCTCCCTGAACCCAGTCCCCCTTCTCCCGGGTCTTGTTGCTTTCTCACTCCTGAGCCTAATTCTGGCCAGTCCTTTCCTTGAAAATGTCACACTAATCACAGAGATTGAGCTCCACAAGTGCCCCCCAGTCATTTCCCTCCACATCCTCCCAAATCCCCCCAGGATGACGCTGTGCCTGTCTCACTTCCCAAATAGTTTTCTATCCAAGCTTGGTTCGAGATATGTCTGTTCTTAGTTAAGTCTAGTTCAGTCTCATAGACTGTTTTTTGTTTCAGTTCTTCTAGGCACTGGGCCAAATGACCCATTCAAGGCTGATAAAGACTCACTGACCTAGGCACAGGAAGTTCTGTGAGGTGAATGAATTTCTGGGTGGTCCTAAAATAAATCCTTTCCCTCTTGTGCCTAACCCTAGGACAACCTACTGAGTCCAGTCTGACCTGGAACATGGAGTGGAGGTAGGAGGAAGAGGTGACACTGCTCTTTCACCAGTTTGTAGAAACTTGGTGAAATCAATTACCTGCTGGGCCTCAGTTTTCTTCCCTTTTTTTTTTTTTTTTCCTGAGACAGGGTCGGTCTCTGTTGCTCAGACTAGAGTGCTGGAGTGCAATGGTGCAATCTCGGCTCACTGCAACCTCTGCCTCCTGGGTTCATGCAAGTCTCCTGTCTCAGCCTCCTGAGTAGCTGGGATTACAGGCGTGCACTACCAGCTAATTTTTGTATTTTTACTAGGGACGGGGTTTCACTATATTGGCCAGGCTGGTCTCGAACTCCTGACCTCAGGTGATCCACCCACCTTGGCTTCCCAAAATGTTGGGACTACAGGTATGAGCCACCATGCCTGGCCAGTTTCCTTCTTCATGATTCTGAAGGCCCCTTTCGGCTCTGATAGTCTAGAATACTATGCACCTGGGTCAATTGGTTTTAAGCACTTCCAAGGCTTTCTTTCATGTCATTTTCTGTCTAGAAAGTTTAACTTCCAGGGCCGGCCTAAAGGTAGAGCTTATTTTTAAAAGGGAGGGCTAGTTCTGATTCAACAGTAGACCCAAGTGTTTGGTTGGACTTGGATCTGCTTCAAATTTCCAGGAGACATGAAGCATAATGATGTGTAATCCTTAAGACCTAGACCCTTACTCTCCCAGAGGGGAGCTGGAAACAGACTGCTGAGAGATGCATAAGGGAGTACCTGTCTGGGGTTTCACCAGTGTTATGTGGAGGGGACTCGGCTTTCTAAATATGAAGCTTCTGGGAAATATTGAGTGGGGGCTGGTGGTGAGGTGGTGGTGAGGTGGGGGGAGGCCAGGGGAACTACAGACTACTAAAGGCAGGGATTATGTTTAGGAGTCACCGGGCTGAAGCCCTGGGGGACAAACTGTTGATGGTCCCAGACCAGGGAAGCCACTTTGGGATAGTGCATCCCCAGCTCCGTGCACACGGGCGGCAAACTGGTCCCCTGTCCCAAGCTCATAGCATCTCCTGTAGAGTTTTCTTTGGCTCCGAGAAGCAGAGGCCTCCCCTGAGCCCTGGCCCCCCTCTACCGCAAAGCAACTGGCTTCCATTACCCCTGACAGCTCCAGAGCAACAGCCCAGCCCCCGGCCCCGGCCTGGCTCGGTGCCGTTCCCTTTTATGGTGAAGTTGAGAGAAAGCATGGAGTGAGGGGGGAGAAAGTTCTGGCTGGGCAGAGGCTTGGAGAGTTCCAGGGTGCCTCTCCCCTCGCCAGAGACCCTCGGGTACCCGCAGCCACCGCTCTTCGTTCTCTTCGGCGACCTAATCTGTTCTGAACCCAGGACCCTTGCTTGTCCCAGCCCTTCCTCCCCTTCTCCATTTCTCCCCTTCTCCCTCCCTCACATCCGGGGGGTGATTTCCCACTTGGCCGAAGTCCCACGGTTTGGGTTTTGATTCCGGGAGGGTCCGCCCTATTTCCGACGCCCAGCTCCAGGGGTAGCGTGGAGGCAGGGAGCCCGGCTAAGATCCTGGTCAGATCACAAAAGGCAGGATGGTTCTACTTGGTTGCATGTGGGTCACAAAGGTTGGCGCCGGAGAAAGGAGCACCCGGCAGCCCCAGCCCTGTCCCCATTCTACAACGCCTCCCACTCCTGTCCCCGCCGCCCGAGCCAGGGAGAGGTCACTGAGGGCAGGGCCCAAAGGAAGCACCTGGTTGGGCCGGGCCGGGAAGCGAAGGGTGGGCAGCAGTACCGAGGGCCGGGGCCGGAAGGGGGTTGGAGTATCCCGCCGGCCCCGCCGCTGCACCCTCGCCCCAGCCCACTCCTCCGCCCTGGGGAGGCGGCCACCACGGCTTCGCTAGCCGCTTCCCGAGCCACGCCAGCTGCGACCAGCTGTGCCTTGCCCGACCCAGGCGCGCGTCCGCGGCCCCACCCCACCCCCTACGGCTGGACCTCCCACCGCAGGCGCGCCCGTGGCCCCGCCCCAGTCGCGGCCGTAGGGCGCCGCGCGGAGCCGACGAGACTGTGGGGCTAGAGAGGCCGTCCCGACCGCGCCCCCCGCCGGAAGCGGCTGGTTCGGGCCTGAGTTGGCGCAACGAAGTTCCGGTCCAGGTCTCCTACCTCGGGCTTGTTCGCTGGCGGCGTCGGAGCCGAGCCGGACTGGTCAGGTGAGAGGCACGCAGGCGCCGTCCCGGGGGCTAGTCCCGCCGTGGCCGTGGCCGGCCCGTGGGGCAAGGACGGGTCCTTGCGAGGGCGAGGAGTGCGCCAGCCCGTGCGGCTCAGCCCCTCTCTCCTCCGCAGGATGATCACCGACGTGCAGCTCGCCATCTTCGCCAACATGCTGGGCGTGTCGCTCTTCTTGCTTGTTGTTCTCTATCACTACGTGGCCGTCAACAATCCCAAGAAGCAGGAATGAAAGTGGCGCTTTCTCCGCCCCAGGTAACGGCCCGGGGCTGTAGCGCCCAGCCCCCAGAGCTGAGTGGCGAGGCCGCGCCAGGGGTAGCAGGGTTCGAAACTTCCAATCAAAGTGTCGGGCCAAGCGTGATACAGTCCAGAACTGGTCCCCTTTATCTGCACAGAGTAGAGAGCGCGCTGTCCCCTCCCTGTAAACTGTTCCCTGCTAGAATGGGAGTGGGTTTCCTAACCCTCACAGTCCCCATCTTGTCCTCAATAGGTAGATGCCCAAGTTGGGAGTATAGTTGTAAGGAGGCACTGACACCGGTAGGAACGAAGGTACCGAGGGTACCATCCAAGTATAAGGATTTGGGCTCTTAAATAGCTCCCACTTTCCCCAGGTTGTTTAGACCTCATTTGGGCAGAATGTTTTTGGTGAGGGGGTGACAGATGTAGAATTCTGTTTCCATGTTCTGAGGCCAGGGGTTGGCTGCTGACCCAAGCTATAGAGAAGGAAGGGGGGGCTTTGGAGCCAGCCTGAAGTGTGGGTCACAAGTATAAAGGGAATATGGATAGACGTTACTTCCTGAAGGAATCCCCGGAGGAAAGCTGCAGCATTTTCCTTACCTCAGGTCTTTCCCCCTCTTTTCTAGGGTTCCAGGACATAGTCTGAGGCAAGATGGAGGGTATGAGGGGCCTTCACACTTCACTTCATCCCTTCTACCCATCACAACATACAAAGCAACTACACCTGGATTTTTCCAAACAACTTTTATTTCCTCAAAGTCTTCCTTAATCCTATGGAACAAGAAGCTGCCACTGAATAGGGCCCAGTATAGGGGCTTGCTTTTCTACTCCCTCCCCCCAATATAAAAATATAGATTTTTTTTTGTGGTCCCAAAATCTTGTGCTGTGGAGGGAAGGAAGGGGTGGCAGGTCCCTGTTTTGTTCTGTCTCAAGGTGCTGCTCTTTAATGCTTTGGACAGCGTGGCTGGCATTCCAAGGACTTAACGGCTGTCACATGGAATCAGCGGCCTGGAGGGGAACTAGCATATTTCCCACGTGTTACCCCATCTTGGGGCTATATCTTGGGCTTCAACATAAAGGCATTATCAGACCCGGGGAGAAATAGTGAGTGGGGGAGATTTAGGGACAAAACAAACCTCAGGTTGGCCCAAGGGACCCCCGCTGTAACAATTCCAGGATGGGGAGTCAGACAGACTACAGGATATAGGAGAAAAGGCAGGGGCAGAGCGGGGCCGTGGGGGCCTGGCCTGAGGCAGCCTGCAACAGAGAAGAGAGAGGAATCAGGGCTATGAAAACTCTGCTCCTCTTCTGTTCTGCTAACCAGGGGCTGGGAAGTGAGAGAAGTGAAGCAAGATGAAGATGGGTAAGGATGGGCAAGTTGGTTACTGCACAGTGGTCTCTTGCTGGAACCAGCCAGCTCCTAGGCCTTAGGCCCTAACTAAAAGTTGTTTTCTTTTCCTTTGGATTGAAGACTGTGGCCATGGTGGGGGAAAAAAAAATCAGGGACTAGATTCTTAATGAAAGTACATTTAGTCTTTGTGCTCAAAAGGAGTAGGGAAGGCAGAAAATTATTCTGAATGACAGAAATGGGAATGAGGGGACAGAAGTGAGGGGTGGGGTGAGGGACTGGACCCAAGTGCTCACCCTGGTTTAGCAGAGCAGGGTCCCGGCTCCAGCTCACTGCTCTCCCTGGTCCGGGGGGTAGGGGATGTGGGGCCTGAAGAGCCTTTCATCCCTCTGCGAGTCGGCGGTGAGCCCCGGCCCAACCTGGGCCTAGCCTGTGTGGACAGGGTTTGTGCTAAGAGGCTAGATTCTTCCATGAGTTTTTTTGCTTTTAGTTTGCTTCTAGAGTTTCCATGCATTAGAGTGTTGTAGTATAGGGATCAGTAGAGGTACTGGGACATTGAATTCTAGCTGAGAGGGTGAGGCACGATAATAGCCAGAGAAGTCCTGGATTCAGTCCATGACTGTGCACTCCAAGTTTATAACTAGGGGTGGCAAACAGATCCAGCATTTAACCGCCATGGCTATACCATGACTAAGGTCTGGGTGAGTAGAGAAACACTGTGTAGAAAGATAGTGAGGGTTGGTAGACCTCTCTCAGAGCCCTCTATGCCTCAGCCCCTGCCAGAGCAGTGTACACTTCACCCATCCAGTCAGCTTCTGCCTGTACTCAACTTTACCTAGCATGGGGATCTGGACTGAATCGGAGTTGGTGGCAGGGCTGTTCCTAGCAGCAGCAACCAAATGTGTTACCTGGGGAATCCGGGACCCCTCCTGGCGGAAACTCTCCTCGGGCAGGTCTGGGCAGAAAGAGAGGAGAAGCTAAGGGCAGGGGCAGGGAAAGCCAAAGCTAGCAGGCTGAAGTTGGGGTACATCTGGCAGGGACAGGTTGAAAGCAAGCAAATGACCTGGCTGATGGGGATGGTGGAGGGCAGGAAGGGGACTGGACAGACAGGCACTCAGGCACCAGAGAAGCTCTCTGATGTGGCCAAGCGTAGAGGCAGTAAAGCAGTGCTGAGCATTTTCCCTCCCGCTACCCAGAGGAACAGTGCCTTGCTGGGTTCTGCCAGAGTAGTTGTGCTGAAGACCCAAAAATATTACCTGCAATCGAGTCTTGATGCAGGGCATCCGAGCTCCAGTCCCTAGCAGACCTTTCCCGATTACCATGACGGCCTCTGGTTTGTCCCCGGAGGACAAGAGTGAGCAGCCGCTCCCTAGGGAACAGAGGAAACTGATCAGGGTAGGGGTCACAGAGAAGAGGAGATAACTTCCAAAGGATCAGGGTTTCTCAACCTTGGCACGTTGACATTTTGGGTGGAATAATTCTGGGGAGTAGTCTTGTGCATTGTAGGATGTTTAGTAGCATTCTTAGTCTCTAAACAATATATGCTGTTTCCTCATCTCCCTCCTCAGTGTAACAACCAAAAATGTCTCCAGATGTTGCCTGGGCAGCAAACTCACCCCGGGTTGAGGCTCTAGTCTGGTCCAAGGGGTGGAGCAGCAACTCCAGGCTAGAATCGGAATGTACCCAAGCTTAAATCCTGTGTCAATTTATAGGCCGCAGGGCCTACCCCAATCATATGTTTAGCATTTGAGGATCAAGTCAGCTCTACCCAGGACTGGTGGGTTCAGTGCTACCCATTGAGGAGAGCAGACAGGTTGGGAGTAGGGGTCTTTGAGTGAGGTAGAACATGTTGGACTACAATCTTAAAATCATTCCCATCCATTTCTTTATATAGCTGGGTCTGTAATTTAAAGGAGAAGAGATGGCTTAAGTTTTGTGTGAATGATACGGCTGCACACAACATTTAGCAGTGTTGACAGGAGAAAGACCTGTCATGCTTTTTTCATTCTCCTGTTTTGTCTAATGTTGCCCAGCTCCTGGAGTCAGGGAATTTGCGTAAGTAGCACTTTGCAGGTAGACAAAAAGTCCTCAGGTTCCTCAACTGTAAAAATGAGGATTAAATGAGATTAAATGTGTAGAGCAGTGCCTGGCACATAGTAAATGTTCAATAAATGTTAACTATTGTTTTATTACACGAAGACTAATCAATTCCAGCTTCCTACACAAAGGCACCAGTGTTAGAGGTTTAGGATACCAAGAGGATAACTGATGCCGCTGGTCTCCCAACTAGGCTTAAAGAACCTGGGCTGGCCACAGAGGAGGCTGGCAAACCCAGATTTCAGTGGCAGCGGGTACAGACCTGGTATGTTGAGTGAATCGGGCAGTAGACAGGAGCCCAGCTTGTGTGAGGAGGCTGGGCCAGAACTAGTAGGAGCTGGGGATGGAGCAAGGCTGCCTGCAGGGCGATGGGTCAGTGGCTGCTGCCGCCGTCTCCTGTCCTGGCTTCGGGGCTCTGAGTGGAAGAGATACAAGCAGATAAAAGGGCAAATAAGTGGGGCATTATGAGGCAGCCTTCACTGACTTGCTGGCTTCCCTGGTCAAAATATGCTGTTTTTCAAGCTTGTCATCAGACCCGCATCCCTCTCCTGAAGTAACTATTAATATAAGATGGGTAGAAAGATCTACTGTTTATTACAGTTATCCATTCTCCACCAGCCTTCATCCTGCCAGTTTGTTGTTGCTGTTGTTGTTTGATAAAAGGTTTCCACTCTGTCACCCAGGCTGAAGAAGTGCACAATGGCACGATCATGGCTCACTGCAGCCTCAACCTCCCAGGCTCAGGTGATCCTCCTACCTAGCCTCCTGAGTAGCTGGCACTATAGGTGCACACTACCATGCTCAGCTAATTTTTGTTTAAAGTTTTGTTTTTGAGATGGAGTCTTGCTGTGTCGCCCAGGCTGGAGTGCAGTGGTGCGATCTTGGCTCACTGCAACCTCCACCTCCCGGGTTCAAGTGATTCTCCTGCCTCAGCCTCCTGAGTAGCTGGGATTACAGGCGCGTGCCACCATGCCTGGCTAATTTTTGTATTTTTAGTAGAGATGGGGTTTCACCATGTTGGTCAGGCTGGTCTCGAACCCCTGACCTTGTGATCCGCCCACCTTGGCCTCCTACAGTTCTGGGATTACAGGTGTGAGCCAGCACACCCAGCCTAATTTTTGTATTTTTAGTAGAGACGGGGTTTTGCCATGTTGCCCAGGCTGGTCTTCAACTCCTAGGCTCAAGAGATCAACCCACCTTGGCCTCCCAAAGTATTGGGATTACAGGTATGAGCCACCGCACCTGGCCCAGTTCATTCTTTTGGCAAAGAAGTTAGTGAGCTTGGCTAACACAGATTTCCTTGGTTCCCCTCTTACGACTAATTGCTTCTCTTCCAGCTGTTCTTCCTGCCCCTTAAGTGTCAAGTCTTCCCCCATCATTCTGTCCTTGAGCCTCTCTTGCTCTACTTACTCTTAAACTCCCAAGTCAGTCTCTAGCCCTTTTCTCCTGAAATCCAGCTCTAATTGTCCACTGGAAATTTCTTCCCAAGAAAGTCCCCTTGACAAAACAAAACTCATTCTCTCCCTTTCTTTCATTCTCCCTGTCTTCATGCAAAACGCAACTGCTAGAAACTTGTTTCATCTTCCTACTCCTCCTTAGATTTGCATTTGTATAATCAAATCCTACAATTCTATCTCTGCATTCACCTGACTTCTCTTTTCTTTTGGAGACAGGGTCTCACTCTGTCACCTAGGCTGTAGTGCAGTAGCATGAACATTGCTCACTGCAGACTTGACCTCCTGCATCCCAAGTAGCTGGGACAACAGGCGCATGCCACCAAGCCCAGCTAATTTTTAAATTTTTTGTGGAGATGGAGTCTCACCATGTTGCCCAGGCTGGTCTAGAACTCTTGGGCTCAAGCGATCCTCCTCCCTCAGTTCCCAAAGTGCTGGGATTACAGGTGTGAGCCATTGCACTGGGCTTGAAGATCTTCTAAAGGATGAAGTCTAAACTTTTGACTACTACACATTCAAAGCCTTGCCCACTATAGTTCCAGTGTACACATCCTTAGTAGGATGCTGATTTGATTCTTCATACCCTCTGCTATAGACCCTATGGCTATTAGTTGGGTGTGGTTCCTCTGGAACTGTTACCTTTTCTAATGAAATCGTGACCGTCTTTCATGTACCATCTCAAATGTTACCTCTCTGAAGCTTACTTGACCATTACAGGCAGCATTAATTGTTCTCTCCTCATTATCTTCATTCTTTGTTTGTGTGGCTAGTAGTTTATGGTTTCTGTTTAATTAAGTTAGCATGTGTAAAGTACTTACAGGCACAGAGGATTCAATAAACATAAGCTAGTATTTTTTCTAACTGGAACTTGAGTTTCTTGGGAGTAGGGACTTTGTTGCCTCTAACACTATATATCACAGTGCCTGTAAAATACTGCCTGAAAAACCAGAGACCTTTATCAATGTTTTGTTTACTTGAACAGCAGACACCCACTATACACCATGAGCTGGATCAATCATCTCTAGGAGTCTAAAGCATACAGTTATATCCTTTGGGGCAGCTGTCTCTGCTCCACTCATGTCTAGAGACTTAAACTACTACAAGTTCTGAAGGGTGGGGCCCGGGGGGGCAGATGGTAAATGGATGGGGTGGGGAGGCTTGCAGCTTTGGCATGTCCTTCCTCATCACAGAGGAACACCAGGTGCCAAATGCTCTCAAACCAATGGGCTATTAACTTTTCATAGAACTGAATTCACCAGAGGTGCCAGCATGCCAACTGACCGTTAATAAACGTGTTGGATATGAAAATCCTGTAACTTAAGAAGTGACAGTAACTTCATCTTCCCAGCCACACTGGGAATTAGCAGGCAGTGACAAGAATACTTTTGAAAGGTCCAAGCCAGGTCAGGCATGGTGGCTCACACCTGTAATCCCAGCACTTTGGGAGGCCGAGGCAGGCGGATCACCTGACGTCGGGAGTTCAAGACCTGCCTCACCAATGTGGAGAAACCCCGTTTCTACTAAAAATACAAAAAATTAGCCGGGCGTGGTGGTGGGCACCTGTAATCCTAGCTACTCCAGAGGCTGAGGCAGGAGAATCACCTGAACTTGGGAGGCAGAGATTGCAGTGAGCTGAGATGGGCTACTGCACTCCAGCCTGGGAGACAGAGTGAGACTGTGTCTAAAAAAAAAAGGTTCCAAAACAAAATGGTAAAAAAAAAATCTGAATGGAAAAAAAACCTACTTGTATGAATAAAGAAGAAAGGGAGAGATCTCAGGATGGAAGCTACTATGAGGAGATATGCTGGGTACCAATTATAGGTTAAGACGGTGGTCAAGAGTCAAAAACGTCAGGCACAGTGGCTCACGCGCCTTGGGAGGCTGAGGCGGCTGGATCACTTGAGTCTGGGAGCTTGAGACCAGCCTGGGCAACTTGGTGAAGCCCCGTCTCTACTTTAAAAAAAAAAAAAAAAAAATTAGCCAGGTGTGGTGGTGTGCACCTGTAGGCCCAGCTACTAGGGAGGCTGAGGCTGGAGGATCACTTGAGCCAGGGACACAAAGGTTGGAGTGAGCTGTGATCACGCCACTGCACTCCAGCCTGGGTGACTGACTGAGACTGTCTCAAAAAAAGAATCAGAAACAACCAGATGTTAGGGGGCTAGTGAGAGTTGGCACAGGTTGCCAATAGGATATCAGAATTCGAGACTTGTGGCCATAGTCAAATAACCTAAAACATTAGCTACCACCAATGACAGAGATAGTCTAGGGCCCAAAACCAAGTAATTCTGTGATTAAAATGGATGTCAGGATGATGTCCAGTTGACAGTGCACAGTAGGCAGAAATCATGAACTTGATAGAGGAAGTAGTTTAGATAATTTGAGAAACATCTACACGCGGAGGCATGTTGAAACCATATTAAGGGACAAACCTTCACCCTACCCCAGGAAAGGGTAAAAGCAAGCGAGAAAGAAAAAGCAAGAGTGCAAGAGTGACGTGATCAGCTCTGCTTCCAGGGGTTATGAAATGGTATCTTATGGTAACCAGCCAGATGTTCCATTTTGGGGGTGGTAGGATAGTACTGGGCAAAGGTCTGAGAGGTCTGAGGAGAGACTGACCTCCCCCTGAATTAGTCAGAATGGGTGTTCTAAGGTCTCGCCATTTACAGCAGCAGTTATTTGACTTGTGCCAAGACCCTGTGTGTCATCCTCCCTGAACATCTTTGCAACTGTCCTTCCATGTAGCACTCCAGATCTCAGTGAATCCCTGGGACAATCACAGACCTGATTTATGTCCTCTGAGGGGTAGAAAGGTGAGACAAGCATTCATTTGGTTCCCAACTTCTTGCTTTTTATTCATTCAACAAATACTTGCTGATCGCTAAGTGCCAGGCATAGGACTAGGTGCCAAGGGCATAAGTACACGTGTTAGGAGACACTTCCTGAAGCTTTTGTTTACAGTGGAAAAAGTAGCCTTAAAGCCCTCTTAATTCCTCTGTCTTCTACTGAATCCTGCCACTTCTCTTTCTAATACTTATCTCTCCTTTCCAGATACTGGTACTGGCTCTGGTCATCTCACCTCCCGTTTCCTGTCCAATATGTACAGTTCATAGACAGTGTCTTACACAGTCTTAGGTTTATTCCCATTCGTAGACACACACAATTGTTGCCATTGTCTCAGTTAAGCTCATAATCCTTGTTCTCAAGACATTTCAGCTAATTCTCTCTTCACCTAATCTCCTTGGTGATGGGCTTGGCCTTTTGCATACCCACCTAGATATACATGTTTTTTGTCCTCTCCACCCACCAGCTCTGTTCCTGCTGCTGGCTGTCATTTCTCACTTTGGGAATGTTTCTGTCAAACTATTGGCTACCTATTTTTCAAATTATTTCTTAACGGAACATTATTCGGTTAATTACTCTTGTGTTTATCTACCACAGTAGCTCCCCAAACCCCCAGGATGTTTACAGTGTGTGTGCGCTCTCATGTTGTATTTACTGTCCTGTTTCCCCTATTAAATTTCAAGTCAGTCAACCAGGAATTACTTGGTACTGACTGTGCATATTTTCTATTGGTAGGGGGAAGTAACAGAGAAATAGAATACATGT
The DNA here is from genome assembly GCF_037993035.2 of Macaca fascicularis. NCBI lineage: Eukaryota > Metazoa > Chordata > Mammalia > Primates > Cercopithecidae > Macaca > Macaca fascicularis. Next base: position 95,174,995 of record NC_088387.1, read on the forward strand.
CCTTCA